>NW_027469170.1:0-300000 GCF_051020765.1 Lasioglossum baleicum
TTTAGTATTAGTCTTGTGGATTACTGGTAAGCCATTCTACTTTACTCCTAGACGTTTGTCATGGTATGAAAGAGGCGAGGTTAAGAAAATTGTTGACGAGCTCCTAAACAGGGGAATAATCAGACCAAGCAACTCTAACTTTAGTAGTCGATAGTTTTAATTAAAAAGAAAGATAATAGTCACCGATTGTGTGTTGACTATCGCGCACTGAATAAAATAACAATTAAGGATAGGTTTCCTCTTCGTTGATTGAAGACCAAATTGCTCGCTTAGCCAATAGTTCCTATTATACTAGTCTTGACCTTAAAGATGGATTTCATCAAGTAACAGTAGCTGAGAATTCAATTAAACTTACTTCATTTGTCACTCCGGATGGACAGTTTGAATATGTCAAGATGCCGTTTTGGACTGGCTAATGCGCCAGCTGCTCTTTTCAAAGATTTATTAGTTTAGTCTTCAAACCTTTATTAGATGCAGGGAAAATTCTTTTATATATGACGACGTCTTAATTGCCACTGGCACAGTTAAGGAAAACTTAGATATTCTCCGCGACGTTTTACAATTGTTATCGGAATACAATCTGAAACTAAATTTTCGGAAATGTCATTTTTTGAGACAGAATATTGAATATTTGGGCTACAACATTTCAGAAAAGGGGGTAACACCGAATAAGTCTAATGTCGAAGCTATTCAATCTTTTCGGCAACCAATAATGCTAGAGAAGTACAGCGTTTTCTAGGCTTAACTAGTTATTTCCGTAAATTCGTGCCAGATTTTGCTTTGATTGCTAAACCCCTTTACAATCTTATCAGGTCAGATGTACCTTTTAATTTCGGCGCAGCGGAGTTGAATGCGTTTGAAACACTTCGCGACCGTTTGGTGAGTACACCAGTATTAGCTTTCTATAATCCGACGGCAAAAACTGAATTGCACACTGATGCAAGTTCTTATGGTTATGGTGCCATTTTGTTGCAACAGCAGAAAGATTTGCAGATGCACCCTGTTTTTGTATTTTAGCAGACGAACGACGGAGATAGAGAGCCGATACATAGTTATGAGCTCGAGATGATGGCAATCATCTATGCGTTAGAAAGATTCCGAGTTTACTTACAGGGAACGAACTTTACTATTGTCACCGATTGTAGTGCTGTCAAATTAGCTCTGAGTAAAAAGGATATCAACCCACGTATTAGTCGTTGGGCGATGATTTTGCAGAATTATTCTTTCGAGATTATACATCGAACATCCGATCGTATGCGTCATGTAGATGCACTAAGTAGAAATGTACTATTCATTGAACCATTATCCTTCGACCAAATTTTAGTTTATAAGCAACTGCAAGACCCTGTGATAAAGACTATTCATAGAGAGTTAGAAATTAAGGAGAGCGATAGATTCGAACTGAGAAACGGCGTTGTATATAGAAAACATGATAAAAATCTTTTTATTTTAGTCCCCGAATCGATGACCCGCGATGTCATACAAAGATGTCATGATGATGTTGGACATGTAGGTTTAGAAAAGGCTGTCAGCCTGATTATTAAAAGTTATTGGTTTCCAGGCATGCGCGTACAGGTAAAGGAACACATTGAGAATTGCTTCAAATGTTTAACGTACTCTGTTCCTACTGGAAGCTTGAAGGTCAATTGCACATTTACGACAAAGGTGTCCGACCTTTCGACACTATTCATTAGATCATTATGGTCCATTAGAGAAAACGAATCGAGGCTTTAAGCATATTTTCATTGTCATAGACGTGTCACGTCCTGGCGGGGCTATAAGAGCAAGAGAAGAGAATACCGCGGCCCGGCTACTCTGCTCTTCCACTGACTGACATTTAATAAAAGTGTTGGTCTTTTTATCAACAGACTAGGACCCGATGCCGACACCTGCATGCGGTCTTACACAGATGAATGATGCACGCGACCCTGAAACATACGCGATAATATGTTCCACTTACTTTTACGCTTCGCTTGTTTGTCGATTGACACGAGAAATGGGTTCGCAACGGATGAACGGCTACGGTTGCGCTGATGGCCTTGAATTCGGTCCGCTCTGCTTGACAGGCGTTGATCCAAATGGCTGGAAACGACCTTCAAGATTGACGACTGCGCCAAATTCTGTCACGTCAATATTTGACAGGAACGACCTCCAATGGTTGACAGCTGGCGGCTACGGTATTGTAGACGATGCGCTCGTTGAGGAAACGGGCGTGGACGCTGTACGATACCGTGAATCTAACTCACGAATATCGTCCGCGTGATTGACGATATTTTAACTAGCGAAAACGGGCGTGGACGCTGTGCGATCCCGTGAATTTATCTCGCGAATATTGTCCGCGTGGTTGACGATATTTTGATTCGAGAAAACGGACGTGGATGCTGCGGGGCTTGCTATGCGAGCAAGTCTATCACTATCACGCACGTACGCGAACACGTTGAAACAGGAAATTGAATAAGGAATACTATTCGCGAACTTTCCAGTGAGAACTCTATCTAGACTAACAACGTGTCACTTCTAACTACGAAGTTAGGAGCAAGGGAATAAAAATTGGGATTTAGATTGACTCTGGTAAAACAAAGTATATTATAAACGTAAAAGAATACAAAGGTAAAGATGCTTATTATTAACGGAAATCGAAATACGTACTAAGTACGAAATATGAAACGCAATAAAAAATGTTTAATTGAATAAACGAAGTAATGTTTGAATTAAACGAATAAGAATAAGATATTATTGAATGGTATTAGGGACTGTGTCTAAACAGTATGGATTTGGGAAGATTGTGTCTAAACAATCTGGATTTGGAAGATTGACGAAAACTCGACTGACCCACTCGGGTCCCCGGAGAGGACTGGGGAGAATCGAACGTTCGTCGACGAACAACGTTCGTCCGAAAAATGCTGACTTCGCAAAAGGGGACCGTGTCCTCTTTGTGCCGGTCTTCGTCGTAAACAGCGCAATGGCCGCCGCACTAGAGTCAGCAGTTTTCGTTCCCAGTGGTGCAGGACTCGAAAATT
The DNA here is from genome assembly GCF_051020765.1 of Lasioglossum baleicum. Lineage (NCBI taxonomy): Eukaryota > Metazoa > Arthropoda > Insecta > Hymenoptera > Halictidae > Lasioglossum > Lasioglossum baleicum. The sequence goes on from NW_027469170.1 coordinate 3,021, forward strand.
AAGTGGTAACCATTGGCGTACCTATTTATTTATTTAAATAAATTGGGACTCAGAATATTTTCGAGCGCTTGCTCTTGCAAGGCGTTTCGATGTAAATTTTATATGTCATATGATTAGTTGACATCATTTGTCGACCGATCATATGTTTGAAAATATTCTAAGTACTTTTGAAAATTACCGAAAATCGAAATTTTGGTAAAGTCTAAACAAACGCGAATTGAGAACATAACCTACAAATTTTTAGGTTAGTTTCATGATTTTCGCTCACGAGTCCAATGATATTTCAATCTTCGAGTTTGGGCCATTTTTGGCTATTTTAGGATTTTGACAGATTTTGGATTTTAGGTTATGTTGATGGATTTCAATCAGATGTACGTGGTGTTAAGGATTCATTGTTATGAAGAATTTTTAGGAGTTTTGGAATCTTTAAGGGGGAACGCTCGCTCTTATGTATCTAATTTTACATGTAGTCTTAAAGCTAACGTCGGAGGTGCGACCGACGTCACAGTGGCAATTCGCACAATAAAAACTATTATCAGCACAATCATCAATGGCATCGCTCTCCATTCGTTATACGGCTGGAGGCTCCACCTCATCGTCGCCATCTGGAGTTCCTTGACAAGATTCTTTGTTACGTCGTCCGATGTACGACGTTGGCCTTGTACATACACTATGTATACAAGGTCTGATCTACATAAGATCCATACACCGTCCCCTAGACATAAGAGCATAGTATTAAGATCTCATTATTCTATTGTTCTAATCCTTATCTCCGTCTCTACCCATCACCATAACTTCACCTTGATCAACACCTTACCTCAGTTTCAACCCATCACAACGACACATAATGCAATAAAGTATTGCATCACTCTGGAAGCATCTAGAAGCTTCTAGAAACGTCGAGAAGTCCAAAGACTGCTGCATCAGCAGTCCCACGCTCGTAGAGGGCAATAGGACAGCCACGAGACTGCAGCGTCAGCAGAAATGCACGTGCAGTCCCCCGGGAGCGAAGACGCTGCTGCGTCAGCGGTTCTCCCACTCCGACGACTGAAGAACAAAGAGACTGCAGCGTCAGCTATCCCCACTCCGACCGAAGGAGGCAAGGCAGAGCGGACGCTTGCATCAGTCCGCCTTCAGCCAGCGACTCGAACGGTTCGCTCCAAGCGAGCGACTCGCACGGACGTGCCAGTCCGGCTTCTTCCGACGACAAGAGCAGACGTGTTCAGTCCAGCTCCGCGAAAGTGAAGTGTGTCGATCCTTCACTCCTAATTCCAATTCCAATTCCAACTCTAACTCAACTCAACTCAACTCCTAATTCTCATACATTATTCCTACAACATATTACTATATCCATTATTCATTAATCCAATTACTACTCCTATTATAATATTACTTACATATTGTATACCAGTGTACTTACCAGTTCTTACTCAATATATCATTATTATACCAGTGCTTCGATCGTGTTATTCTTGTGTTAGTACAACACTATCTTCCAGTTCAGTTCTTACATTGAATGTATTATACTCGTGACATATCCGGACTTGGTCTAAAGTGCGCAGTGGAAACGCTGAGCCGCCAATAAGGAATTTGAAGCGAGTCATAGAGAAGTTCTCGTGCCACGTCTAGAATTGGTCTAAAGAGCGCAGTGGAAACGCTGAGCCGCCACTATAGACGTGAAGCGAGTTAACTACCTAAAGGTTAACAACAAATGGAAGTTCATTTTCATTATCTTATTAATATTCCGTCATTACTATTCCTTACCTATGCGACGCCCACGTCGAGCGGGACGCAAGTATCAACTTGCTAAATCGAGACGCGCGTTGAGAAATAAAGCGGTGCTCGATCAAATCATTGCCACTACCGAGTGGACAGAACTTCTGGGAATCACCGAGCACATTCCGTGTGACGCGTCCGACTACGTTTCGGTATACGGTTGCCCTTGCAGCCTTCCTAAAGAGGTCAACCACGCGGACCTCTCGCGAGCTCCGACGCCAGTTCTGCATCCGGTCGATCGTCCAGAGGTGATCGACATAGCCGACGACGACGACAGCCAAGACACGATCATCGTTCCCAGGGTCCGTTGCCGAATCATCAGTGACGTCCCTCTGCCAACTCATCAACGTGTCGTCTTGCGGCCAGCATCCAAGGCCACTAACGTCGTCCCGAACCGAGCAGCAGCAACTCTGCCAGATCTTCCCCACCTCGAGGACATCTGTATAGAAGACCCGATGTACGACACCTACTGCCAGTACCGCCAGTTCCTGCTGCAACAATATTATTAGGCGTTAATACAGCATTGCGGTGAGTCGTATAATATCTTGTATAATTGCTGAATCCTGTAAACTCACCGTTTTCGTTGCATCATCTCGCGCGTGATTCTTGTCGGGACACTTCTTGTAACCGCGTCGGACGTTCTCTTCTTGACTGCATCCATAGCAATATCGGTTGTCCTAACGCATATGACTGCCCGTCTGGCTGTCTTGGCGTAAAAGACCGTTTCCTCTTCTTTCCACGTGCCGCCTCCTGGGGTCATCTTCTTTGCCTAGGACGTGGGACGTAACACACGTGTTTTTGCTCGACTAGCCTGCGGGATGCATCCTCTCGCACGTGTTTTTGCTCGACTAGCCATGCGCATCCCAAAAAACCTGCGCATGCGCATCCCAAAAAACCTGCGCATGCGCATCCCACAAAACCTGCGCATGCGCATCCCACAAAACCTCGCACGTGTTTGTGCTCGACTAGCCTGCGGGATGCATCCTTTCGCACGTGTTTTTACGCGACTAGCCTGCGGGATGCATCCTCTCGCACGTGTTTTTGCTCGACTAGCCTGCGGGATGCATCCTCTCGCACGTGTTTGTGCTCGACTAGCCTGCGGGATGCATCCTCTCGCACGTGTTTTTGCTCGACTAGCCTGCGGGATGCATCCTCTCGCACGTGTTTTTGCTCGACTAGACTGCGGGATGCATCCTCTCGCACGTGTTTGTGCTCGACTAGCCTGCGGGATGCATCTTCTCGCACGTGTTTTTGCTCGACTAGCCTGCGGGATGCATCCTCTCGCACGTGTTTTTGCTCGACTAGCCTGCGGGATGCATCCTCTCGCACGTGTTTTTGCTCGACTAGCCTGCGGGATGCATCCTCTCGCACGTGTTTTTACTCGACTAGCCTGCGGGATGCATCCTCTCGCACGTGTTTTTACTCGACTACCCTGCGGGATGCATCCTCTCGCACGTGATTTTGCTCGACTAGCCATGCGCATCCCAAAAAACCTGCGCATGCGCAACCCACAAAACCTGCGCATGCGCATCCCACAAAACATGCGCATGCGCATCCCACAAAAACTCGCACGTGTTTTTACTCGACTAGCCTGCGGGATGCATCCTCTCGCACGTGTTTTTACTCGACTAGCCTGCGGGATGCATCCTCTCGCACGTGTTTTTACTCGACTAGCCTGCGGGATACATCCTCTCGCACGTGTTTTTGCTCGACTAGGCATGCGCATCCCAAAAAACCTGCGCATGCGCATCCCACAAAACCTGCGCATGCGCATCCCACAAAACCTCGCACGTGTTTTTACTCGACTAGCCTGCGGGATGCATCCTCTCGCACGTGTTTTTACTCGACTAGCCTGCGGGATGCATCCTCTCGCACGTGTTTTTACTCGACTAGCCTGCGGGATGCATCCTCTCGCACGTGTTTTTACTCGACTACCCTGCGGGATGCATCCTCTCGCACGTGTTTTTGCTCGACTAGCCATGCGCATCCCAAAAAACCTGCGCATGCGCATCCCACAAAACCTGCGCATGCGCATCCCACAAAACCTGCGCATGCGCATCCCACAAAATCTCGCACGTGTTTTTACTCGACTAGCCTGCGGGATGCATCCTCTCGCACGTGTTTTTACTCGACTAGCCTGCGGGATGCATCCTCTCGCACGTGTTTTTACTCGACTAGCCTGCGGGATGCATCCTCTCGCACGTGTTTTTGCTCGACTAGCCATGCGCATCCCAAAAAACCTGCGCATGCGCATCCCAAAAAACCTGCGCATGCGCATCCCACAAAACCTGCGCATGCGCATCCCACAAAACCTCGCACGTGTTTTTACTCGACTAGCCTGCGGGATGCATCCTCTCGCACGTGTTTTTACTCGACTAGCCTGCGGGATGCATCCTCTCGCACGTGTTTTTACTCGACTAGCCTGCGGGATGCATCTTCTCGCACGTGTTTTTACTCGACTACCCTGCGGGATGCATCCTCTCGCACGTGTTTTTGCTCGACTAGCCATGCGCATCCCAAAAAACCTGCGCATGCGCATCCCACAAAACCTCGCACGTGTTTTTACTCGACTAGCCTGCGGGATGCATCCTCTCGCACGTGTTTTTACTCGACTACCCTGCGGGATGCATCCTCTCGCACGTGTTTTGGCTCGACTAGCCATGCGCATCCCAAAAAACCTGCGCATGCGCATCCCACAAAACCTGCGCATGCGCATCCCACAAAACCTCGCACGTGTTTTTACTCGACTAGCCTGCGGGATGCATCCTCTCGCACGTGTTTTTACTCGACTAGCCTGCGGGATGCATCCTCTCGCACGTGTTTTTGCTCGACTAGCCTGCGGGATGCATCCTCTCGCACGTGTTTTTACTCGACTAGCCTGCGGGATGCATCCTCTCGCACGTGTTTTTACTCGACTAGCCTGCGGGATGCATCCTCTCGCACGTGTTTTTGCTCGACTAGCCTGCGGGATGCATCCTCTCGCACGTGTTTTTGCTCGACTAGCCTGCGGGACGCATCCTCTCGCACGTGTTTTTACTCGACTAGCCTGCGGGATGCATCCTCTCGCACGTGTTTTTACTCGACTAGCCTTCGGGATGCATCCTCTCGCACGTGTTATTACTCGACTAGCCTGCGGGATGCATCCTCTCGCACGTGTTATTACTCGACTAGCCTGCGGGATGCATCCTCTCGCACGTGTTTTTACTCGACTACCCTGCGGGATGCATCCTCTCGCACGTGATTTTGCTCGACTAGCCATGCGCATCCCAAAAAACCTGCGCATGCGCGTCCCACAAAACCTGCGCATGCGCATCCCACAAAACCTCGCACGTGTTTTTACTCGACTAGCCTGCGGGATGCATCCTCTCGCACGTGTTTTTACTCGACTAGCCTTCGGGATTCATCCTCTCGCACGTGTTTTTACTCGACTAGCCTGCGGGACGCATCCTCTCGCACGTGTTTTTACTCGACTAGCCTGCGGGATGCATCCTCTCGCACGTGTTTTTACTCGACTAGCCTTCGGGATGCATCCTCTCGCACGTGTTATTACTCGACTAGCCTGCGGGATGCATCCTCTCGCACGTGTTATTACTCGACTAGCCTGCGGGATGCATCCTCTCGCACGTGTTTTTACTCGACTAGCCTGCGGGATGCATCCTCTCGCACGTGTTTTTACTCGACTAGCCTGCAGGATGCATCCTCTCGCACGTGTTTTTACTCGACTAGCCTGCGGGATGCATCCTCTCACACGTGTTTTTGCTCGACTAGCCATGCGCATCCCAAAAAACCTGCGCATGCGCATCCCAAAAAACCTGCGCATGCGCATCCCACAAAACCTCGCACGTGTTTTTACTCGACTAGCCTGCGGGATGCATCCTCTCGCACGTGTTTTTACTCGACTAGCCTGCGGGATGCATCCTCTCGCACGTGTTTTTACTCGACTAGCCTGCGGGATGCATCCTCTCGCACGTGTTTTTACTCGACTAGCCTGCGGGATGCATCCTCTCGCACGTGTTTTTGCTCGACTAGCCTGCGGGACGCATCCTCTCGCACGTGTTTTTACTCGACTAGCCTGCGGGATGCATCCTCTCGCACGTGTTTTTACTCGACTAGCCTTCGGGATGCATCCTCTCGCACGTGTTATTACTCGACTAGCCTGCGGGATGCATCCTCTCGCACGTGTTATTACTCGACTAGCCTGCGGGATGCATCCTCTCGCACGTGTTTTTACTCGACTACCCTGCGGGATGCATCCTCTCGCACGTGATTTTGCTCGACTAGCCATGCGCATCCCAAAAAACCTGCGCATGCGCGTCCCACAAAACCTGCGCATGCGCATCCCACAAAACCTCGCACGTGTTTTTACTCGACTAGCCTGCGGGATGCATCCTCTCGCACGTGTTTTTACTCGACTAGCCTTCGGGATTCATCCTCTCGCACGTGTTTTTACTCGACTAGCCTGCGGGATGCATCCTCTCGCACGTGTTTTTGCTCGACTAGCCTGCGGGATGCATCCTCTCGCACGTGTTTTTACTCGACTAGCCTGCGGGATGCATCCTCCCGCACGTGTTTTTACTCGACTAGCCTGCGGGATACATCCTCTCGCACGTGTTTTTACTCGACTAGCCTGCGGGATGCATCCTCTCGCACGTGTTTTTACTCGACTAGCCTGCGGGATGCATCCTCTCGCACGTGTTTTTACTCGACTAGCCTGCAGGATGCATCCTCTCGCACGTGTTTTTACTCGACTAGCCTGCGGGATGCATCCTCTCGCACGTGTTTTTGCTCGACTAGCCATGCGCATCCCAAAAAACCTGCGCATGCGCATCCCAAAAAACCTGCGCATGCGCATCCCACAAAACCTCGCACGTGTTTTTACTCGACTAGCCTGCGGGATGCATCCTCTCGCACGTGTTTTTACTCGACTAGCCTGCGGGATGCATCCTCTCGCACGTGTTTTTACTCGACTAGCCTGCGGGATGCATCCTCTCGCACGTGTTTTTGCTCGACTAGCCTGCGGGATGCATCCTCTCGCACGTGTTTTTACTCGACTAGCCTGCGGGATGCATCCTCTCGCACGTGTTTATTAATTAATCCTATTGTTACTCAATTTGTAATCATTATCCTGTTAAACCTGGTATTAAGAATATACTCACCTTTTACCAGATATTCAGAGTTGATTTATCAAGTGACAACCTCTCAAGTGTTTATTATCCAAGTACTTATCAACGAATATTAATATTTTTGAACGACATCAGTGAACAACGAGCTCTTCGATCCGGGATCCCATCGAGAGACTACCAAGGCTCCTTTGGAATCTTCCTCGATCGAAGCAGAGTCTTCGCTTCGCTGAGTCGTGTAATTACAAATGCCCTTCAATCACGGACGTTTGGCACGAGCCTACCAAGGCCCTGTTATAGCGTATTGTCATTGAAGCTGCGCAAGTTAATATTTTATTATCGAGGTTCTCACTCATGTACACTTCCTACGAATAACCCTATCCGACGGTCCGCTCATGAAACGTACACGTCGCGCGGGTCGTAAAGAGCAACTCAGTCGCATTGCTCGACATTATTCTTCAGCTACGTTCTATTACTCCGATATTCTGGGGACTACGGAGAGCATACCGTGCGATCCTACAGATTTCGTATCGACATACGGGTGTCCTTGTAGTCAAATAAAAAGGTCCCTACCTGTCAACCACGCGAACAGGAAACGCGCATCATCTCCAGAAGCAGTCTTCGAACGAGAGGAAGTCCGTTCAGCGGAGGACCTTCGGGACTCCTTCGGCCTTGAGGACTCATTCGGCCTTGAGGATTCCTTCGGCCTTGAGCGAGACCTTTCCAAGGCCATCCAGCGGATTTTCGAGGTCCTTCACAAGGACATCTCCAATTCTGAAGGACGTCGCTCGGCGCAGCACGGCTTCGACTCCGACGCAGAGACGATCGTCGACGAGAGCAGCTGTTCCCAAGGTTGTCCGAGCCCGGCTGTTTCTGAGGCAGACACAGTAATTTTGGAGGGAATTTCCAAGAAGCTAAAAGTGACTCGCGCCCTGCCGCGCATCATTTCGGACACTATCGTCACGAAACGCCTCCGATACAGAATTCGTGAGTGACGTTACGGCGTTCCGGAACGAGAGGACATTCTCGTCGGGTTTTAGTGCAGTGACAGTGATCAGTGCCGCGAAAGTGCACAGTGAAATCAGAACAGGCCAGCGCCTCCGGGGAACCCCTGGCCGATTTTTCTCGGACCAGGAAGAACTTAGTCTGATTTTCGGGTATCGACCCGAAAATCCGAGACAACGTTTCGCGAGTGATTCGCGAAAGTACCTCCTGACGAAGTAAATAACGTCCGGAGAGGAGAAAGACAGACATTCTCTCTTTAAAATCACAGTTTCGTGTGTGTGCTGTGACCCCAGTGACAAAAGGTGCGCGTGGAGAAATTCCTGGCCAGCGCCTCTGGGGGACCCCTGGCCAAATTTTCCTAGGCCAAAAGGAACTTAGAATATTTTCCAAGATTTACTCACGGAAGCTGACGGTTGTCCAGGACTATAGGGCGGCGTACGTCCTGTCCGAAAGGTTGATTATCATACACACACAGTTGCATCCTGGAAGGCGGCACTGCAAGGAGCCTGGAAACAGAAAAATTTTCCGGTAAAATCAGCACTCCGTCGCAGACGACTGCTGCCGTCGGCTGGGACGTAACAGTAGATACGGGCAGTGCAATTAATATTGTTACAGAGAGCACTTATTTGGAATATTTTAGTAGTTATACGTTGTTACGAGAAAAACGTGGAACTAATTATGGAGGGTTGAATAAGTCACCTTTGGTTGTACATGGTTATATTATTCCAAAAATTCGTATCAAATCAATATCCGACCATAGTTTTACAGTGAAACTTGCTGTCGTACCTGACTCGACTATGACGTATGCCCTTTTGTTGGGTCGAGAATTTATATTCCAGCCAGGACTGACCCTTACTTTTAATGAAACTGACGCTTTAAAATTAGAATATGACGAACCTGTTGACGATATTTTAAATATAGAAATTACTGAGTGCAATAACGAGTTAGATTTAGTTGCTGATAATTTGGATTCTTCAATTCCTTATGAAACCAAAGATGAGTTATTGACGCTACTAGATTCTTTTATACATACCAAAAATGGTACTGGCAACGTTGATTACGAGTTTAGTATTAGTCTTGTGGATACTGGTAAGCCATTCTACTTTACTCCTAGACGTTTGTCATGGTATGAAAGAGGCGAGGTTAAGAAAATTGTTGACGAGCTCCTAAACAGGGGAATAATCAGACCAAGCAACTCTAACTTTAGTAGTCCGATAGTTTTAATTAAAAAGAAAGATAATAGTCACCGATTGTGTGTTGACTATCGCGCACTGAATAAAATAACAATTAAGGATAGGTTTCCTCTTCCGTTGATTGAAGACCAAATTGCTCGCTTAGCCAATAGTTCCTATTATACTAGTCTTGACCTTAAAGATGGATTTCATCAAGTAACAGTAGCTGAGAATTCAATTAAACTTACTTCATTTGTCACTCCGGATGGACAGTTTGAATATGTCAAGATGCCGTTTGGACTGGCTAATGCGCCAGCTGCTTTTCAAAGATTTATTAGTTTAGTCTTCAAACCTTTATTAGATGCAGGGAAAATTCTTTTATATATGGACGACGTCTTAATTGCCACTGGCACTGTTAAGGAAAACTTAGATATTCTCCGCGACGTTTTACAATTGTTATCGGAATACAATCTGAAACTAAATTTTCGGAAATGTCATTTTTTGAGACAGAATATTGAATATTTGGGCTACAACATTTCAGAAAAGGGGGTAACACCGAATAAGTCTAATGTCGAAGCTATTCAATCTTTTCGGCAACCCAATAATGCTAGAGAAGTACAGCGTTTTCTAGGCTTAACTAGTTATTTCCGTAAATTCGTGCCAGATTTTGCTTTGATTGCTAAACCCCTTTACAATCTTATCAGGTCAGATGTACCTTTTAATTTCGGCGCAGCGGAGTTGAATGCGTTTGAAACACTTCGCGACCGTTTGGTGAGTACACCAGTATTAGCTTTCTATAATCCGACGGCAAAAACTGAATTGCACACTGATGCAAGTTCTTATGGTTATGGTGCCATTTTGTTGCAACAGCAGAAAGATTTGCAGATGCACCCTGTTTTGTATTTTAGCAGACGAACGACGGAGATAGAGAGCCGATACCATAGTTATGAGCTCGAGATGATGGCAATCATCTATGCGTTAGAAAGATTCCGAGTTTACTTACAGGGAACGAACTTTACTATTGTCACCGATTGTAGTGCTGTCAAATTAGCTCTGAGTAAAAAGGATATCAACCCACGTATTAGTCGTTGGGCGATGATTTTGCAGAATTATTCTTTCGAGATTATACATCGAACATCCGATCGTATGCGTCATGTAGATGCACTAAGTAGAAATGTACTATTCATTGAACCATTATCCTTCGACCAAATTTTAGTTTATAAGCAACTGCAAGACCCTGTGATAAAGACTATTCATAGAGAGTTAGAAATTAAGGAGAGCGATAGATTCGAACTGAGAAACGGCGTTGTATATAGAAAACATGATAAAAATCTTTTATTTTATGTCCCCGAATCGATGACCCGCGATGTCATACAAAGATGTCATGATGATGTTGGACATGTAGGTTTAGAAAAGGCTGTCAGCCTGATTATTAAAAGTTATTGGTTTCCAGGCATGCGCGTACAGGTAAAGGAACACATTGAGAATTGCTTCAAATGTTTAACGTACTCTGTTCCTACTGGAAGGCTTGAAGGTCAATTGCACATTTACGACAAAGGTGTCCGACCTTTCGACACTATTCATGTAGATCATTATGGTCCATTAGAGAAAACGAATCGAGGCTTTAAGCATATTTTCATTGTCATAGACGTGTCACGTCCTGGCGGGGCTATAAGAGCAAGAGAAGAGAATACCGCGGCCCGGCTACTCTGCTCTTCCACTGACTGACATTTAATAAAAGTGTTGGTCTTTTTATCAACAGACTAGGACCCGATGCCGACACCTGCATGCGGTCTTACACAGATGAATGATGCACGCGACCCTGAAACATACGCGATAATATGTTCCACTTACTTTTACGCTTCGCTTGTTTGTCGATTGACACGAGAAATGGGTTCGCAACGGATGAACGGCTACGGTTGCGCTGATGGCCTTGAATTCGGTCCGCTCTGCTTGACAGGCGTTGATCCAAATGGCTGGAAACGACCTTCAAGGATTGACGACTGCGCCAAATTCTGTCACGTCAATATTTGACAGGAACGACCTCCAATGGTTGACAGCTGGCGGCTACGGTATTGTAGACGGATGCGCTCGTTGAGGAAACGGGCGTGGACGCTGTACGATACCGTGAATCTAACTCACGAATATCGTCCGCGTGATTGACGATATTTTAACTAGCGAAAACGGGCGTGGACGCTGTGCGATCCCGTGAATTTATCTCGCGAATATTGTCCGCGTGGTTGACGATATTTTGATTCGAGAAAACGGACGTGGATGCTGCGGGGCTTGCTATGCGACCAAGTCTATCACTATCACGCACGTACGCGAACACGTTGAAACAGGAAATTGAATAAGGAATACTATTCGCGAACTTTCCAGTGAGAACTCTATCTCTGACTAACAACGTGTCACTTCTAACTACGAAGTTAGGAGCAAGGGAATAAAAATTGGGATTTAGATTGACTCTGGTAAAACAAAGTATATTATAAACGTAAAAGAATACAAAGGTAAAGATGCTTATTATTAACGAAATCGAAATACGTACTAAGTACGAAATATGAAACGCAATAAAAAATGTTTAATTGAATAAACGAAGTAATGTTTGAATTAAACGAATAAGAATAAGATATTATTGAATGGTATTAGGGACTGTGTCTAAACAGTATGGATTTGGGAAGATTGTGTCTAAACAATCTGGATTTGGAAGATTGACGAAAACTCGACTGACCCACTCGGGTCCCCGGAGAGGACTGGGGAGAATCGAACGTTCGTCGACGAACAACGTTCGTCCGAAAAATGCTGACTTCGCAAAAGGGGACCGTGTCCTCTTTGTGCCGGTCTTCGTCGTAAACAGCGCAATGGCCGCCGCACTAGAGTCAGCAGTTTTCGTTCCCAGTGGTGCAGGACTCGAAAATTAAGTGGTAACCATTGGCGTACCTATTTATTTATTTAAATAAATTGGGACTCAGAATATTTTCGAGCGCTTGCTCTTGCAAGGCGTTTCGATGTAAATTTTATATGTCATATGATTAGTTGACATCATTTGTCGACCGATCATATGTTTGAAAATATTCTAAGTACTTTTGAAAATTACCGAAAATCGAAATTTTGGTAAAGTCTAAACAAACGCGAATTGAGAACATAACCTACAAATTTTTAGGTTAGTTTCATGATTTTCGCTCACGAGTCCAATGATATTTCAATCTTCGAGTTTGGGCCATTTTTGGCTATTTTAGGATTTTGACAGATTTTGGATTTTAGGTTATGTTGATGGATTTCAATCAGATGTACGTGGTGTTAAGGATTCATTGTTATGAAGAATTTTTAGGAGTTTTGGAATCTTTAAGGGGGAACGCTCGCTCTTATGTATCTAATTTTACATGTAGTCTTAAAGCTAACGTCGGAGGTGCGACCGACGTCACAGTGGCAATTCGCACAATAAAAACTATTATCAGCACAATCATCAATGGCATCGCTCTCCATTCGTTATACGGCTGGAGGCTCCACCTCATCGTCGCCATCTGGAGTTCCTTGACAAGATTCTTTGTTACGTCGTCCGATGTACGACGTTGGCCTTGTACATACACTATGTATACAAGGTCTGATCTACATAAGATCCATACACCGTCCCCTAGACATAAGAGCATAGTATTAAGATCTCATTATTCTATTGTTCTAATCCTTATCTCCGTCTCTACCCATCACCATAACTTCACCTTGATCAACACCTTACCTCAGTTTCAACCCATCACAACGACACATAATGCAATAAAGTATTGCATCACTCTGGAAGCATCTAGAAGCTTCTAGAAACGTCGAGAAGTCCAAAGACTGCTGCATCAGCAGTCCCACGCTCGTAGAGGGCAATAGGACAGCCACGAGACTGCAGCGTCAGCAGAAATGCACGTGCAGTCCCCGGGAGCGAAGACGCTGCTGCGTCAGCGGTTCTCCCACTCCGACGACTGAAGAACAAAGAGACTGCAGCGTCAGCTATCCCCACTCCGACCGAAGGAGGCAAGGCAGAGCGGACGCTTGCATCAGTCCGCCTTCAGCCAGCGACTCGAACGGTTCGCTCCAAGCGAGCGACTCGCACGGACGTGCCAGTCCGGCTTCTTCCGACGACAAGAGCAGACGTGTTCAGTCCAGCTCCGCGAAAGTGAAGTGTGTCGATCCTTCACTCCTAATTCCAATTCCAATTCCAACTCTAACTCAACTCAACTCAACTCCTAATTCTCATACATTATTCCTACAACATATTACTATATCCATTATTCATTAATCCAATTACTACTCCTATTATAATATTACTTACATATTGTATACCAGTGTACTTACCAGTTCTTACTCAATATATCATTATTATACCAGTGCTTCGATCGTGTTATTCTTGTGTTAGTACAACACTATCTTCCAGTTCAGTTCTTACATTGAATGTATTATACTCGTGACATATCCGGACTTGGTCTAAAGTGCGCAGTGGAAACGCTGAGCCGCCAATAAGGAATTTGAAGCGAGTCATAGAGAAGTTCTCGTGCCACGTCTAGAATTGGTCTAAAGAGCGCAGTGGAAACGCTGAGCCGCCACTATAGACGTGAAGCGAGTTAACTACCTAAAGGTTAACAACAAATGGAAGTTCATTTTCATTATCTTATTAATATTCCGTCATTACTATTCCTTACCTATGCGACGCCCACGTCGAGCGGGACGCAAGTATCAACTTGCTAAATCGAGACGCGCGTTGAGAAATAAAGCGGTGCTCGATCAAATCATTGCCACTACCGAGTGGACAGAACTTCTGGGAATCACCGAGCACATTCCGTGTGACGCGTCCGACTACGTTTCGGTATACGGTTGCCCTTGCAGCCTTCCTAAAGAGGTCAACCACGCGGACCTCTCGCGAGCTCCGACGCCAGTTCTGCATCCGGTCGATCGTCCAGAGGTGATCGACATAGCCGACGACGACGACAGCCAAGACACGATCATCGTTCCCAGGGTCCGTTGCCGAATCATCAGTGACGTCCCTCTGCCAACTCATCAACGTGTCGTCTTGCGGCCAGCATCCAAGGCCACTAACGTCGTCCCGAACCGAGCAGCAGCAACTCTGCCAGATCTTCCCCACCTCGAGGACATCTGTATAGAAGACCCGATGTACGACACCTACTGCCAGTACCGCCAGTTCCTGCTGCAACAATATTATTAGGCGTTAATACAGCATTGCGGTGAGTCGTATAATATCTTGTATAATTGCTGAATCCTGTAAACTCACCGTTTTCGTTGCATCATCTCGCGCGTGATTCTTGTCGGGACACTTCTTGTAACCGCGTCGGACGTTCTCTTCTTGACTGCATCCATAGCAATATCGGTTGTCCTAACGCATATGACTGCCCGTCTGGCTGTCTTGGCGTAAAAGACCGTTTCCTCTTCTTTCCACGTGCCGCCTCCTGGGGTCATCTTCTTTGCCTAGGACGTGGGACGTAACACACGTGTTTTTGCTCGACTAGCCTGCGGGATGCATCCTCTCGCACGTGTTTTTGCTCGACTAGCCATGCGCATCCCAAAAAACCTGCGCATGCGCATCCCAAAAAACCTGCGCATGCGCATCCCACAAAACCTGCGCATGCGCATCCCACAAAACCTCGCACGTGTTTGTGCTCGACTAGCCTGCGGGATGCATCCTTTCGCACGTGTTTTTACGCGACTAGCCTGCGGGATGCATCCTCTCGCACGTGTTTTTGCTCGACTAGCCTGCGGGATGCATCCTCTCGCACGTGTTTGTGCTCGACTAGCCTGCGGGATGCATCCTCTCGCACGTGTTTTTGCTCGACTAGCCTGCGGGATGCATCCTCTCGCACGTGTTTTTGCTCGACTAGCCTGCGGGATGCATCCTCTCGCACGTGTTTGTGCTCGACTAGCCTGCGGGATGCATCTTCTCGCACGTGTTTTTGCTCGACTAGCCTGCGGGATGCATCCTCTCGCACGTGTTTTTGCTCGACTAGCCTGCGGGATGCATCCTCTCGCACGTGTTTTTGCTCGACTAGCCTGCGGGATGCATCCTCTCGCACGTGTTTTTACTCGACTAGCCTGCGGGATGCATCCTCTCGCACGTGTTTTTACTCGACTACCCTGCGGGATGCATCCTCTCGCACGTGATTTTGCTCGACTAGCCATGCGCATCCCAAAAAACCTGCGCATGCGCAACCCACAAAACCTGCGCATGCGCATCCCACAAAACATGCGCATGCGCATCCCACAAAACCTCGCACGTGTTTTTACTCGACTAGCCTGCGGGATGCATCCTCTCGCACGTGTTTTTACTCGACTAGCCTGCGGGATGCATCCTCTCGCACGTGTTTTTACTCGACTAGCCTGCGGGATGCATCCTCTCGCACGTGTTTTTGCTCGACTAGCCTGCGGGATGCATCCTCTCGCACGTGTTTTTGCTCGACTAGGCATGCGCATCCCAAAAAACCTGCGCATGCGCATCCCACAAAACCTGCGCATGCGCATCCCACAAAACCTCGCACGTGTTTTTACTCGACTAGCCTGCGGGATGCATCCTCTCGCACGTGTTTTTACTCGACTAGCCTGCGGGATGCATCCTCTCGCACGTGTTTTTACTCGACTACCCTGCGGGATGCATCCTCTCGCACGTGTTTTTGCTCGACTAGCCATGCGCATCCCAAAAAACCTGCGCATGCGCATCCCACAAAACCTGCGCATGCGCATCCCACAAAATCTCGCACGTGTTTTTACTCGACTAGCCTGCGGGATGCATCCTCTCGCACGTGTTTTTACTCGACTAGCCTGCGGGATGCATCCTCTCGCACGTGTTTTTACTCGACTAGCCTGCGGGATGCATCCTCTCGCACGTGTTTTTGCTCGACTAGCCATGCGCATCCCAAAAAACCTGCGCATGCGCATCCCAAAAAACCTGCGCATGCGCATCCCACAAAACCTGCGCATGCGCATCCCACAAAACCTCGCACGTGTTTTTACTCGACTAGCCTGCGGGATGCATCCTCTCGCACGTGTTTTTACTCGACTAGCCTGCGGGATGCATCCTCTCGCACGTGTTTTTACTCGACTAGCCTGCGGGATGCATCTTCTCGCACGTGTTTTTACTCGACTACCCTGCGGGATGCATCCTCTCGCACGTGTTTTTGCTCGACTAGCCATGCGCATCCCAAAAAACCTGCGCATGCGCATCCCACAAAACCTCGCACGTGTTTTTACTCGACTAGCCTGCGGGATGCATCCTCTCGCACGTGTTTTTACTCGACTACCCTGCGGGATGCATCCTCTCGCACGTGTTTTGGCTCGACTAGCCATGCGCATCCCAAAAAACCTGCGCATGCGCATCCCACAAAACCTGCGCATGCGCATCCCACAAAACCTCGCACGTGTTTTTACTCGACTAGCCTGCGGGATGCATCCTCTCGCACGTGTTTTTACTCGACTAGCCTGCGGGATGCATCCTCTCGCACGTGTTTTTGCTCGACTAGCCTGCGGGATGCATCCTCTCGCACGTGTTTTTACTCGACTAGCCTGCGGGATGCATCCTCTCGCACGTGTTTTTACTCGACTAGCCTGCGGGATGCATCCTCTCGCACGTGTTTTTGCTCGACTAGCCTGCGGGATGCATCCTCTCGCACGTGTTTTTGCTCGACTAGCCTGCGGGACGCATCCTCTCGCACGTGTTTTTACTCGACTAGCCTGCGGGATGCATCCTCTCGCACGTGTTTTTACTCGACTAGCCTTCGGGATGCATCCTCTCGCACGTGTTATTACTCGACTAGCCTGCGGGATGCATCCTCTCGCACGTGTTATTACTCGACTAGCCTGCGGGATGCATCCTCTCGCACGTGTTTTTACTCGACTACCCTGCGGGATGCATCCTCTCGCACGTGATTTTGCTCGACTAGCCATGCGCATCCCAAAAAACCTGCGCATGCGCGTCCCACAAAACCTGCGCATGCGCATCCCACAAAACCTCGCACGTGTTTTTACTCGACTAGCCTGCGGGATGCATCCTCTCGCACGTGTTTTTACTCGACTAGCCTTCGGGATTCATCCTCTCGCACGTGTTTTTACTCGACTAGCCTGCGGGATGCATCCTCCCGCACGTGTTTTTACTCGACTAGCCTGCGGGATACATCCTCTCGCACGTGTTTTTACTCGACTAGCCTGCGGGATGCATCCTCTCGCACGTGTTTTTACTCGACTAGCCTGCGGGATGCATCCTCTCGCACGTGTTTTTACTCGACTAGCCTGCAGGATGCATCCTCTCGCACGTGTTTTTACTCGACTAGCCTGCGGGATGCATCCTCTCGCACGTGTTTTTGCTCGACTAGCCATGCGCATCCCAAAAAACCTGCGCATGCGCATCCCAAAAAACCTGCGCATGCGCATCCCACAAAACCTCGCACGTGTTTTTACTCGACTAGCCTGCGGGATGCATCCTCTCGCACGTGTTTTTACTCGACTAGCCTGCGGGATGCATCCTCTCGCACGTGTTTTTACTCGACTAGCCTGCGGGATGCATCCTCTCGCACGTGTTTTTGCTCGACTAGCCTGCGGGACGCATCCTCTCGCACGTGTTTTTACTCGACTAGCCTGCGGGATGCATCCTCTCGCACGTGTTTTTACTCGACTAGCCTTCGGGATGCATCCTCTCGCACGTGTTATTACTCGACTAGCCTGCGGGATGCATCCTCTCGCACGTGTTATTACTCGACTAGCCTGCGGGATGCATCCTCTCGCACGTGTTTTTACTCGACTACCCTGCGGGATGCATCCTCTCGCACGTGATTTTGCTCGACTAGCCATGCGCATCCCAAAAAACCTGCGCATGCGCGTCCCACAAAACCTGCGCATGCGCATCCCACAAAACCTCGCACGTGTTTTTACTCGACTAGCCTGCGGGATGCATCCTCTCGCACGTGTTTTTACTCGACTAGCCTTCGGGATTCATCCTCTCGCACGTGTTTTTACTCGACTAGCCTGCGGGATGCATCCTCTCGCACGTGTTTTTGCTCGACTAGCCTGCGGGATGCATCCTCTCGCACGTGTTTTTACTCGACTAGCCTGCGGGATGCATCCTCCCGCACGTGTTTTTACTCGACTAGCCTGCGGGATACATCCTCTCGCACGTGTTTTTACTCGACTAGCCTGCGGGATGCATCCTCTCGCACGTGTTTTTACTCGACTAGCCTGCGGGATGCATCCTCTCGCACGTGTTTTTACTCGACTAGCCTGCAGGATGCATCCTCTCGCACGTGTTTTTACTCGACTAGCCTGCGGGATGCATCCTCTCGCACGTGTTTTTGCTCGACTAGCCATGCGCATCCCAAAAAACCTGCGCATGCGCATCCCACAAAACCTCGCACGTGTTTTTACTCGACTAGCCTGCGGGATGCATCCTCTCGCACGTGTTTTTACTCGACTAGCCTGCGGGATGCATCCTCTCGCACGTGTTTTTACTCGACTAGCCTGCGGGATGCATCCTCTCGCACGTGTTTTTGCTCGACTAGCCTGCGGGATGCATCCTCTCGCACGTGTTTTTGCTCGACTAGGCATGCGCATCCCAAAAAACCTGCGCATGCGCATCCCACAAAACCTCGCACGTGTTTTTACTCGACTAGCCTGCGGGATGCATCCTCTCGCACGTGTTTTTACTCGACTAGCCTGCGGGATGCATCCTCTCGCACGTGTTTTTACTCGACTACCCTGCGGGATGCATCCTCTCGCACGTGTTTTTGCTCGACTAGCCTGCGGGATGCAACCTCTCGCACGTGTTTTTACTCGACTAGCCTGCGGGATGCATCCTCCCGCACGTGTTTTTACTCGACTAGCCTGCGGGATACATCCTCTCGCACGTGTTTTTGCTCGACTAGCCTGCGGGATGCATCCTCTCGCACGTGTTTTTGCTCGACTAGCCTGCGGGATGCATCCTCTCGCACGTGTTTTTGCTCGACTAGCCTGCGGGACGCATCCTCTCGCACGTGTTTTTACTCGACTAGCCTGCGGGATGCATCCTCTCGCACGTGTTTTTACTCGACTAGCCTTCGGGATGCATCCTCTCGCACGTGTTATTACTCGACTAGCCTGCGGGATGCATCCTCTCGCACGTGTTATTACTCGACTAGCCTGCGGGATGCATCCTCTCGCACGTGTTTTTACTCGACCACCCTGCGGGATGCATCCTCTCGCACGTGATTTTGCTCGACTAGCCATGCGCATCCCAAAAAACCTGCGCATGCGCGTCCCACAAAACCTGCGCATGCGCATCCCACAAAACCTCGCACGTGTTTTTACTCGACTAGCCTGCGGGATGCATCCTCTCGCACGTGTTTTTACTCGACTAGCCTTCGGGATTCATCCTCTCGCACGTGTTTTTACTCGACTAGCCTGCGGGATGCATCCTCTCGCACGTGTTTTTGCTCGACTAGCCTGCGGGATGCATCCTCTCGCACGTGTTTTTACTCGACTAGCCTGCGGGATGCATCCTCCCGCACGTGTTTTTACTCGACTAGCCTGCGGGATACATCCTCTCGCACGTGTTTTTACTCGACTAGCCTGCGGGATGCATCCTCTCGCACGTGTTTTTACTCGACTAGCCTGCGGGATGCATCCTCTCGCACGTGTTTTTGCTCGACTAGCCATGCGCATCCCAAAAAACCTGCGCATGCGCATCCCAAAAAACCTGCGCATGCGCATCCCACAAAACCTCGCACGTGTTTTTACTCGACTAGCCTGCGGGATGCATCCTCTCGCACGTGTTTTTACTCGACTAGCCTGCGGGATGCATCCTCTCGCACGTGTTTTTACTCGACTAGCCTGCGGGATGCATCCTCTCGCAGGTGTTTTTGCTCGACTAGCCTGCGGGATGCATCCTCTCGCACGTGTTTTTGCTCGACTAGGCATGCGCATCCCAAAAAACCTGCGCATGCGCATCCCACAAAACCTGCGCATGCGCATCCCACAAAACCTCGCACGTGTTTTTACTCGACTAGCCTGCGGGATGCATCCTCTCGCACGTGTTTTTACTCGACTAGCCTGCGGGATGCATCCTCTCGCACGTGTTTTTACTCGACTACCCTGCGGGATGCATCCTCTCGCACGTGTTTTTGCTCGACTAGCCATGCGCATCCCAAAAAACCTGCGCATGCGCATCCCACAAAACCTGCGCATGCGCATCCCACAAAACCTGCGCATGCGCATCCCACAAAACCTCGCACGTGTTTTTACTCGACTAGCCTGCGGGATGCATCCTCTCGCACGTGTTTTTACTCGACTAGCCTGCGGGATGCATCCTCTCGCACGTGTTTTTACTCGACTAGCCTGCGGGATGCATCCTCTCGCACGTGTTTTTGCTCGACTAGCCATGCGCATCCCAAAAAACCTGCGCATGCGCATCCCAAAAAACCTGCGCATGCGCATCCCACAAAACCTGCGCATGCGCATCCCACAAAACCTCGCACGTGTTTTTACTCGACTAGCCTGCGGGATGCATCCTCTCGCACGTGTTTTTACTCGACTAGCCTGCGGGATGCATCCTCTCGCACGTGTTTTTACTCGACTAGCCTGCGGGATGCATCTTCTCGCACGTGTTTTTACTCGACTACCCTGCGGGATGCATCCTCTCGCACGTGTTTTTGCTCGACTAGCCATGCGCATCCCAAAAAACCTGCGCATGCGCATCCCAAAAAACCTGCGCATGCGCATCCCACAAAACCTCGCACGTGTTTTTACTCGACTAGCCTGCGGGATGCATCCTCTCGCACGTGTTTTTACTCGACTAGCCTGCGGGATGCATCCTCTCGCACGTGTTTTTACTCGACTAGCCTGCGGGATGCATCCTCTCGCACGTGTTTTTGCTCGACTAGCCTGCGGGATGCATCCTCTCGCACGTGTTTTTGCTCGACTAGGCATGCGCATACCAAAAAACCTGCGCATGCGCATCCCACAAAACCTGCGCATGCGCATCCCACAAAACCTCGCACGTGTTTTTACTCGACTAGCCTGCGGGATGCATCCTCTCGCACGTGTTTTTACTCGACTAGCCTGCGGGATGCATCCTCTCGCACGTGTTTTTACTCGACTACCCTGCGGGATGCATCCTCTCGCACGTGTTTTTGCTCGACTAGCCATGCGCATCCCAAAAAACCTGCGCATGCGCATCCCACAAAACCTGCGCATGCGCATCCCACAAAACCTGCGCATGCGCATCCCACAAAACCTCGCACGTGTTTTTACTCGACTAGCCTGCGGGATGCATCCTCTCGCACGTGTTTTTACTCGACTAGCCTGCGGGATGCATCCTCTCGCACGTGTTTTTACTCGACTAGCCTGCGGGATGCATCCTCTCGCACGTGTTTTTGCTCGACTAGCCATGCGCATCCCAAAAAACCTGCGCATGCGCATCCCACAAAACCTGCGCATGCGCATCCCACAAAACCTCGCACGTGTTTTTACTCGACTAGCCTGCGGGATGCATCCTCTCGCACGTGTTTTTACTCGACTAGCCTGCGGGATGCATCCTCTCGCACGTGTTTTTACTCGACTAGCCTGCGGGATGCATCTTCTCGCACGTGTTTTTACTCGACTACCCTGCGGGATGCATCCTCTCGCACGTGTTTTTGCTCGACTAGCCATGCGCATCCCAAAAAACCTGCGCATGCGCATCCCAAAAAACCTGCGCATGCGCATCCCACAAAACCTCGCACGTGTTTTTACTCGACTAGCCTGCGGGATGCATCCTCTCGCACGTGTTTTTGCTCGACTAGCCTGCGGGATGCATCCTCTCGCACGTGTTTTTGCTCGACTAGGCATGCGCATCCCAAAAAACCTGCGCATGCGCATCCCACAAAACCTGCGCATGCGCATCCCACAAAACCTCGCACGTGTTTTTACTCGACTAGCCTGCGGGATGCATCCTCTCGCACGTGTTTTTACTCGACTAGCCTGCGGGATGCATCCTCTCGCACGTGTTTTTACTCGACTACCCTGCGGGATGCATCCTCTCGCACGTGTTTTTGCTCGACTAGCCATGCGCATCCCAAAAAACCTGCGCATGCGCATCCCACAAAACCTGCGCATGCGCATCCCACAAAACCTGGGCATGCGCATCCCACAAAACCTCGCACGTGTTTTTACTCGACTAGCCTGCGGGATGCATCCTCTCGCACGTGTTTTTACTCGACTAGCCTGCGGGATGCATCCTCTCGCACGTGTTTTTACTCGACTAGCCTGCGGGATGCATCCTCTCGCACGTGTTTTTGCTCGACTAGCCATGCGCATCCCAAAAAACCTGCGCATGCGCATCCCAAAAAACCTGCGCATGCGCATCCCACAAAACCTGCGCATGCGCATCCCACAAAACCTGCGCATGCGCATCCCACAAAACCTCGCACGTGTTTTTACTCGACTAGCCTGCGGGATGCATACTCTCGCACGTGTTTTTACTCGACTAGCCTGCGGGATGCATCCTCTCGCACGTGTTTTTACTCGACTAGCCTGCGGGATGCATCTTCTCGCACGTGTTTTTACTCGACTACCCTGCGGGATGCATCCTCTCGCACGTGTTTTTGCTCGACTAGCCATGCGCATCCCAAAAAACCTGCGCATGCGCATCCCACAAAACCTGCGCATGCGCATCCCACAAAACCTGCGCATGCGCATCCCACAAAACCTCGCACGTGTTTTTACTCGACTAGCCTGCGGGATGCATCCTCTCGCACGTGTTTTTACTCGACTAGCCTGCGGGATGCATCCTCTCGCACGTGTTTTTACTCGACTACCCTGCGTGATGCATCCTCTCGCACGTGTTTTGCTCGACTAGCCATGCGCATCCCATAAAACCTGCGCATGCGCATCCCACAAAACCTGCGCATGCGCATCCCACAAAACCTCGCACGTGTTTTTACTCGACTAGCCTGCGGGATGCATCCTCTCGCACGTGTTTTTACTCGACTAGCCTGCGGGATACATGCTCTCGCACGTGTTTTTACTCGACTAGCCTGCGGGATGCATCCTCTCGCACGTGTTTTTACTCGACTACCCTGCGGGATGCATCCTCTCGCACGTGTTTTTGCTCGACTAGCCATGCGCATCCCAAAAAACCTGCGCATGCGCATCCCACAAAACCTGCGCATGCGCATCCCACAAAACCTGCGCATGCGCATCCCACAAAACCTCGCACGTGTTTTTACTCGACTAGCCTGCGGGATGCATCCTCTCGCACGTGTTTTTACTCGACTAGCCTGCGGGATGCATCCTCTCGCACGTGTTTTTACTCGACTACCCTGCGTGATGCATCCTCTCGCACGTGTTTTGCTCGACTAGCCATGCGCATCCCATAAAACCTGCGCATGCGCATCCCACAAAACCTGCGCATGCGCATCCCACAAAACCTCGCACGTGTTTTTACTCGACTAGCCTGCGGGATGCATCCTCTCGCACGTGTTTTTACTCGACTAGCCTGCGGGATGCATCCTCTCGCACGTGTTTTTACTCGACTAGCCTGCAGGATGCATCCTCTCGCACGTGTTTTTACTCGACTAGCCTGCGGGATGCATCCTCTCGCACGTGTTTTTGCTCGACTAGCCTGCGGGATGCATCCTCTCGCACGTGTTTTTGCTCGACTAGGCATGCGCATCCCAAAAAACCTGCGCATGCGCATCCCAAAAAACCTGCGCATGCGCATCCCACAAAACTGCGCATGCGCATCCCACAAAACCTCGCACGTGTTTTTACTCGACTAGCCTGCGGGATGCATCCTCTCGCACGTGTTTTTACTCGACTAGCCTGCGGGATGCATCCTCTCGCACGTGTTTTTGCTCGACTAGCCTGCGGGATGCATCCTCTCGCACGTGTTTTTGCTCGACTAGGCATGCGCATCCCAAAAAACCTGCGCATGCGCATCCCAAAAAACCTGCGCATGCGCATCCCACAATACCTGCGCATGCGCATCCCACAATACCTGCGCATGCGCATCCCACAAAACCTCGCACGTGTTTTTACTCGACTAGCCTGCGGGATGCATCCTCTCGCACGTGTTTGTTACTCGACTAGCCTGCGGGATGCATCCTCTCGCACGTGTTTTTACTCGACTGGCCTGCGGGATGCATCCTCTCGCACGTGTTTTTACTCGACTAGCCTGCGGGATGCATCCTCTCGCACGTGTTTTTACTCGACTAGCCTGCAGGATGCATCCTCTCGCACGTGTTTTTACTCGACTAGCCTGCGGGATGCATCCTCTCGCACGTGTTTTTGCTCGACTAGCCATGCGCATCCCAAAAAACCTGCGCATGCGCATCCCAAAAAACCAGCGCATGCGCATCCCACAAAACCTGCGCATGCGCATCCCACAATACCTCGCACGTGTTTTTACTCGACTAGCCTGCGGGATGCATCCTCTCGCACGTGTTTTTACTCGACTAGCCTGAGGGATGCATCCTCTCGCACGTGTTTTTGCTCGACTAGCCAGCGGGATGCATCCTCTCGCACGTGTTTTTGCTCGACTAGGCATGCGCATCCCAAAAAACCTGCGCATGCGCATCCCACAAAACCTCGCACGTGTTTTTACTCGACTAGCCTGCGGGATGCATCCTCTCGCACGTGTTTTTACTCGACTAGCCTGCAGGATGCATCCTCTCGCACGTGTTTTTACTCGACCAGCCTGCGGGATGCATCCTCTCGCACGTGTTTTTCTCGACTAGCCATGCGCATCCCAAAAAACCTGCGCATGCGCATCCCACAAAACCTGCGTATGCGCATCCCACAAAACCTCGCACGTGTTTTTACTCGACAAGCCTGCGGGATGCATCCACTCGCACGTGTTTTTACTCGACTAGCCTGAGGGATGCATCCTCTCGCACGTGTTTTTGCTCGACTAGCCTGCGGGATGCATCCTCTCGCACGTGTTTTTGCTCGACTAGGCATGCGCATCCCAAAAAACCTGCGCATGCGCATCCCACAAAACCTCGCACGTGTTTTTACTCGACTAGCCTGCGGGATGCATCCTCTCGCACGTGTTTTTACTCGACTAGCCTGCGGGATGCATCCTCTCGCACGTGTTTTTACTCGATTAGCCTGCGGGATGCATCCTCTCGCACGTGTTTTTGCTCGACTAGCCTGCGGGATGCATCCTCTCGCACGTGTTTTTGCTCGACTAGCCTGCGGGATGCTTCCTCTCGCACGTGTTTTTACTCGACTAGCCTGCGGGATGCATCCTCTCGCACGTGTTTTTACTCGACTAGCCTGCGGGATGCATCCTCTCGCACGTGTTTTTGCTCGACTAGCCTGCGGGATGCATCCTCTCGCACGTGTTTTTGCTCGACTAGCCTGCGGGATGCATCCTCTCGCACGTGTTTTTACTCGACTAGCCTGCGGGATGCATCCTCTCGCACGTGTTTTTACTCGACTAGCCTGCGGGATGCATCCTCTCGCACGTGTTTTTGCTCGACTAGCCATGCGCATCCCAAAAAACCTGCGCATGCGCATCCCAAAAAACCTGCGCATGCGCATCCCACAAAACCTCGCACGTGTTTTTACTCGACTAGCCTGCGGGATGCATCCTCTCGCACGTGTTTTTACTCGACTAGCCTGCGGGATGCATCCTCTCGCACGTGTTTTTACTCGACTAGCCTGCGGGATGCATCCTCTCGCAGGTGTTTTTGCTCGACTAGCCTGCGGGATGCATCCTCTCGCACGTGTTTTTGCTCGACTAGGCATGCGCATCCCAAAAAACCTGCGCATGCGCATCCCACAAAACCTGCGCATGCGCATCCCACAAAACCTCGCACGTGTTTTTACTCGACTAGCCTGCGGGATGCATCCTCTCGCACGTGTTTTTACTCGACTAGCCTGCGGGATGCATCCTCTCGCACGTGTTTTTACTCGACTACCCTGCGGGATGCATCCTCTCGCACGTGTTTTTGCTCGACTAGCCATGCGCATCCCAAAAAACCTGCGCATGCGCATCCCACAAAACCTGCGCATGCGCATCCCACAAAACCTGCGCATGCGCATCCCACAAAACCTCGCACGTGTTTTTACTCGACTAGCCTGCGGGATGCATCCTCTCGCACGTGTTTTTACTCGACTAGCCTGCGGGATGCATCCTCTCGCACGTGTTTTTACTCGACTAGCCTGCGGGATGCATCCTCTCGCACGTGTTTTTGCTCGACTAGCCATGCGCATCCCAAAAAACCTGCGCATGCGCATCCCAAAAAACCTGCGCATGCGCATCCCACAAAACCTGCGCATGCGCATCCCACAAAACCTCGCACGTGTTTTTACTCGACTAGCCTGCGGGATGCATCCTCTCGCACGTGTTTTTACTCGACTAGCCTGCGGGATGCATCCTCTCGCACGTGTTTTTACTCGACTAGCCTGCGGGATGCATCTTCTCGCACGTGTTTTTACTCGACTACCCTGCGGGATGCATCCTCTCGCACGTGTTTTTGCTCGACTAGCCATGCGCATCCCAAAAAACCTGCGCATGCGCATCCCAAAAAACCTGCGCATGCGCATCCCACAAAACCTCGCACGTGTTTTTACTCGACTAGCCTGCGGGATGCATCCTCTCGCACGTGTTTTTACTCGACTAGCCTGCGGGATGCATCCTCTCGCACGTGTTTTTACTCGACTAGCCTGCGGGATGCATCCTCTCGCACGTGTTTTTGCTCGACTAGCCTGCGGGATGCATCCTCTCGCACGTGTTTTTGCTCGACTAGGCATGCGCATACCAAAAAACCTGCGCATGCGCATCCCACAAAACCTGCGCATGCGCATCCCACAAAACCTCGCACGTGTTTTTACTCGACTAGCCTGCGGGATGCATCCTCTCGCACGTGTTTTTCCTCGACTAGCCTGCGGGATGCATCCTCTCGCACGTGTTTTTACTCGACTACCCTGCGGGATGCATCCTCTCGCACGTGTTTTTGCTCGACTAGCCATGCGCATCCCAAAAAACCTGCGCATGCGCATCCCACAAAACCTGCGCATGCGCATCCCACAAAACCTGCGCATGCGCATCCCACAAAACCTCGCACGTGTTTTTACTCGACTAGCCTGCGGGATGCATCCTCTCGCACGTGTTTTTACTCGACTAGCCTGCGGGATGCATCCTCTCGCACGTGTTTTTATTCGACTAGCCTGCGGGATGCATCCTCTCGCACGTGTTTTTGCTCGACTAGCCATGCGCATCCCAAAAAACCTGCGCATGCGCATCCCACAAAACCTGCGCATGCGCATCCCACAAAACCTCGCACGTGTTTTTACTCGACTAGCCTGCGGGATGCATCCTCTCGCACGTGTTTTTACTCGACTAGCCTGCGGGATGCATCCTCTCGCACGTGTTTTTACTCGACTAGCCTGCGGGATGCATCTTCTCGCACGTGTTTTTACTCGACTACCCTGCGGGATGCATCCTCTCGCACGTGTTTTTGCTCGACTAGCCATGCGCATCCCAAAAAACCTGCGCATGCGCATCCCAAAAAACCTGCGCATGCGCATCCCACAAAACCTGCGCATGCGCATCCCACAAAACCTCGCACGTGTTTTTACTCGACTAGCCTGCGGGATGCATCCTCTCGCACGTGTTTTTGCTCGACTAGCCTGCGGGATGCATCCTCTCGCACGTGTTTTTGCTCGACTAGGCATGCGCATCCCAAAAAACCTGCGCATGCGCATCCCACAAAACCTGCGCATGCGCATCCCACAAAACCTCGCACGTGTTTTTACTCGACTAGCCTGCGGGATGCATCCTCTCGCACGTGTTTTTACTCGACTAGCCTGCGGGATGCATCCTCTCGCACGTGTTTTTACTCGACTACCCTGCGGGATGCATCCTCTCGCACGTGTTTTTGCTCGACTAGCCATGCGCATCCCAAAAAACCTGCGCATGCGCATCCCACAAAACCTGCGCATGCGCATCCCACAAAACCTGGGCATGCGCATCCCACAAAACCTCGCACGTGTTTTTACTCGACTAGCCTGCGGGATGCATCCTCTCGCACGTGTTTTTACTCGACTAGCCTGCGGGATGCATCCTCCCGCACGTGTTTTTACTCGACTAGCCTGCGGGATGCATCCTCTCGCACGTGTTTTTGCTCGACTAGCCATGCGCATCCCAAAAAACCTGCGCATGCGCATCCCAAAAAACCTGCGCATGCGCATCCCACAAAACCTGCGCATGCGCATCCCACAAAACCTGCGCATGCGCATCCCACAAAACCTCGCACGTGTTTTTACTCGACTAGCCTGCGGGATGCATACTCTCGCACGTGTTTTTACTCGACTAGCCTGCGGGATGCATCCTCTCGCACGTGTTTTTACTCGACTAGCCTGCGGGATGCATCTTCTCGCACGTGTTTTTACTCGACTACCCTGCGGGATGCATCCTCTCGCACGTGTTTTTGCTCGACTAGCCATGCGCATCCCAAAAAACCTGCGCATGCGCATCCCACAAAACCTGCGCATGCGCATCCCACAAAACCTGCGCATGCGCATCCCACAAAACCTCGCACGTGTTTTTACTCGACTAGCCTGCGGGATGCATCCTCTCGCACGTGTTTTTACTCGACTAGCCTGCGGGATGCATCCTCTCGCACGTGTTTTTACTCGACTACCCTGCGTGATGCATCCTCTCGCACGTGTTTTGCTCGACTAGCCATGCGCATCCCATAAAACCTGCGCATGCGCATCCCACAAAACCTGCGCATGCGCATCCCACAAAACCTCGCACGTGTTTTTACTCGACTAGCCTGCGGGATGCATCCTCTCGCACGTGTTTTTACTCGACTAGCCTGCGGGATACATGCTCTCGCACGTGTTTTTACTCGACTAGCCTGCGGGATGCATCCTCTCGCACGTGTTTTTACTCGACTACCCTGCGGGATGCATCCTCTCGCACGTGTTTTTGCTCGACTAGCCATGCGCATCCCAAAAAACCTGCGCATGCGCATCCCACAAAACCTGCGCATGCGCATCCCACAAAACCTGCGCATGCGCATCCCACAAAACCTCGCACGCGTTTTTACTCGACTAGCCTGCGGGATGCATCCTCTCGCACGTGTTTTTACTCGACTAGCCTGCGGGATGCATCCTCTCGCACGTGTTTTTACTCGACTACCCTGCGTGATGCATCCTCTCGCACGTGTTTTGCTCGACTAGCCATGCGCATCCCATAAAACCTGCGCATGCGCATCCCACAAAACCTGCGCATGCGCATCCCACAAAACCTCGCACGTGTTTTTACTCGACTAGCCTGCGGGATGCATCCTCTCGCACGTGTTTTTACTCGACTAGCCTGCGGGATGCATCCTCTCGCACGTGTTTTTACTCGACTAGCCTGCAGGATGCATCCTCTCGCACGTGTTTTTACTCGACTAGCCTGCGGGATGCATCCTCTCGCACGTGTTTTTGCTCGACTAGCCTGCGGGATGCATCCTCTCGCACGTGTTTTTGCTCGACTAGGCATGCGCATCCCAAAAAACCTGCGCATGCGCATCCCAAAAAACCTGCGCATGCGCATCCCACAAAACCTGCGCATGCGCATCCCACAAAACCTCGCACGTGTTTTTACTCGACTAGCCTGCGGGATGCATCCTCTCGCACGTGTTTTTACTCGACTAGCCTGCGGGATGCATCCTCTCGCACGTGTTTTTGCTCGACTAGCCTGCGGGATGCATCCTCTCGCACGTGTTTTTGCTCGACTAGGCATGCGCATCCCAAAAAACCTGCGCATGCGCATCCCAAAAAACCTGCGCATGCGCATCCCACAATACCTGCGCATGCGCATCCCACAATACCTGCGCATGCGCATCCCACAAAACCTCGCACGTGTTTTTACTCGACTAGCCTGCGGGATGCATCCTCTCGCACGTGTTTGTTACTCGACTAGCCTGCGGGATGCATCCTCTCGCACGTGTTTTTACTCGACTGGCCTGCGGGATGCATCCTCTCGCACGTGTTTTTACTCGACTAGCCTGCGGGATGCATCCTCTCGCACGTGTTTTTACTCGACTAGCCTGCAGGATGCATCCTCTCGCACGTGTTTTTACTCGACTAGCCTGCGGGATGCATCCTCTCGCACGTGTTTTTGCTCGACTAGCCATGCGCATCCCAAAAAACCTGCGCATGCGCATCCCAAAAAACCAGCGCATGCGCATCCCACAAAACCTGCGCATGCGCATCCCACAATACCTCGCACGTGTTTTTACTCGACTAGCCTGCGGGATGCATCCTCTCGCACGTGTTTTTACTCGACTAGCCTGAGGGATGCATCCTCTCGCACGTGTTTTTGCTCGACTAGCCTGCGGGATGCATCCTCTCGCACGTGTTTTTGCTCGACTAGGCATGCGCATCCCAAAAAACCTGCGCATGCGCATCCCACAAAACCTCGCACGTGTTTTTACTCGACTAGCCTGCGGGATGCATCCTCTCGCACGTGTTTTTACTCGACTAGCCTGCAGGATGCATCCTCTCGCACGTGTTTTTACTCGACCAGCCTGCGGGATGCATCCTCTCGCACGTGTTTTTCTCGACTAGCCATGCGCATCCCAAAAAACCTGCGCATGCGCATCCCACAAAACCTGCGTATGCGCATCCCACAAAACCTCGCACGTGTTTTTACTCGACAAGCCTGCGGGATGCATCCACTCGCACGTGTTTTTACTCGACTAGCCTGAGGGATGCATCCTCTCGCACGTGTTTTTGCTCGACTAGCCTGCGGGATGCATCCTCTCGCACGTGTTTTTGCTCGACTAGGCATGCGCATCCCAAAAAACCTGCGCATGCGCATCCCACAAAACCTCGCACGTGTTTTTACTCGACTAGCCTGCGGGATGCATCCTCTCGCACGTGTTTTTACTCGACTAGCCTGCGGGATGCATCCTCTCGCACGTGTTTTTACTCGATTAGCCTGCGGGATGCATCCTCTCGCACGTGTTTTTGCTCGACTAGCCTGCGGGATGCATCCTCTCGCACGTGTTTTTGCTCGACTAGCCTGCGGGATGCTTCCTCTCGCACGTGTTTTTACTCGACTAGCCTGCGGGATGCATCCTCTCGCACGTGTTTTTACTCGACTAGCCTGCGGGATGCATCCTCTCGCACGTGTTTTTGCTCGACTAGCCTGCGGGATGCATCCTCTCGCACGTGTTTTTGCTCGACTAGCCTGCGGGATGCATCCTCTCGCACGTGTTTTTACTCGACTAGCCTGCGGGATGCATCCTCTCGCACGTGTTTTTACTCGACTAGCCTGCGGGATGCATCCTCTCGCACGTGTTTTTACTCGACTAGCCTGCGGGATGCATCCTCTCGCACGTGTTTTTGCTCGACTAGCCATGCGCATCCCAAAAAACCTGCACATGCGCATCCCAAAAAACCTGCGCATGCGCATCCCACAAAACCTGCGCATGCGCATCCCACAAAACCTCGCACGTGTTTTTACTCGACTAGCCTGCGGGATGCATCCTCTCGCACGTGTTTTTGCTCGGCTAGCCATGCGCATCCCAAAAAACCTGCGCATGCGCATCCCAAAAAATCTGCGCATGCGCATCCCACAAAACCTGCGCATGCGCATCCCACAAAACCTCGCACGTGTTTGTGCTCGACTAGCCTGCGGGATGCATCCTCTCGCACGTGTTTTTGCTCGACTAGCCTGCGGGATGCATCCTCTCGCACGTGTTTTTACTCGACTAGCCTGCGGGATGCATCCTCTCGCACGTGTTTTTGCTCGACTAGCCATGCGCATCCCAAAAAACCTGCGCATGCGCATCCCACAAAACCTGCGCATGCGCATCCCACAAAACCTGCGCATGCGCATCCCACAAAACCTCGCACGTGTTTTTACTCGACTAGCCTGCGGGATGCATCCTCTCGCACGTGTTTTTACTCGACTAGCCTGCGGGATGCATCCTCTCGCACGTGTTTATTCGACTAGCCTGCGGGATGCATCCTCTCGCACGTGTTTTTGCTCGACTAGCCTGCGGGATGCCTCCTCTCGCACGTGTTTTTGATCGACTAGGCATGCGCATCCCAAAAAACCTGCGCATGCGCATCCCACAAAACCTCGCACGTGTTTTTACTCGACTAGCCTGCGGGATGCATCCTCTCGCACGTGTTTTTACTCGACTAGCCTGCGGGATGCATCCTCTCGCACGTGTTTTTACTCGACTAGCCTGCGGGATGCATCCTCTCGCACGTGTTTTTACTCGACTACCCTGCGTGATGCATCCTCTCGCACGTGTTTTGCTCGACTAGCCATGCGCATCCCATAAATCCTGCGCATGCGCATCCCACAAAACCTGCGCATGCGCATCCCACAAAACCTCGCACGTGTTTTTACTCGACTAGCCTGCGGGATGCATCCTCTCGCACGTGTTTTTACTCGACTAGCCTGCGGGATGCATCCTCTCGCACGTGTTTTTACTCGACTAGCCTGCAGGATGCATCCTCTCGCACGTGTTTTTACTCGACTAACCTGCGGGATGCATCCTCTCGCACGTGTTTTTGCTCGACTAGCCTGCGGGATGCATCCTCTCGCACGTGTTTTTGCTCGACTAGGCATGCGCATCCCAAAAAACCTGCGCATGCGCATCCCAAAAAACCTGCGCATGCGCATCCCACAAAACCTGCGCATGCGCATCCCACAAAACCTCGCACGTGTTTTTACTCGACTAGCCTGCGGGATGCATCCTCTCGCACGTGTTTTTACTCGACTAGCCTGCGGGATGCATCCTCTCGCACGTGTTTTTACTCGACTGGCCTGCGGGATGCATCCTCTCGCACGTGTTTTTACTCGACTAGCCTGCGGGATGCATCCTCTCGCACGTGTTTTTACTCGACTAGCCTGCAGGATGCATCCTCTCGCACGTGTTTTTACTCGACTAGACTGCGGGATGCATCCTCTCGCACGTGTTTTTGCTCGACTAGGCATGCGCATCCCAAAAAACCTGCGCATGCGCATCCCAAAAAACCTGCGCATGCGCATCCCACAATACCTGCGCATGCGCATCCCACAATACCTGCGCATGCGCATCCCACAAAACCTCGCACGTGTTTTTACTCGACTAGCCTGCGGGATGCATCCTCTCGCACGTGTTTGTTACTCGACTAGCCTGCGGGATGCATCCTCTCGCACGTGTTTTTACTCGACTGGCCTGCGGGATGCATCCTCTCGCACGTGTTTTTACTCGACTAGCCTGCGGGATGCATCCTCTCGCACGTGTTTTTACTCGACTAGCCTGCAGGATGCATCCTCTCGCACGTGTTTTTACTCGACTAGCCTGCGGGATGCATCCTCTCGCACGTGTTTTTGCTCGACTAGCCATGCGCATCCCAAAAAACCTGCGCATGCGCATCCCAAAAAACCAGCGCATGCGCATCCCACAAAACCTGCGCATGCGCATCCCACAAAACCTCGCACGTGTTTTTACTCGACTAGCCTGCGGGATGCATCCTCTCGCACGTGTTTTTACTCGACTAGCCTGAGGGATGCATCCTCTCGCACGTGTTTTTGCTCGACTAGCCTGCGGGATGCATCCTCTCGCACGTGTTTTTGCTCGACTAGGCATGCGCATCCCAAAAAACCTGCGCATGCGCATCCCACAAAACCTCGCACGTGTTTTTACTCGACTAGCCTGCGGGATGCATCCTCTCGCACGTGTTTTTACTCGACTAGCCTGCAGGATGCATCCTCTCGCACGTGTTTTTACTCGACTAGCCTGCGGGATGCATCCTCTCGCACGTGTTTTTCTCGACTAGCCATGCGCATCCCAAAAAACCTGCGCATGCGCATCCCACAAAACCTGCGTATGCGCATCCCACAAAACCTCGCACGTGTTTTTACTCGACTAGCCTGCGGGATGCATCCACTCGCACGTGTTTTTACTCGACTAGCCTGAGGGATGCATCCTCTCGCACGTGTTTTTGCTCGACTAGCCTGCGGGATGCATCCTCTCGCACGTGTTTTTGCTCGACTAGGCATGCGCATCCCAAAAAACCTGCGCATGCGCATCCCACAAAACCTCGCACGTGTTTTTACTCGACTAGCCTGCGGGATGCATCCTCTCGCACGTGTTTTTACTCGACTAGCCTGCGGGATGCATCCTCTCGCACGTGTTTTTGCTCGACTAGGCATGCGCATCCCAAAAAACCTGCGCATGCGCATCCCAAAAAACCTGCGCATGCGCATCCCACAAAACCTGCGCATGCGCATCCCACAAAACCTCGCACGTGTTTTTACTCGACTAGCCTGCGGGATGCATCCTCTCGCACGTGTTTTTACTCGACTAGCCTGCGGGATGCATCCTCTCGCACGTGTTTTTGCTCGACTAGCCTGCGGGATGCATCCTCTCGCACGTGTTTTTGCTCGACTAGGCATGCGCATCCCAAAAAACCTGCGCATGCGCATCCCAAAAAACCTGCGCATGCGCATCCCACAATACCTGCGCATGCGCATCCCACAATACCTGCGCATGCGCATCCCACAAAACCTCGCACGTGTTTTTACTCGACTAGCCTGCGGGATGCATCCTCTCGCACGTGTTTGTTACTCGACTAGCCTGCGGGATGCATCCTCTCGCACGTGTTTTTACTCGACTGGCCTGCGGGATGCATCCTCTCGCACGTGTTTTTACTCGACTAGCCTGCGGGATGCATCCTCTCGGACGTGTTTTTACTCGACTAGCCTGCAGGATGCATCCTCTCGCACGTGTTTTTACTCGACTAGCCTGCGGGATGCATCCTCTCGCACGTGTTTTTGCTCGACTAGCCATGCGCATCCCAAAAAACCTGCGCATGCGCATCCCAAAAAACCAGCGCATGCGCATCCCACAAAACCTGCGCATGCGCATCCCACAATACCTCGCACGTGTTTTTACTCGACTAGCCTGCGGGATGCATCCTCTCGCACGTGTTTTTACTCGACTAGCCTGCGGGATGCATCCTCTCGCACGTGTTTTTGCTCGACTAGCCTGCGGGATGCATCCTCTCGCACGTGTTTTTGCTCGACTAGCCTGCGGGACGCATCCTCTCGCACGTGTTTTTACTCGACTAGCCTGCGGGATGCATCCTCTCGCACGTGTTTTTACTCGACTAGCCTTCGGGATGCATCCTCTCGCACGTGTTATTACTCGACTAGCCTGCGGGATGCATCCTCTCGCACGTGTTATTACTCGACTAGCCTGCGGGATGCATCCTCTCGCACGTGTTTTTACTCGACTACCCTGCGGGATGCATCCTCTCGCACGTGATTTTGCTCGACTAGCCATGCGCATCCCAAAAAACCTGCGCATGCGCGTCCCACAAAACCTGCGCATGCGCATCCCACAAAACCTCGCACGTGTTTTTACTCGACTAGCCTGCGGGATGCATCCTCTCGCACGTGTTTTTACTCGACTAGCCTTCGGGATTCATCCTCTCGCACGTGTTTTTACTCGACTAGCCTGCGGGACGCATCCTCTCGCACGTGTTTTTACTCGACTAGCCTGCGGGATGCATCCTCTCGCACGTGTTTTTACTCGACTAGCCTTCGGGATGCATCCTCTCGCACGTGTTATTACTCGACTAGCCTGCGGGATGCATCCTCTCGCACGTGTTATTACTCGACTAGCCTGCGGGATGCATCCTCTCGCACGTGTTTTTGCTCGACTAGCCTGCGGGATGCATCCTCTCGCACGTGTTTTTACTCGACTAGCCTGCGGGATGCATCCTCCCGCACGTGTTTTTACTCGACTAGCCTGCGGGATACATCCTCTCGCACGTGTTTTTACTCGACTAGCCTGCGGGATGCATCCTCTCGCACGTGTTTTTACTCGACTAGCCTGCGGGATGCATCCTCTCGCACGTGTTTTTACTCGACTAGCCTGCAGGATGCATCCTCTCGCACGTGTTTTTACTCGACTAGCCTGCGGGATGCATCCTCTCGCACGTGTTTTTGCTCGACTAGCCATGCGCATCCCAAAAAACCTGCGCATGCGCATCCCAAAAAACCTGCGCATGCGCATCCCACAAAACCTCGCACGTGTTTTTACTCGACTAGCCTGCGGGATGCATCCTCTCGCACGTGTTTTTACTCGACTAGCCTGCGGGATGCATCCTCTCGCACGTGTTTTTACTCGACTAGCCTGCGGGATGCATCCTCTCGCACGTGTTTTTACTCGACTAGCCTGCGGGATGCATCCTCTCGCACGTGTTTTTGCTCGACTAGCCTGCGGGACGCATCCTCTCGCACGTGTTTTTACTCGACTAGCCTGCGGGATGCATCCTCTCGCACGTGTTTTTACTCGACTAGCCTTCGGGATGCATCCTCTCGCACGTGTTATTACTCGACTAGCCTGCGGGATGCATCCTCTCGCACGTGTTATTACTCGACTAGCCTGCGGGATGCATCCTCTCGCACGTGTTTTTACTCGACTACCCTGCGGGATGCATCCTCTCGCACGTGATTTTGCTCGACTAGCCATGCGCATCCCAAAAAACCTGCGCATGCGCGTCCCACAAAACCTGCGCATGCGCATCCCACAAAACCTCGCACGTGTTTTTACTCGACTAGCCTGCGGGATGCATCCTCTCGCACGTGTTTTTACTCGACTAGCCTTCGGGATTCATCCTCTCGCACGTGTTTTTACTCGACTAGCCTGCGGGATGCATCCTCTCGCACGTGTTTTTGCTCGACTAGCCTGCGGGATGCATCCTCTCGCACGTGTTTTTACTCGACTAGCCTGCGGGATGCATCCTCCCGCACGTGTTTTTACTCGACTAGCCTGCGGGATACATCCTCTCGCACGTGTTTTTACTCGACTAGCCTGCGGGATGCATCCTCTCGCACGTGTTTTTACTCGACTAGCCTGCGGGATGCATCCTCTCGCACGTGTTTTTACTCGACTAGCCTGCAGGATGCATCCTCTCGCACGTGTTTTTACTCGACTAGCCTGCGGGATGCATCCTCTCGCACGTGTTTTTGCTCGGCTAGCCATGCGCATCCCAAAAAACCTGCGCATGCGCATCCCAAAAAACCTGCGCATGCGCATCCCACAAAACCTCGCACGTGTTTTTACTCGACTAGCCTGCGGGATGCATCCTCTCGCACGTGCTTTTACTCGACTAGCCTGCGGGATGCATCCTCTCGCACGTGTTTTTACTCGACTAGCCTGCGGGATGCATCCTCTCGCACGTGTTTTTGCTCGACTAGCCTGCGGGATGCATCCTCTCGCACGTGTTTTTGCTCGACTAGGCATGCGCATCCCAAAAAACCTGCGCATGCGCATCCCACAAAACCTGCGCATGCGCATCCCACAAAACCTCGCACGTGTTTTTACTCGACTAGCCTGCGGGATGCATCCTCTCGCACGTGTTTTTACTCGACTAGCCTGCGGGATGCATCCTCTCGCACGTGTTTTTACTCGACTGCCCTGCGGGATGCATCCTCTCGCACGTGTTTTTGCTCGACTAGCCTGCGGGATGCATCCTCTCGCACGTGTTTTTACTCGACTAGCCTGCGGGATGCATCCTCCCGCACGTGTTTTTACTCGACTAGCCTGCGGGATACATCCTCTCGCACGTGTTTTTGCTCGACTAGCCTGCGGGATGCATCCTCTCGCACGTGTTTTTGCTCGACTAGCCTGCGGGATGCATCCTCTCGCACGTGTTTTTGCTCGACTAGCCTGCGGGACGCATCCTCTCGCACGTGTTTTTACTCGACTAGCCTGCGGGATGCATCCTCTCGCACGTGTTTTTACTCGACTAGCCTTCGGGATGCATCCTCTCGCACGTGTTATTACTCGACTAGCCTGCGGGATGCATCCTCTCGCACGTGTTATTACTCGACTAGCCTGCGGGATGCATCCTCTCGCACGTGTTTTTACTCGACCACCCTGCGGGATGCATCCTCTCGCACGTGATTTTGCTCGACTAGCCATGCGCATCCCAAAAAACCTGCGCATGCGCGTCCCACAAAACCTGCGCATGCGCATCCCACAAAACCTCGCACGTGTTTTTACTCGACTAGCCTGCGGGATGCATCCTCTCGCACGTGTTTTTACTCGACTAGCCTTCGGGATTCATCCTCTCGCACGTGTTTTTACTCGACTAGCCTGCGGGATGCATCCTCTCGCACGTGTTTTTGCTCGACTAGCCTGCGGGATGCATCCTCTCGCACGTGTTTTTACTCGACTAGCCTGCGGGATGCATCCTCCCGCACGTGTTTTTACTCGACTAGCCTGCGGGATACATCCTCTCGCACGTGTTTTTACTCGACTAGCCTGCGGGATGCATCCTCTCGCACGTGTTTTTACTCGACTAGCCTGCGGGATGCATCCTCTCGCACGTGTTTTTACTCGACTACCCTGCGGGATGCATCCTCTCGCACGTGTTTTTGCTCGACTAGCCATGCGCATCCCAAAAAACCTGCGCATGCGCATCCCACAAAACCTGCGCATGCGCATCCCACAAAACCTGCGCATGCGCATCCCACAAAACCTCGCACGTGTTTTTACTCGACTAGCCTGCGGGATGCATCCTCTCGCACGTGTTTTTACTCGACTAGCCTGCGGGATGCATCCTCTCGCACGTGTTTTTACTCGACTAGCCTGCGGGATGCATCCTCTCGCACGTGTTTTTGCTCGACTAGCCATGCGCATCCCAAAAAACCTGCGCATGCGCATCCCAAAAAACCTGCGCATGCGCATCCCACAAAACCTGCGCATGCGCATCCCACAAAACCTCGCACGTGTTTTTACTCGACTAGCCTGCGGGATGCATCCTCTCGCACGTGTTTTTACTCGACTAGCCTGCGGGATGCATCCTCTCGCACGTGTTTTTACTCGACTAGCCTGCGGGATGCATCTTCTCGCACGTGTTTTTACTCGACTACCCTGCGGGATGCATCCTCTCGCACGTGTTTTTGCTCGACTAGCCATGCGCATCCCAAAAAAAATGCGCATGCGCATCCCAAAAAACCTGCGCATGCGCATCCCACAAAACCTCGCACGTGTTTTTACTCGACTAGCCTGCGGGATGCATCCTCTCGCACGTGTTTTTACTCGACTAGCCTGCGGGATGCATCCTCTCGCACGTGTTTTTACTCGACTAGCCTGCGGGATGCATCCTCTCGCACGTGTTTTTGCTCGACTAGCCTGCGGGATGCATCCTCTCGCACGTGTTTTTGCTCGACTAGGCATGCGCATACCAAAAAACCTGCGCATGCGCATCCCACAAAACCTGCGCATGCGCATCCCACAAAACCTCGCACGTGTTTTTACTCGACTAGCCTGCGGGATGCATCCTCTCGCACGTGTTTTTACTCGACTAGCCTGCGGGATGCATCCTCTCGCACGTGTTTTTACTCGACTACCCTGCGGGATGCATCCTCTCGCACGTGTTTTTGCTCGACTAGCCATGCGCATCCCAAAAAACCTGCGCATGCGCATCCCACAAAACCTGCGCATGCGCATCCTACAAAACCTGCGCATGCGCATCCCACAAAACCTCGCACGTGTTTTTACTCGACTAGCCTGCGGGATGCATCCTCTCGCACGTGTTTTTACTCGACTAGCCTGCGGGATGCATCCTCTCGCACGTGTTTTTACTCGACTAGCCTGCGGGATGCATCCTCTCGCACGTGTTTTTGCTCGACTAGCCATGCGCATCCCAAAAAACCTGCGCATGCGCATCCCACAAAACCTGCGCATGCGCATCCCACAAAACCTGCGCATGCGCATCCCACAAAACCTCGCACGTGTTTTTACTCGACTAGCCTGCGGGATGCATCCTCTCGCACGTGTTTTTACTCGACTAGCCTGCGGGATGCATCCTCTCGCACGTGTTTATTCGACTAGCCTGCGGGATGCATCCTCTCGCACGTGTTTTTGCTCGACTAGCCTGCGGGATGCCTCCTCTCGCACGTGTTTTTGCTCGACTAGGCATGCGCATCCCAAAAAACCTGCGCATGCGCATCCCACAAAACCTCGCACGTGTTTTTACTCGACTAGCCTGCGGGATGCATCCTCTCGCACGTGTTTTTACTCGACTAGCCTGCGGGATGCATCCTCTCGCACGTGTTTTTACTCGACTAGCCTGCGGGATGCATCCTCTCGCACGTGTTTTTACTCGACTACCCTGCGTGATGCATCCTCTCGCACGTGTTTTGCTCGACTAGCCATGCGCATCCCATAAAACCTGCGCATGCGCATCCCACAAAACCTGCGCATGCGCATCCCACAAAACCTCGCACGTGTTTTTACTCGACTAGCCTGCGGGATGCATCCTCTCGCACGTGTTTTTACTCGACTAGCCTGCGGGATGCATCCTCTCGCACGTGTTTTTACTCGACTAGCCTGCAGGATGCATCCTCTCGCACGTGTTTTTACTCGACTAACCTGCGGGATGCATCCTCTCGCACGTGTTTTTGCTCGACTAGCCTGCGGGATGCATCCTCTCGCACGTGTTTTTGCTCGACTAGGCATGCGCATCCCAAAAAACCTGCGCATGCGCATCCCACAAAACCTGCGCATGCGCATCCCACAAAACCTCGCACGTGTTTTTACTCGACTAGCCTGCGGGATGCATCCTCTCGCACGTGTTTTTACTCGACTAGCCTGCGGGATGCATCCTCTCGCACGTGTTTTTACTCGACTGGCCTGCGGGATGCATCCTCTCGCACGTGTTTTTACTCGACTAGCCTGCGGGATGCATCCTCTCGCACGTGTTTTTACTCGACTAGCCTGCAGGATGCATCCTCTCGCACGTGTTTTTACTCGACTAGCCTGCGGGATGCATCCTCTCGCACGTGTTTTTGCTCGACTAGCCATGCGCATCCCAAAAAACCTGCGCATGCGCATCCCAAAAAACCAGCGCATGCGCATCCCACAAAACCTGCGCATGCGCATCCCACAAAACCTCGCACGTGTTTTTACTCGACTAGCCTGCGGGATGCATCCTCTCGCACGTGTTTTTACTCGACTAGCCTGAGGGATGCATCCTCTCGCACGTGTTTTTGCTCGACTAGCCTGCGGGATGCATCCTCTCGCACGTGTTTTTGCTCGACTAGGCATGCGCATCCCAAAAAACCTGCGCATGCGCATCCCACAAAACCTCGCACGTGTTTTTACTCGACTAGCCTGCGGGATGCATCCTCTCGCACGTGTTTTTACTCGACTAGCCTGCAGGATGCATCCTCTCGCACGTGTTTTTACTCGACTAGCCTGCGGGATGCATCCTCTCGCACGTGTTTTTCTCGACTAGCCATGCGCATCCCAAAAAACCTGCGCATGCGCATCCCACAAAACCTGCGTATGCGCATCCCA
Source organism: Lasioglossum baleicum (assembly GCF_051020765.1). Lineage (NCBI taxonomy): Eukaryota > Metazoa > Arthropoda > Insecta > Hymenoptera > Halictidae > Lasioglossum > Lasioglossum baleicum. The sequence goes on from NW_027469170.1 coordinate 44,406, forward strand.
CAAAACCTCGCACGTGTTTTTACTCGACTAGCCTGCGGGATGCATCCACTCGCACGTGTTTTTACTCGACTAGCCTGAGGGATGCATCCTCTCGCACGTGTTTTTGCTCGACTAGCCTGCGGGATGCATCCTCTCGCACGTGTTTTTGCTCGACTAGGCATGCGCATCCCAAAAAACCTGCGCATGCGCATCCCACAAAACCTCGCACGTGTTTTTACTCGACTAGCCTGCGGGATGCATCCTCTCGCACGTGTTTTTACTCGACTAGCCTGCGGGATGCATCCTCTCGCACGTGTTTTTGCTCGACTAGGCATGCGCATCCCAAAAAACCTGCGCATGCGCATCCCAAAAAACCTGCGCATGCGCATCCCACAAAACCTGCGCATGCGCATCCCACAAAACCTCGCACGTGTTTTTACTCGACTAGCCTGCGGGATGCATCCTCTCGCACGTGTTTTTACTCGACTAGCCTGCGGGATGCATCCTCTCGCACGTGTTTTTGCTCGACTAGCCTGCGGGATGCATCCTCTCGCACGTGTTTTTGCTCGACTAGGCATGCGCATCCCAAAAAACCTGCGCATGCGCATCCCAAAAAACCTGCGCATGCGCATCCCACAATACCTGCGCATGCGCATCCCACAATACCTGCGCATGCGCATCCCACAAAACCTCGCACGTGTTTTTACTCGACTAGCCTGCGGGATGCATCCTCTCGCACGTGTTTGTTACTCGACTAGCCTGCGGGATGCATCCTCTCGCACGTGTTTTTACTCGACTGGCCTGCGGGATGCATCCTCTCGCACGTGTTTTTACTCGACTAGCCTGCGGGATGCATCCTCTCGGACGTGTTTTTACTCGACTAGCCTGCAGGATGCATCCTCTCGCACGTGTTTTTACTCGACTAGCCTGCGGGATGCATCCTCTCGCACGTGTTTTTGCTCGACTAGCCATGCGCATCCCAAAAAACCTGCGCATGCGCATCCCAAAAAACCAGCGCATGCGCATCCCACAAAACCTGCGCATGCGCATCCCACAATACCTCGCACGTGTTTTTACTCGACTAGCCTGCGGGATGCATCCTCTCGCACGTGTTTTTACTCGACTAGCCTGCGGGATGCATCCTCTCGCACGTGTTTTTGCTCGACTAGCCTGCGGGATGCATCCTCTCGCACGTGTTTTTACTCGACTAGCCTGCGGGATGCATCCTCTCGCACGTGTTTTTACTCGACTAGCCTGCGGGATGCATCCTCTCGCACGTGTTTTTGCTCGACTAGCCTGCGGGATGCATCCTCTCGCACGTGTTTTTGCTCGACTAGCCTGCGGGACGCATCCTCTCGCACGTGTTTTTACTCGACTAGCCTGCGGGATGCATCCTCTCGCACGTGTTTTTACTCGACTAGCCTTCGGGATGCATCCTCTCGCACGTGTTATTACTCGACTAGCCTGCGGGATGCATCCTCTCGCACGTGTTATTACTCGACTAGCCTGCGGGATGCATCCTCTCGCACGTGTTTTTACTCGACTACCCTGCGGGATGCATCCTCTCGCACGTGATTTTGCTCGACTAGCCATGCGCATCCCAAAAAACCTGCGCATGCGCGTCCCACAAAACCTGCGCATGCGCATCCCACAAAACCTCGCACGTGTTTTTACTCGACTAGCCTGCGGGATGCATCCTCTCGCACGTGTTTTTACTCGACTAGCCTTCGGGATTCATCCTCTCGCACGTGTTTTTACTCGACTAGCCTGCGGGACGCATCCTCTCGCACGTGTTTTTACTCGACTAGCCTGCGGGATGCATCCTCTCGCACGTGTTTTTACTCGACTAGCCTTCGGGATGCATCCTCTCGCACGTGTTATTACTCGACTAGCCTGCGGGATGCATCCTCTCGCACGTGTTATTACTCGACTAGCCTGCGGGATGCATCCTCTCGCACGTGTTTTTGCTCGACTAGCCTGCGGGATGCATCCTCTCGCACGTGTTTTTACTCGACTAGCCTGCGGGATGCATCCTCCCGCACGTGTTTTTACTCGACTAGCCTGCGGGATACATCCTCTCGCACGTGTTTTTACTCGACTAGCCTGCGGGATGCATCCTCTCGCACGTGTTTTTACTCGACTAGCCTGCGGGATGCATCCTCTCGCACGTGTTTTTACTCGACTAGCCTGCAGGATGCATCCTCTCGCACGTGTTTTTACTCGACTAGCCTGCGGGATGCATCCTCTCGCACGTGTTTTTGCTCGACTAGCCATGCGCATCCCAAAAAACCTGCGCATGCGCATCCCAAAAAACCTGCGCATGCGCATCCCACAAAACCTCGCACGTGTTTTTACTCGACTAGCCTGCGGGATGCATCCTCTCGCACGTGTTTTTACTCGACTAGCCTGCGGGATGCATCCTCTCGCACGTGTTTTTACTCGACTAGCCTGCGGGATGCATCCTCTCGCACGTGTTTTTACTCGACTAGCCTGCGGGATGCATCCTCTCGCACGTGTTTTTGCTCGACTAGCCTGCGGGACGCATCCTCTCGCACGTGTTTTTACTCGACTAGCCTGCGGGATGCATCCTCTCGCACGTGTTTTTACTCGACTAGCCTTCGGGATGCATCCTCTCGCACGTGTTATTACTCGACTAGCCTGCGGGATGCATCCTCTCGCACGTGTTATTACTCGACTAGCCTGCGGGATGCATCCTCTCGCACGTGTTTTTACTCGACTACCCTGCGGGATGCATCCTCTCGCACGTGATTTTGCTCGACTAGCCATGCGCATCCCAAAAAACCTGCGCATGCGCGTCCCACAAAACCTGCGCATGCGCATCCCACAAAACCTCGCACGTGTTTTTACTCGACTAGCCTGCGGGATGCATCCTCTCGCACGTGTTTTTACTCGACTAGCCTTCGGGATTCATCCTCTCGCACGTGTTTTTACTCGACTAGCCTGCGGGATGCATCCTCTCGCACGTGTTTTTGCTCGACTAGCCTGCGGGATGCATCCTCTCGCACGTGTTTTTACTCGACTAGCCTGCGGGATGCATCCTCCCGCACGTGTTTTTACTCGACTAGCCTGCGGGATACATCCTCTCGCACGTGTTTTTACTCGACTAGCCTGCGGGATGCATCCTCTCGCACGTGTTTTTACTCGACTAGCCTGCGGGATGCATCCTCTCGCACGTGTTTTTACTCGACTAGCCTGCAGGATGCATCCTCTCGCACGTGTTTTTACTCGACTAGCCTGCGGGATGCATCCTCTCGCACGTGTTTTTGCTCGGCTAGCCATGCGCATCCCAAAAAACCTGCGCATGCGCATCCCAAAAAACCTGCGCATGCGCATCCCACAAAACCTCGCACGTGTTTTTACTCGACTAGCCTGCGGGATGCATCCTCTCGCACGTGTTTTTACTCGACTAGCCTGCGGGATGCATCCTCTCGCACGTGTTTTTACTCGACTAGCCTGCGGGATGCATCCTCTCGCACGTGTTTTTGCTCGACTAGCCTGCGGGATGCATCCTCTCGCACGTGTTTTTGCTCGACTAGGCATGCGCATCCCAAAAAACCTGCGCATGCGCATCCCACAAAACCTGCGCATGCGCATCCCACAAAACCTCGCACGTGTTTTTACTCGACTAGCCTGCGGGATGCATCCTCTCGCACGTGTTTTTACTCGACTAGCCTGCGGGATGCATCCTCTCGCACGTGTTTTTACTCGACTACCCTGCGGGATGCATCCTCTCGCACGTGTTTTTGCTCGACTAGCCTGCGGGATGCATCCTCTCGCACGTGTTTTTACTCGACTAGCCTGCGGGATGCATCCTCCCGCACGTGTTTTTACTCGACTAGCCTGCGGGATACATCCTCTCGCACGTGTTTTTGCTCGACTAGCCTGCGGGATGCATCCTCTCGCACGTGTTTTTGCTCGACTAGCCTGCGGGATGCATCCTCTCGCACGTGTTTTTGCTCGACTAGCCTGCGGGACGCATCCTCTCGCACGTGTTTTTACTCGACTAGCCTGCGGGATGCATCCTCTCGCACGTGTTTTTACTCGACTAGCCTTCGGGATGCATCCTCTCGCACGTGTTATTACTCGACTAGCCTGCGGGATGCATCCTCTCGCACGTGTTATTACTCGACTAGCCTGCGGGATGCATCCTCTCGCACGTGTTTTTACTCGACCACCCTGCGGGATGCATCCTCTCGCACGTGATTTTGCTCGACTAGCCATGCGCATCCCAAAAAACCTGCGCATGCGCGTCCCACAAAACCTGCGCATGCTCATCCCACAAAACCTCGCACGTGTTTTTACTCGACTAGCCTGCGGGATGCATCCTCTCGCACGTGTTTTTACTCGACTAGCCTTCGGGATTCATCCTCTCGCACGTGTTTTTACTCGACTAGCCTGCGGGATGCATCCTCTCGCACGTGTTTTTGCTCGACTAGCCTGCGGGATGCATCCTCTCGCACGTGTTTTTACTCGACTAGCCTGCGGGATGCATCCTCCCGCACGTGTTTTTACTCGACTAGCCTGCGGGATACATCCTCTCGCACGTGTTTTTACTCGACTAGCCTGCGGGATGCATCCTCTCGCACGTGTTTTTACTCGACTAGCCTGCGGGATGCATCCTCTCGCACGTGTTTTTACTCGACTAGCCTGCAGGATGCATCCTCTCGCACGTGTTTTTACTCGACTAGCCTGCGGGATGCATCCTCTCGCACGTGTTTTTGCTCGACTAGCCATGCGCATCCCAAAAAACCTGCGCATGCGCATCCCAAAAAACCTGCGCATGCGCATCCCACAAAACCTCGCACGTGTTTTTACTCGACTAGCCTGCGGGATGCATCCTCTCGCACGTGTTTTTACTCGACTAGCCTGCGGGATGCATCCTCTCGCACGTGTTTTTACTCGACTAGCCTGCGGGATGCATCCTCTCGCACGTGTTTTTGCTCGACTAGCCTGCGGGATGCATCCTCTCGCACGTGTTTTTGCTCGACTAGGCATGCGCATCCCACAAAACCTGCGCATGCGCATCCCACAAAACCTCGCACGTGTTTTTACTCGACTAGCCTGCGGGATGCATCCTCTCGCACGTGTTTTTACTCGACTAGCCTGCGGGATGCATCCTCTCGCACGTGTTTTTACTCGACTACCCTGCGGGATGCATCCTCTCGCACGTGTTTTTGCTCGACTAGCCATGCGCATCCCAAAAAACCTGCGCATGCGCATCCCACAAAACCTGCGCATGCGCATCCCACAAAACCTGCGCATGCGCATCCCACAAAACCTCGCACGTGTTTTTACTCGACTAGCCTGCGGGATGCATCCTCTCGCACGTGTTTTTACTCGACTAGCCTGCGGGATGCATCCTCTCGCACGTGTTTTTACTCGACTAGCCTGCGGGATGCATCCTCTCGCACGTGTTTTTGCTCGACTAGCCATGCGCATCCCAAAAAACCTGCGCATGCGCATCCCAAAAAACCTGCGCATGCGCATCCCACAAAACCTGCGCATGCGCATCCCACAAAACCTCGCACGTGTTTTTACTCGACTAGCCTGCGGGATGCATCCTCTCGCACGTGTTTTTACTCGACTAGCCTGCGGGATGCATCTTCTCGCACGTGTTTTTACTCGACTACCCTGCGGGATGCATCCTCTCGCACGTGTTTTTGCTCGACTAGCCTGCGGGATGCATCCTCTCGCACGTGTCTTTACTCGACTAGCCTGCGGGATGCATCCTCTCGCACGTGTTTTTACTCGACTAGCCTGCGGGATGCATACTCTCGCACGTGTTTTTGCTCGACTAGCCTGCGGGATGCATCCTCTCGCACGTGTCTTTACTCGACTAGCCTGCGGGATGCATCCTCTCGCACGTGTTTTTACTCGACTAGCCTGCGGGAAGCATCCTCTCGCACGTGTTTTTACTCGACTACCCTGCGGGATGCATACTCTCGAACGTGTTTTTGCTCGACTAGCCATGCGCATCCCATAAAACCTGCGCATGCGCAACCCACAAAACCTGCGTATGCGCATCCCACAAAACCTGCGTATGCGCATCCCACAAAACCTCGCACGTGTTTTTACTCGACTAGCCTGCGGGATGCATCCTCTCGCACGTGTTTTTACTCGACTAGCCTGCGGGAAGCATCCTCTCGCACGTGTTTTTACTCGACTACCCTGCGGGATGCATACTCTCGCACGTGTTTTTGCTCGAATAGCCTGCGGGATGCATCCTCTCGCACGTGTTTTTACTCGACTAGCCTGCGGGATGCATACTCTCGCACGTGTTTTTGCTCGACTAGCCTGCGGGATGCATCCTCTCGCACGTGTCTTTACTCGACTAGCCTGCGGGATGCATCCTCTCGCACGTGTTTTTGCTCGACTAGCCATGCGCATCCCAAAAAACCTGCGCATGCGCATCCCAAAAAATCTGCGCATGCGCATCCCACAAAACCTGCGCATGCGCATCCCACAAAACCTCGCACGTGTTTGTGCTCGACTAGCCTGCGGGATGCATCCTTTCGCACGTGTTTTTACTCGACTAGCCTGCGGGATGCATCCTCTCGCACGTGTTTTTGCTCGACTAGCCTGCGGGATGCATCCTCTCGCACGTGTTTGTGCTCGACTAGCCTGCGGGATGCATCCTCTCGCACGTGTTTTCCTCGACTAGCCTGCGGGAAGCATCCTCTCGCACGTGTTTTTACTCGACTACCCTGCGGGATGCATACTCTCGAACGTGTTTTTGCTCGACTAGCCATGCGCATCCCATAAAACCTGCGCATGCGCATCCCACAAAACCTGCGTATGCGCATCCCACAAAACCTGCGTATGCGCATCCCACAAAACCTCGCACGTGTTTTTACTCGACTGGCCTGCGGGATGCATCCTCTCGCACGTGTTTTTACTCGACTAGCCTGCGGGAAGCATCCTCTCGCACGTGTTTTTACTCGACTACCCTGCGGGATGCATACTCTCGCACGTGTTTTTGCTCGACTAGCCATGCGCATCCCATAAAACCTGCGCATGCGCATCCCACAAAAGCTGCGTATGCGCATCCCACAAAACCTGCGTATGCGCATCCCACAAAACCTCGCACGTGTTTTTACTCGACTAGCCTGCGGGATGCATCCTCTCGCACGTGTTTTTACTCGACTAGCCTGCGGGAAGCATCCTCTCGCACGTGTTTTTACTCGACTAGCCTGCGGGATGCATCCTCTCGCACGTGTTTTTGCTCGACTAGCCTGCGGGACGCATCCTCTCGCACGTGTTTTTGCTCGGCTAGCCTGCGGGATGCATCCTCTCGCACGTGTTTTTGCTCGACTAGCCATGCGCATCCCAAAAAACCTGCGCATGCGCATCCCAAAAAACCTGCGCATGCGCATCCCACAAAACCTGCGCATGCGCATCCCACAAAACCTCGCACGTGTTTGTGCTCGACTAGCCTGCGGGAGCATCCTTTCGCACGTGTTTTTACTCGACTAGCCTCCGGGATGCATCCTCTCGCACGTGTTTTTGCTCGACTAGCCTGCGGGATGCATCCTCTCGCACGTGTTTGTGCTCGACTAGCCTGCGGGATGCATCCTCTCGCACGTGTTTTTACTAGACTAGCATGCGGGATGCATCCTCTCGCACGTGTTTTTGCTCGACTAGCCTGCGGGATGCATCCTCTCGCACGTGTTTTTGCTCGACTAGCCTGCGGGATGCATCCTCTCGCACGTGTTTTTACTCGACTAGCCTGCGGGATGCATCCTCTCGCACGTGTTTTTACTCGACTACCCTGCGGGATGCATACTCTCGCACGTGTTTTTGCTCGACTAGCCATGCGCATCCCAAAAAACCTGCGTATGCGCATCCCACAAAACCTCGCACGTGTTTTTACTCGACTAGCCTGCGGGATGCATCCTCTCGCACGTGTTTTTACTCGACTAGCCTGCGGGAAGCATCCTCTCGCACGTGTTTTTACTCGACTAGCCTGCGGGATGCATACTCTCGCACGTGTTTTTGCTCGACTAGCCTGCGGGATGCATCCTCTCGCACGTGTTTTTGCTCGACTAGGCATGCGCATCCCAAAAAACCTGCGCATGCGCATCCCACAAAACCTGCGCATGCGCATCCCACAAAACCTCGCACGTGTTTTTACTCGACTAGCCTGCGGGATGCATCCTCTCGCACGTGTTTTTGCTCGACTAGCCATGCGCATCCCAAAAAACCTGCGCATGCGCATCCCAAAAAATCTGCGCATGCGCATCCCACAAAACCTGCGCATGCGCATCCCACAAAACCTCGCACGTGTTTGTGCTCGACTAGCCTGCGGGATGCATCCTCTCGCACGTGTTTTTGCTCGACTAGCCTGCGGGATGCATCCTCTCGCACGTGTTTTTGCTCGACTAGCCATGCGCATCCCAAAAAACCTGCGGATGCGCATCCCAAAAAATCTGCGCATGCGCATCCCACAAAACCTGCGCATGCGCATCCCACAAAACCTCGCACGTGTTTGTGCTCGACTAGCCTGCGGGATGCATCCTTTCGCACGTGTTTTTACTCGACAAGCCTGCGGGATGCATCCTCTCGCACGTGTTTTTGCTCGACTAGCCTGCGGGATGCATCCTCTCGCACGTGTTTGTGCTCGACTAGCCTGCGGGATGCATCCTCTCGCACGTGTTTTTACTCGACTAGCCTGCGGGAAGCATCCTCTCGCACGTGTTTTTACTCGACTACCCTGCGGGATGCATACTCTCGAACGTGTTTTTGCTCGACTAGCCATGCGCATCCCATAAAACCTGCGCATGCGCATCCCACAAAACCTGCGTATGCGCATCCCACAAAACCTGCGTATGCGCATCCCACAAAACCTGCGTATGCGCATCCCACAAAACCTCGCACGTGTTTTTACTCGACTAGCCTGCGGGATGCATCCTCTCGCACGTGTTTTTACTCGACTAGCCTGCGGGAAGCATCCTCTCGCACGTGTTTTTACTCGACTACCCTGCGGGATGCATACTCTCGCACGTGTTTTTGCTCGACTAGCCATGCGCATCCCATAAAACCTGCGCATGCGCATCCCACAAAAGCTGCGTATGCGCATCCCACAAAACCTGCGTATGCGCATCCCACAAAACCTCGCACGTGTTTTTACTCGACTAGCCTGCGGGATGCATCCTCTCGCACGTGTTTTTACTCGACTAGCCTGCGGGAAGCATCCTCTCGCACGTGTTTTTACTCGACTAGCCTGCGGGATGCATCCTCTCGCACGTGTTTTTGCTCGACTAGCCTGCGGGACGCATCCTCTCGCACGTGTTTTTACTCGACTAGCCTGCAGGATGCATCCTCTCGCACCTGTTTTTACTCGACTAGCCTGCGGGATGCATCCTCTCGCACGTGTTTTTGCTCGACTAGCCTGCGGGATGCATCCTCTCGCACGTGTTTTTGCTCGACTAGCCTGCGGGATGCATCCTCTCGCACGTGTTTTTGCTCGACTAGCCTGCGGGATGCATCCTCTCGCACGTGTTTTTACTCGACTAGCCTGCGGGAAGCATCCTCTCGCACGTGTTTTTACTCGACTACCATGCGGGATGCATACTCTCGCACGTGTTTTTGCTCGACTAGCCATGCGCATCCCATAAAACCTGCGCATGCGCATCCCACAAAACCTGCGTATGCGCATCCCACAAAACCTGCGTATGCGCATCCCACAAAACCTCGCACGTGTTTTTACTCGACTAGCCTGCGGGAAGCATCCTCTCGCACGTGTTTTTACTCGACTACCCTGCGGGATGCATACTCTCGCACGTGTTTTTGCTCGACTAGCCATGCGCATCCCATAAAACCTGCGCATGCGCATCCCACAAAACCTGCGTATGCGCATCCCACAAAACCTGCGTATGCGCATCCCACAAAACCTCGCACGTGTTTTTACTCGACTAGCCTGCGGGATGCATCCTCTCCCACGTGTTTTTACTCGACTAGCCTGCGGGAAGCATCCTCTCCCACGTGTTTTTGCTCCACTAGGCATGCGCATCCCCAAAAACCTGCGCATGCGCATCCCAAAAAACCTGCGCATGCGCATCCCACAAAACCTGCGCATGCGCATCCCACAAAACCTCGCACGTGTTTTTACTCGACTAGCCTGCGGGATGCATCCTCTCGCACGTGTTTTTGCTCGACTAGCCATGCGCATCCCAAAAAACCTGCGCATGCGCATCCCAAAAAATCTGCGCATGCGCATCCCACAAAACCTGCGCATGCGCATCCCACAAAACCTCGCACGTGTTTGTGCTCGACTAGCCTGCGGGATGCATCCTTTCGCACGTGTTTTTACTCGACTCGCCTGCGGGATGCATCCTCTCGCACGTGTTTTTGCTCGACTAGCCTGCGGGATGCATCCTCTCGCACGTGTTTTTGCTCGACTAGCCATGCGCATCCCAAAAAACCTGCGCATGCGCATCCCAAAAAATCTGCGCATGCGCATCCCACAAAACCTGCGCATGCGCATCCCACAAAACCTCGCACGTGTTTGTGCTCGACTAGCCTGCGGGATGCATCCTTTCGCACGTGTTTTTACTCGACTAGCCTGCGGGATGCATCCTCTCGCACGTGTTTTTGCTCGACTAGCCTGCGGGATGCATCCTCTCGCACGTGTTTGTGCTCGACTAGCCTGCGGGATGCATCCTCTCGCACGTGTTTTTACTCGACTAGCCTGCGGGAAGCATCCTCTCGCACGTGTTTTTACTCGACTACCCTGCGGGATGCATACTCTCGCACGTGTTTTTGCTCGACTAGCCATGCGCATCCCATAAAACCTGCGCATGCGCATCCCACAAAACCTGCGTATGCGCATCCCACAAAACCTGTGTATGCGCATCCCACAAAACCTCGCACGTGTTTTTACTCGACTAGCCTGCGGGATGCATCCTCTCGCACGTGTTTTTACTCGACTAGCCTGCGGGAAGCATCCTCTCGCACGTGTTTTTACTCGACTACCCTGCGGGATGCATACTCTCGCACGTGTTTTTGCTCGACTAGCCATGCGCATCCCATAAAACCTGCGCATGCGCATCCCACAAAAGCTGCGTATGCGCATCCCACAAAACCTGTGTATGCGCATCCCACAAAACCTCGCACGTGTTTTTACTCGACTAGCCTGCGGGATGCATCCTCTCGCACGTGTTTTTACTCGACTAGCCAGCGGGAAGCATCCTCTCGCACGTGTTTTTACTCGACTAGCCTGCGGGATGCATCCTCTCGCACGTGTTTTTGCTCGACTAGCCTGCGGGACGCATCCTCTCGCACGTGTTTTTACTCGACTAGCCTGCAGGATGCATCCTCTCGCACGTGTTTTTACTCGACTAGCCTGCGGGATGCATCCTCTCGCACGTGTTTTTGCTCGACTAGCCTGCGGGATGCATCCTCTCGCACGTGTTTTTGCTCGACTAGCCTGCGGGATGCATCCTCTCGCACGTGTTTTTGCTCGACTAGCCTGCGGGATGCATCCTCTCGCACGTGTTTTTACTCGACTAGCCTGCGGGAAGCATCCTCTCGCACGTGTTTTTACTCGACTACCCTGCGGGATGCATACTCTCGCACGTGTTTTTGCTCGACTAGCCATGCGCATCCCATAAAACCTGCGCATGCGCATCCCACAAAACCTGCGTATGCGCATCCCACAAAACCTGCGTATGCGCATCCCACAAAACCTCGCACGTGTTTTTACTCGACTAGCCTGCGGGATGCATCCTCTCGCACGTGTTTTTACTCGACTAGCCTGCGGGAAGCATCCTCTCGCACGTGTTTTTACTCGACTAGCCTGCGGGATGCATCCTCTCGCACGTGTTTTTGCTCGACTAGCCTGCGGGACGCATCCTCTCGCACGTGTTTTTACTCGACTAGCCTGCAGGATGCATCCTCTCGCACGTGTTTTTACTCGACTAGCCTGCGGGATGCATCCTCTCGCACGTGTTTTTGCTCGACTAGCCTGCGGGATGCATCCTCTCGCACGTGTTTTTGCTCGACTAGCCTGCGGGATGCATCCTCTCGCACGTGTTTGTGCTCGACTAGCCTGCGGGATGCATCCTCTCGCACGTGTTTTTACTCGACTAGCCTGCGGGAAGCATCCTCTCGCACGTGTTTTTACTCGACTACCCTGCGGGATGCATACTCTCGCACGTGTTTTTGCTCGACTAGCCATGCGCATCCCATAAAACCTGCGCATGCGCATCCCACAAAACCTGCGTATGCGCATCCCACAAAACCTGCGTATGCGCATCCCACAAAACCTCGCACGTGTTTTTAGTCGACTAGCCTGCGGGATGCATCCTCTCGCACGTGTTTTTACTCGACTAGCCTGCGGGAAGCATCCTCTCGCACGTGTTTTTACTCGACTACCCTGCGGGATGCATACTCTCGCACGTGTTTTTGCTCGACTAGCCATGCGCATCCCATAAAACCTGCGCATGCGCATCCCACAAAACCTGCGTATGCGCATCCCACAAAACCTGCGTATGCGCATCCCACAAAACCTCGCACGTGTTTTTACTCGACTAGCCTGCGGGATGCATCCTCTCGCACGTGTTTTTACTCGACTAGCCTGCGGGAAGCATCCTCTCGCACGTGTTTTTACTCGACTAGCCTGCGGGATGCATCCTCTCGCACGTGTTTTTGCTCGACTAGCCTGCGGGACGCATCCTCTCGCACGTGTTTTTACTCGACTAGCCTGCAGGATGCATCCTCTCGCACGTGTTTTTACTCGACTAGCCTGCGGGATGCATCCTCTCGCACGTGATTTTGCTCGACTAGCCTGCGGGATGCATCCTCTCGCACGTGTTTTTGCTCGACTAGCCTGCGGGATGCATCCTCTCGCACGTGTTTTTGTTCGACTAGCCTGCGGGATGCATCCTCTCGCACGTGTTTTTACTGGACTAGCCTGCGGGAAGCATCCTCTCGCACGTGTTTTTACTCGACTACCCTGCGGGATGCATACTCTCGCACGTGTTTTTGCTCGACTAGCCATGCGCATCCCATAAAACCTGCGCATGCGCATCCCACAAAACCTGCGTATGCGCATCCCACAAAACCTGCGTATGCGCATCCCACAAAACCTCGCACGTGTTTTTACTCGACTAGCCTGCGGGATGCATCCTCTCGCACGTGTTTTTACTCGACTAGCCTGCGGGAAGCATCCTCTCGCACGTGTTTTTACTTGACTAGCCTGCGGGATGCATCCTCTCGCACGTGTTTTTGCTCGACTAGCCTGCGGGACGCATCCTCTCGCACGTGTTTTTGCTCGACTAGCCTGCGGGATGCATCCTCTCGCACGTGTTTTTACTCGACTAGCCTGCGGGAAGCATCCTCTCGCACGTGTTTTTACTCGACTACCCTGCGGGATGCATACTCTCGCACGTGTTTTTGCTCGACTAGCCATGCGCATCCCATAAAACCTGCGCATGCGCATCCCACAAAACCTGCGTATGCGCATCCCACAAAACCTGCGTATGCGCATCCCACAAAACCTCGCACGTGTTTTTACTCGACTAGCCTGCGGGATGCATCCTCTCGCACGTGTTTTTACTCGACTAGCCTGCGGGAAGCATCCTCTCCCACGTGTTTTTACTCGACTAGCCTGCGGGATGCATCCTCTCGCACGTGTTTTTGCTCGACTAGCCTGCGGGACGCATCCTCTCGCACGTGTTTTTACTCGACTAGCCTGCAGGATGCATCCTCTCGCACGTGTTTTTACTCGACTAGCCTGCGGGATGCATCCTCTCGCACGTGTTTTTGCTCGACTAGCCTGCGGGATGCATCCTCTCGCACGTGTTTTTGCTCGACTAGCTGCGGGATGCATCCTCTCGCACGTGTTTTTGTTCGACTAGCCTGCGGGATGCATCCTCTCGCACGTGTTTTTACTGGACTAGCCTGCGGGAAGCATCCTCTCGCACGTGTTTTTACTCGACTACCCTGCGGGATGCATACTCTCGCACGTGTTTTTGCTCGACTAGCCATGCGCATCCCATAAAACCTGCGCATGCGCATCCCACAAAACCTGCGTATGCGCATCCCACAAAACCTGCGTATGCGCATCCCACAAAACCTCGCACGTGTTTTTACTCGACTAGCCTGCGGGATGCATCCTCTCGCACGTGTTTTTACTCGACTAGCCTGCGGGAAGCATCCTCTCGCACGTGTTTTTACTCGACTAGCCTGCGGGATGCATCCTCTCGCACGTGTTTTTGCACGACTAGCCTGCGGGACGCATCCTCTCGCGCGTGTTTTTACTCGACTAGCCTGCAGGATGCATCCTCTCGCACGTGTTTTTACTCGACTAGCCTGCGGGATGCATCCTCTCGCACGTGTTTTTGCTCGACTAGCCTGCGGGATGCATCCTCTCGCACGTGTTTTTGCTCGACTAGCTGCGGGATGCATCCTCTCGCACGTGTTTTTACTCGACTAGCCTGCGGGATGCATCCTCTCGCACGTGTTTTTACTCGACTAGCCTGCGGGATGCATCCTCTCGCACGTGTTTTTGCTCGGCTAGCCTGCGGGATGCATCCTCTCGAACGTGTTTTTGCTCGACTAGCCATGCGCATCCCAAAAAACCTGCGCATGCGCATCCCAAAAAACCTGCGCATGAGCATCCCACAAAACCTGCGCATGCGCATCCCACAAAACCTCGCACGTGTTTTTACTCGACTAGCCTGCGGGATGCATCCTCTCGCACGTGTTTTTGCTCGACTAGCCTGCGGGATGCATCCTCTCGCACGTGTTTGTGCTCGACTAGCCTGCGGGATGCATCCTCTCGCACGTGTTTTTGCTCGACTAGCCATGCGCATCCCAAAAAACCTGCGCATGCGCATCCCAAAAAACCTGCGCATGCGCATCCCACAAAACCTGCGTATGCGCATCCCACAAAACCTCACACGTGTTTTTACTCGACTAGCCTGCGGGAAGCATCCTCTCGCACGTGTTTTTACTCGACTAGCTGCGGGATGCATCCTCTCGCACGTGTTTTTGCTCGACTAGCCTGCGGGTTGCATCCTCTCGCACGTGTTTTTACTTGACTAGCCTGCGGGATGCATCCTCTCGCACGTGTTTTTGCTCGACTAGCCTGCGGGATGCATCCTCTCGCACGTGTTTTTGCTCGACTAGCCTGCGGGATGCATCCTCTCGCACGTGTTTTTACGCGACTAGCCTGCGGGATGCATCCTCTCGCACGTGTTTTTACTCGACTACCCTGCGGGATGCATCCTCTCGCACGTGTTTTTGCTCGACTAGCCATGCGCATCCCAAAAAACCTGCGCATGCGCATCCCAAAAAACCTGCGCATGCGCATCCCAAAAAACCTGCGCATGCGCATCCCACAAAACATGCCTATGCGCATCCCACAAAACCTCGCACGTGTTTTTACTCGACTAGCCTGCAGGATGCATCCTCTCGCACGTGTTTTTACTCGACTACCCTGCGGGATGCATCCTCTCGCACGTGTTTTTGCTCGACTAGCCATGCGCATCCCATAAAACCTGCGCATGCGCATCCCACAAAACCTCGCACGTGTTTTTACTCGACAAGCCTGCGGGATGCATCCTCTCGCACGTGTTTTTACTCGACTAGCCTGCGGGATGCATCCTCTCGCACGTGTTTTTACTCGACTAGCCTGCGGGATGCATCCTCTCGCACGTGTTTTTACTCGACTAGCCTGCGGGATGCATCCTCTCGCACGTGTTTTTGCTCGGCTAGCCTGCGGGATGCATCCTCTCGCACGTGTTTTTGCTCGACTAGCCATGCGCATCCCAAAAAACCTGCGCATGCGCATCCCAAAAAACCTGCGCATGAGCATCCCACAAAACCTGCGCATGCGCATCCCACAAAACCTCGCACGTGTTTTTACTCGACTAGCCTGCGGGATACATCCTCTCGCACGTGTTTTTGCTCGACTAGCCTGCGGGATGCATCCTCTCGCACGTGTTTGTGCTCGACTAGCCTGCGGGATGCATCCTCTCGCACGTGTTTTTGCTCGACTAGCCATGCGCATCCCAAAAAACCTGCGCATGCGCATCCCAAAAAACCTGCGCATGCGCATCCCACAAAACCTGCGTATGCGCATCCCACAAAACCTCGCACGTGTTTTTACTCGACTAGCCTGCGGGATGCATCCTCTCGCACGTGTTTTTGCTCGACTAGCCATGCGCATCCCATAAAACCTGCGCATGCGCATCCCACAAAACCTGCGTATGCGCATCCCACAAAACCTGCGTATGCGCATCCCACAAAACCTCGCACGTGTTTTTACTCGACTAGCCTGCGGGATGCATCCTCTCGCACGTGTTTTTACTCGACTAGCCTGCGGGAAGCATCCTCTCGCACGTGTTTTTACTCGACTAGCCTGCGGGATGCATCCTCTCGCACGTGTTTTTGCTCGACTAGCCTGCGGGACGCATCCTCTCGCACGTGTTTTTACTCGACTAGCCTGCAGGATGCATCCTCTCGCACGTGTTTTTACTCGACTAGCCTGCGGGATGCATCCTCTCGCACGTGTTTTTGCTCGACTAGCCTGCGGGATGCATCCTCTCGCACGTGTTTTTGCTCGTCTAGCCTGCGGGATGCATCCTCTCGCACGTGTTTTTGCTCGACTAGCCTGCGGGATGCATCCTCTCGCACGTGTTTTTACTCGACTAGCCTGCGGGATGCATCCTCTCGCACGTGTTTTTGCTCGACTAGCGTGCGGGATGCATCCTCCCGCACGTGTTTTTGCTCGACTAGCCTGCGGGATGCATCCTCTCGCACGTGTTTTTACGCGACTAGTCTGCGGGATGCATCCTCTCGCACGTGTTTTTACTCGACTACCCTGCGGGATGCATCCTCTCGCACGTGTTTTTGCTCGACTAGCCATGCGCATCCCAAAAAACCTGCGCATGCGCATCCCAAAAAACCTGCGCATGCGCATCCCACAAAACCTGCGCATGCGCATCCCACAAAACCTCGCACGTGTTTTTACTCGACTAGCCTGCGGGATGCATCCTCTCGCACGTGTTTTTACTCGACTAGCCTGCGGGATGCATCCTCTCGCACGTGTTTTTAATCGACTAGCCTGCGGGATGCATCCTCTCGCACGTGTTTTTACTCGACTAGCCTGCGGGATGCATCCTCTCGCACGTGTTTTTGCTCGACTAGCCTGCGGGATGCATCCTCTCGCACGTGTTTGTGCTCGACTAGCCTGCGGGATGCATCCTCTCGCACGTGTTTTTACTCGACTAGCCTGCGGGATGCATCCTCTCGCACGTGTTTTTGCTCGACTAGCCTGCGGGATGCATCCTCTCGCACGTGTTTTTGCTCGACTAGCCTGCGGGATGCATCCTCTCGCACGTGTTTTTGCTCGACTAGCCTGCGGGATGCATCCTCTCGCACGTGTTTTTCTCGACTACCCTGCGGGATGCATACTCTCGCACGTGTTTTTGCTCGACTAGCCATGCGCATCCCAAAAAACCTGCGCATGCGCATCCCAAAAAACCTGCGCATGCGCATCCCACAAAACCTGCGTATGCGCATCCCACAAAACCTCGCACGTGTTTTTACTCGACTAGCCTGCGGGATGCATCCTCTCGCACGTGTTTTTGCTCGACTAGCCATGCGCATCCCAAAAAACCTGCGCATGCGCATCCCAAAAAATCTGCGCATGCGCATTCCACAAAACCTGCGCATGCGCATCCCACAAAACCTCGCACGTGTTTGTGCTCGACTAGCCTGCGGGATGCATCCTCTCGCACGTGTTTTTGCTCGACTAGCCTGCGGGATGCATCCTCTCGCACGTGTTTTTACTCGACTAGCCTGCGGGATGCATCCTCTCGCACGTGTTTTTGCTCGACTAGCCTGCGGGATGCATCCTCTCGCACGAGTTTTTGCTCGACTAGCCTGCGGGATGCATCCTCTCGCACGTGTTTTTACGCGACTAGCCTGCGGGATGCATCCTCTCGCACGTGTTTTTACGCGACTAGCCTGCGGGATGCATCCTCTCGCACGTGTTTTTACTCGACTACCCTGCGGGATGCATCCTCTCGCACGTGTTTTTGCTCGACTAGCCATGCGCATCCCAAAAAACCTGCGCATGCGCATCCCAAAAAACCTGCGCATGCGCATCCCAAAAAACCTGCGCATGCGCATCCCACAAAACATGCCTATGCGCATCCCACAAAACCTGGCACGTGTTTTTACTCGACTAGCCTGCGGGATGCATCCTCTCGCACGTGTTTTTACTCGACTACCCTGCGGGATGCATCCTCTCGCACGTGTTTTTGCTCGACTAGCCATGCGCATCCCATAAAACCTGCGCATGCGCATCCCACAAAACCTGCGCATGCGCATCCCACAAAACCTCGCACGTGTTTTTACTCGACTAGCCTGCGGGATGCATCCTCTCGCACGTGTTTTTACTCGACTAGCCTGCGGGATGCATCCTCTCGCACGTGTTTTTACTCGACTAGCCTGCGGGATGCATCCTCTCGCACGTGTTTTTACTCGACTAGCCTGCGGGATGCATCCTCTCGCACGTGTTTTTGCTCGGCTAGCCTGCGGGATGCATCCTCTCGCACGTGTTTTTGCTCGACTAGCCATGCGCATCCCAAAAAACCTGCGCATGCGCATCCCAAAAAACCTGCGCATGAGCATCCCACAAAACCTGCGCATGCGCATCCCACAAAACCTCGCACGTGTTTTTACTCGACTAGCCTGCGGGATGCATCCTCTCGCACGTGTTTTTGCTCGACTAGCCTGCGGGATGCATCCTCTCGCACGTGTTTGTGCTCGAGTAGCCTGCGGGATGCATCCTCTCGCACGTGTTTTTGCTCGACTAGCCATGCGCATCCCAAAAAACCTGCGCATGCGCATCCCAAAAAACCTGCGCATGCGCATCCCACAAAACCTGCGTATGCGCATCCCACAAAACCTCGCACGTGTTTTTACTCGACTAGCCTGCGGGATGCATCCTCTCGCACGTGTTTTTGCTCGACTAGCCATGCGCATCCCATAAAACCTGCGCATGCGCATCCCACAAAACCTGCGTATGCGCATCCCACAAAACCTGCGTATGCGCATCCCACAAAACCTCGCACGTGTTTTTACTCGACTAGCCTGCGGGATGCATCCTCTCGCACTTGTTTTTACTCGACTAGCCTGCGGGAAGCATCCTCTCGCACGTGTTTTTACTCGACTAGCCTGCGGGATGCATCCTCTCGCACGTGTTTTTGCTCGACTAGCCTGCGGGACGCATCCTCTCGCACGTGTTTTTACTCGACTAGCCTGCAGGATGCATCCTCTCGCACGTGTTTTTACTCGACTAGCCTGCGGGATGCATCCTCTCGCACGTGTTTGTGCTCGACTAGCCTGCGGGATGCATCCTCTCGCACGTGTTTTTGCTCGACTAGCCTGCGGGATGCATCCTCTCGCACGTGTTTGTGCTCGACTAGCCTGCGGGATGCATCCTCTCGCACGTGTTTTTACTCGACTAGCCTGCGGGATGCATCCTCTCGCACGTGTTTTTGCTCGACTAGCCTGCGGGATGCATCCTCTCGCACGTGTTTTTGCTCGACTAGCCTGCGGGATGCATCCTCTCGCACGTGTTTTTGCTCGACTAGCCTGCGGGATGCATCCTCTCGCACGTGTTTTTCTCGACTACCCTGCGGGATGCATACTCTCGCACGTGTTTTTGCTCGACTAGCCATGCGCATCCCAAAAAACCTGCGCATGCGCATCCCAAAAAACCTGCGCATGCGCATCCCACAAAACCTGCGTATGCGCATCCCACAAAACCTCGCACGTGTTTTTACTCGACTAGCCTGCGGGATGCATCCTCTCGCACGTGTTTTTGCTCGACTAGCCATGCGCATCCCAAAAAACCTGCGCATGCGCATCCCAAAAAATCTGCGCATGCGCATTCCACAAAACCTGCGCATGCGCATCCCACAAAACCTCGCACGTGTTTGTGCTCGACTAGCCTGCGGGATGCATCCTCTCGCACGTGTTTTTGCTCGACTAGCCTGCGGGATGCATCCTCTCGCACGTGTTTTTACTCGACTAGCCTGCGGGATGCATCCTCTCGCACGTGTTTTTGCTCGACTAGCCTGCGGGATGCATCCTCTCGCACGAGTTTTTGCTCGACTAACCTGCGGGATGCATCCTCTCGCACGTGTTTTTACGCGACTAGCCTGCGGGATGCATCCTCTCGCACGTGTTTTTACTCGACTACCCTGCGGGATGCATCCTCTCGCACGTGTTTTTGCTCGACTAGCCATGCGCATCCCAAAAAACCTGCGCATGCGCATCCCAAAAAACCTGCGCATGCGCATCCCACAAAACATGCCTATGCGCATCCCACAAAACATCGCACGTGTTTTTACTCGACTAGCCTGCGGGAAGCATCCTCTCGCACGTGTTTTTACTCGACTACCCTGCGGGATGCATACTCTCGCACGTGTTTTTGCTCGACTAGCCATGCGCATCCCATAAAACCTGCGCATGCGCATCCCACAAAACCTGCGTATGCGCATCCCACAAAACCTGCGTATGCGCATCCCACAAAACCTCGCACGTGTTTTTACTCGACTAGCCTGCGGGATGCATCCTCTCGCACGTGTTTTTACTCGACTAGCCTGCGGGAAGCATCCTCTCGCACGTGTTTTTACTCGACTAGCCTGCGGGATGCATCCTCTCGCACGTGTTTTTGCTCGACTAGCCTGCGGGACGCATCCTCTCGCACGTGTTTTTACTCGACTAGCCTGCAGGATGCATCCTCTCGCAGGTGTTTTTACTCGACTAGCCTGCGGGATGCATCCTCTCGCACGTGTTTTTGCTCGACTAGCCTGCGGGATGCATCCTCTCGCACGTGTTTTTGCTCGACTAGCTGCGGGATGCATCCTCTCGCACGTGTTTTTGCTCGACTAGCCTGCGGGATGCATCCTCTCGCACGTGTTTTTACTCGACTAGCCTGCGGGATGCATCCTCTCGCACGTGTTTTTGCTCGACTAGCCTGCGGGATGCATCCTCTCGCACGTGTTTTTGCTCGACTAGCCTGCGGGATGCATCCTCTCGCACGTGTTTTTACGCGACTAGCCTGCGGGATGCATCCTCTCGCACGTGTTTTTACTCGACTACCCTGCGGGATGCATCCTCTCGCACGTGTTTTTGCTCGACTAGCCATGCGCATCCCAAAAAACCTGCGCATGCGCATCCCAAAAAACCTGCGCATGCGCATCCCAAAAAACCTGCGCATGCGCATCCCACAAAACATGCCTATGCGCATCCCACAAAACCTCGCACGTGTTTTTACTCGACTAGCCTGCGGGATGCATCCTCTCGCACGTGTTTTTACTCGACTACCCTGCGGGATGCATCCTCTCGCACGTGTTTTTGCTCGACTAGCCATGCGCATCCCATAAAACCTGCGCATGCGCATCCCACAAAACCTGCGCATGCGCATCCCACAAAACCTCGCACGTGTTTTTACTCGACTAGCCTGCGGGATGCATCCTCTCGCACGTGTTTTTACTCGACTAGCCTGCGGGATGCATCCTCTCGCACGTGTTTTTACTCGACTAGCCTGCGGGATGCATCCTCTCGCACGTGTTTTTACTCGACTAGCCTGCGGGATGCATCCTCTCGCACGTGTTTTTGCTCGGCTAGCCTGCGGGATGCATCCTCTCGCACGTGTTTTTGCTCGACTAGCCATGCGCATCCCAAAAAACCTGCGCATGCGCATCCCAAAAAACCTGCGCATGAGCATCCCACAAAACCTGCGCATGCGCATCCCACAAAACCTCGCACGTGTTTTTACTCGACTAGCCTGCGGGATGCATCCTCTCGCACGTGTTTTTGCTCGACTAGCCTGCGGGATGCATCCTCTCGCACGTGTTTGTGCTCGAGTAGCCTGCGGGATGCATCCTCTCGCACGTGTTTTTGCTCGACTAGCCATGCGCATCCCAAAAAACCTGCGCATGCGCATCCCAAAAAACCTGCGCATGCGCATCCCACAAAACCTGCGTATGCGCATCCCACAAAACCTCGCACGTGTTTTTACTCGACTAGCCTGCGGGATGCATCCTCTCGCACTTGTTTTTACTCGACTAGCCTGCGGGAAGCATCCTCTCGCACGTGTTTTTACTCGACTAGCCTGCGGGATGCATCCTCTCGCACGTGTTTTTGCTCGACTAGCCTGCGGGACGCATCCTCTCGCACGTGTTTTTACTCGACTAGCCTGCAGGATGCATCCTCTCGCACGTGTTTTTACTCGACTAGCCTGCGGGATGCATCCTCTCGCACGTGTTTGTGCTCGACTAGCCTGCGGGATGCATCCTCTCGCACGTGTTTTTGCTCGACTAGCCTGCGGGATGCATCCTCTCGCACGTGTTTTTGCTCGACTAGCCTGCGGGATGCATCCTCTCGCACGTGTTTTTACTCGACTAGCCTGCGGGATGCATCCTCTCGCACGTGTTTTTGCTCGACTAGCGTGCGGGATGCATCCTCCCGCACGTGTTTTTGCTCGACTAGCCTGCGGGAAGCATCCTCTCGCACGTGTTTTTACTCGACTACCCTGCGGGATGCATACTCTCGCACGTGTTTTTGCTCGACTATCCATGCGCATCCCATAAAACCTGCGCATGCGCATCCCACAAAACCTGCGTATGCGCATCCCACAAAACCTGCGTATGCGCATCCCACAAAACCTCGCACGTGTTTTTACTCGACTAGCCTGCGGGATGCATCCTCTCGCACGTGTTTTTACTCGACTAGCCTGCGGGAAGCATCCTCTCGCACGTGTTTTTACTCGACTAGCCTGCGGGATGCATCCTCTCGCACGTGTTTTTGCTCGACTAGCCTGCGGGACGCATCCTCTCGCACGTGTTTTTACTCGACTAGCCTGCAGGATGCATCCTCTCGCACGTGTTTTTACTCGACTAGCCTGCGGGATGCATCCTCTCGCACGTGTTTTTGCTCGACTAGCCTGCGGGATGCATCCTCTCGCACGTGTTTTTGCTCGACTAGCCTGCGGGATGCATCCTCTCGCACGTGTTTTTGCTCGACTAGCCTGCGGGATGCATCCTCTCGCACGTGTTTTTACTCGACTAGCCTGCGGGATGCATCCTCTCACACGTGTTTTTGCTCGACTAGCGTGCGGGATGCATCCTCCCGCACGTGCTTTTGCTCGACTAGCCTGCGGGATGCATCCTCTCGCACGTGTTTTTACGCGACTAGCCTGCGGGATGCATCCTCTCGCACGTGTTTTTACTCGACTACCCTGCGGGATGCATCCTCTCGCACGTGTTTTTGCTCGACTAGCCATGCGCATCCCAAAAAACCTGCGCATGCGCATCCCAAAAAACCTGCGCATGCGCATCCCACAAAACCTGCGCATGCGCATCCCACAAAACCTCGCACGTGTTTTTACTCGACTAGCCTGCGGGATGCATCCTCTCGCACGTGTTTTTACTCGACTAGCCTGCGGGATGCATCCTCTCGCACGGGTTTTTAATCGACTAGCCTGCGGGATGCATCCTCTCGCACGTGTTTTTACTCGACTAGCCTGCGGGATGCATCCTCTCGCACGTGTTTTTGCTCGACTAGCCATGCGCATCCCAAAAAACCTGCGCATGCGCATCCCAAAAAACCTGCGCATGAACATCCCACAAAACCTGCGCATGCGCATCCCACAAAACCTCGCACGTGTTTGTGCTCGACTAGCCTGCGGGATGCATCCTTTCGCACGTGTTTTTACTCGACTAGCCTGCGGGATGCATCCTCTCGCACGTGTTTTTGCTCGACTAGCCTGCGGGATGCATCCTCTCGCACGTGTTTGTGCTCGACTAGCCTGCGGGATGCATCCTCTCGCACGTGTTTTTGCTCGACTAGCCTGCGGGATGCATCCTCTCGCACGTGTTTTTGCTCGACTAGCCTGCGGGATGCATCCTCTCGCACGTGTTTTTGCTCGACTAGCCTGCGGGATGCATCCTCTCGCACGTGTTTTTACTCGACTACCCTGCGGGATGCATCCTCTCGCACGTGTTTTTGCTCGACTAGCCATGCGCATCCCATAAAACCTGCGCATGCGCATCCCACAAAACCTCGCACGTGTTTTTACTCGACTAGCCTGCGGGATGCATCCTCTCGCACGTGTTTTTACTCGACTAGCCTGCGGGATGCATCCTCTCGCACGTGTTTTTACTCGACTAGCCTGCGGGATGCATCCTCTCGCACGTGTTATTGCTCGACTAGCCTGCAGGATGCATCCTCTCGCACGTGTTTTTACTCGACTAGCCTGCGGGATGCATCCTCTCGCACGTGTTTTTGCTCGACTAGCCTGCGGGATGCATCCTCTCGCACGTGTTTTTGCTCGACTAGCCTGCGGGATGCATCCTCTCGCACGTGTTTTTGCTCGACTAGCCTGCGGGATGCATCCTCACGCACGTGTTTTTACTCGACTAGCCTGCGGGAAGCATCCTATCGCACGTGTTTTTACTCGACTAGCCTGCGGGATGCATCCTCTCGCACGTGTTTTTGCTCGACTAGCCTGCGGGATGCATCCTCTCGCACGTGTTTTTGCTCGACTAGCCTGCGGGATGCATCCTCTCGCACGTGTTTTTGCTCGACTAGCCTGCGGGATGCATCCTCACGCACGTGTTTTTACTCGACTAGCCTGCGGGAAGCATCCTCTCGCACGTGTTTTTACTCGACTACCCTGCGGGATGCATACTCTCGCACGTGTTTTTGCTCGACTAGCCATGCGCATCCCATAAAACCTGCGCATGCGCATCCCACAAAACCTGCGTATGCGCATCCCACAAAACCTGCGTATGCGCATCCCACAAAACCTCGCACGTGTTTTTACTCGACTAGCCTGCGGGATGCATCCTCTCGCACGTGTTTTTGCTCGACTAGCCTGCGGGACGCATCCTCTCGCACGTGTTTTTACTCGACTAGCCTGCAGGATGCATCCTCTCGCACGTGTTTTTACTCGACTAGCCTGCGGGATGCATCCTCTCGCACGTGTTTTTGCTCGACTAGCCTGCGGGATGCATCCTCTCGCACGTGTTTTTGCTCGACTAGCCTGCGGGATGCATCCTCTCGCACGTGTTTTTGCTCGACTAGCGTGCGGGATGCATCCTCCCGCACGTGCTTTTGCTCGACTAGCCTGCGGGATGCATCCTCTCGCACGTGTTTTTACGCGACTAGCCTGCGGGATGCATCCTCTCGCACGTGTTTTTACTCGACTACCCTGCGGGATGCATCCTCTCGCACGTGTTTTTGCTCGACTAGCCATGCGCATCCCAAAAAACCTGCGCATGCGCATCCCAAAAAACCTGCGCATGCGCATCCCACAAAACCTGCGCATGCGCATCCCACAAAACCTCGCACGTGTTTTTACTCGACTAGCCTGCGGGATGCATCCTCTCGCACGTGTTTTTACTCGACTAGCCTGCGGGATGCATCCTCTCGCACGGGTTTTTAATCGACTAGCCTGCGGGATGCATCCTCTCGCACGTGTTTTTACTCGACTAGCCTGCGGGATGCATCCTCTCGCACGTGTTTTTGCTCGACTAGCCATGCGCATCCCAAAAAACCTGCGCATGCGCATCCCAAAAAACCTGCGCATGAACATCCCACAAAACCTGCGCATGCGCATCCCACAAAACCTCGCACGTGTTTGTGCTCGACTAGCCTGCGGGATGCATCCTTTCGCACGTGTTTTTACTCGACTAGCCTGCGGGATGCATCCTCTCGCACGTGTTTTTGCTCGACTAGCCTGCGGGATGCATCCTCTCGCACGTGTTTGTGCTCGACTAGCCTGCGGGATGCATCCTCTCGCACGTGTTTTTGCTCGACTAGCCTGCGGGATGCATCCTCTCGCACGTGTTTTTGCTCGACTAGCCTGCGGGATGCATCCTCTCGCACGTGTTTTTGCTCGACTAGCCTGCGGGATGCATCCTCTCGCACGTGTTTTTACTCGACTACCCTGCGGGATGCATCCTCTCGCACGTGTTTTTGCTCGACTAGCCATGCGCATCCCATAAAACCTGCGCATGCGCATCCCACAAAACCTCGCACGTGTTTTTACTCGACTAGCCTGCGGGATGCATCCTCTCGCACGTGTTTTTACTCGACTAGCCTGCGGGATGCATCCTCTCGCACGTGTTTTTACTCGACTAGCCTGCGGGATGCATCCTCTCGCACGTGTTTTTACTCGACTAGCCTGCGGGATGCATCCTCTCGCACGTGTTATTGCTCGACTAGCCTGCAGGATGCATCCTCTCGCACGTGTTTTTACTCGACTAGCCTGCGGGATGCATCCTCTCGCACGTGTTTTTGCTCGACTAGCCTGCGGGATGCATCCTCTCGCACGTGTTTTTGCTCGACTAGCCTGCGGGATGCATCCTCTCGCACGTGTTTTTGCTCGACTAGCCTGCGGGATGCATCCTCACGAACGTGTTTTTACTCGACTAGCCTGCGGGAAGCATCCTCTCGCACGTGTTTTTACTCGACTACCCTGCGGGATGCATACTCTCGCACGTGTTTTTGCTCGACTAGCCATGCGCATCCCATAAAACCTGCGCATGCGCATCCCACAAAACCTGCGTATGCGCATCCCACAAAACCTGCGTATGCGCATCCCACAAAACCTCGCACGTGTTTTTACTCGACTAGCCTGCGGGATGCATCCTCTCGCACGTGTTTTTACTCGACTAGCCTGCGGGAAGCATCCTCTCGCACGTGTTTTTACTCGACTAGCCTGCGGGATGCATCCTCTCGCACGTGTTTTTGCTCGACTAGCCTGCGGGACGCATCCTCTCGCACGTGTTTTTACTCGACTAGCCTGCAGGATGCATCCTCTCGCACGTGTTTTTACTCGACTAGCCTGCGGGATGCATCCTCTCGCACGTGTTTTTGCTCGACTAGCCTGCGGGATGCATCCTCTCGCACGTGTTTTTGCTCGACTAGCCTGCGGGATGCATCCTCTCGCACGTGTTTTTGCTCGACTAGCCTGCGGGATGCATCCTCTCGCACGTGTTTTTACTCGACTAGCCTGCGGGATGCATCCTCTCGCACGTGTTTTTGCTCGACTAGCGTGCGGGATGCATCCTCCCGCACGTGTTTTTGCTCGACTAGCCTGCGGGATGCATCCTCTCGCACGTGTTTTTACGCGACTAGCCTGCGGGATGCATCCTCTCGCACGTGTTTTTACTCGACTACCCTGCGGGATGCATCCTCTCGCACGTGTTTTTGCTCGACTAGCCATGCGCATCCCAAAAAACCTGCGCATGCGCATCCCAAAAAACCTGCGCATGCGCATCCCACAAAACCTGCGCATGCGCATCCCACAAAACCTCGCACCTGTTTTTACTCGACTAGCCTGCGGGATGCATCCTCTCGCACGTGTTTTTACTCGACTAGCCTGCGGGATGCATCCTCTCGCACGGGTTTTTAATCGACTAGCCTGCGGGATGCATCCTCTCGCACGTGTTTTTACTCGACTAGCCTGCGGGATGCATCCTCTCGCACGTGTTTTTGCTCGGCTAGCCTGCGGGATGCATCCTCTCGCACGTGTTTTTGCTCGACTAGCCATGCGCATCCCAAAAAACCTGCGCATGCGCATCCCAAAAAACCTGCGCATGAACATCCCACAAAACCTGCGCATGCGCATCCCACAAAACCTCGCACGTGTTTGTGCTCGACTAGCCTGCGGGATGCATCCTTTCGCACGTGTTTTTACTCGACTAGCCTGCGGGATGCATCCTCTCGCACGTGTTTTTGCTCGACTAGCCTGCGGGATGCATCCTCTCGCACGTGTTTGTGCTCGACTAGCCTGCGGGATGCATCCTCTCGCACGTGTTTTTGCTCGACTAGCCTGCGGGATGCATCCTCTCGCACGTGTTTTTGCTCGACTAGCCTGCGGGATGCATCCTCTCGCACGTGTTTTTGCTCGACTAGCCTGCGGGATGCATCCTCTCGCACGTGTTTTTACTCGACTACCCTGCGGGATGCATACTCTCGCACGTGTTTTTGCTCGACTAGCCATGCGCATCCCAAAAAACCTGCGCATGCGCATCCCACAAAACCTGCGTATGCGCATCCCACAAAACCTCGCACGTGTTTTTACTCGACTAGCCTGCGGGATGCATCCTCTCGCACGTGTTTTTGCTCGACTAGCCATGCGCATCCCAAAAAACCTGCGCATGCGCATCCCAAAAAATCTGCGCATGCGCATTCCACAAAACCTGCGCATGCGCATCCCACAAAACCTCGCACGTGTTTGTGCTCGACTAGCCTGCGGGATGCATCCTCTCGCACGTGTTTTTACTCGACTAGCCTGCGGGATGCATCCTCTCGCACGTGTTTTTGCTCGACTAGCCTGCGGGATGCATCCTCTCGCACGTGTTTTTGCTCGACTAGCCTGCGGGATGCATCCTCTCGCACGTGTTTTTACTCGACTACCCTGCGGGATGCATCCTCTCGCACGTGTTTTTGCTCGACTAGCCATGCGCATCCCAAAAAACCTGCGCATGCGCATCCCAAAAAACCTGCGCATGCGCATCCCACAAAACATGCCTATGCGCATCCCACAAAACATCGCACGTGTTTTTACTCGACTAGCCTGCGGGATGCATCCTCTCGCACGTGTTTTTACTCGACTAGCCTGCGGGATGCATCCTCTCGCACGTGTTTTTACTCGACTACCCTGCGGGATGCATCCTCTCGCACGTGTTTTTGCTCGACTAGCCATGCGCATCCCATAAAACCTGCGCATGCGCATCCCACAAAACCTCGCACGTGTTTTTACTCGACTAGCCTGCGGGATGCATCCTCTCGCACGTGTTTTTACTCGACTAGCCTGCGGGATGCATCCTCTCGCACGTGTTTTTACTCGACTAGCCTGCGGGATGCATCCTCTCGCACGTGTTATTGCTCGGCTAGCCTGCGGGATGCATCCTCTCGCACGTGTTTTTGCTCGACTAGCCATGCGCATCCCAAAAAACCTGCGCATGCGCATCCCAAAAAACCTGCGCATGCGCATCCCAAAAAACCTGCGCATGCGCATCCCAAAAAACCTGCGCATGCGCATCCCACAAAACCTGCGCATGCGCATCCCACAAAACCTCGCACGTGTTTGTGCTCGACTAGCCTGCGGGATGCATCCTCTCGCACGTGTTTTTACTCGACTAGCCTGCGGGATGCATCCTCTCGCACGTGTTTTTGCTCGACTAGCCTGCGGGATGCATCCTCTCGCACGTGTTTGTGCTCGACTAGCCTGCGGGATGCATCCTCTCGCACGTGTTTTTACTCGACTAGCCTGCGGGATGCATCCTCTCGCACGTGTTTTTGCTCGACTAGCCTGCGGGATGCATCCTCTCGCACGTGTTTTTGCTCGACTAGCCTGCGGGATGCATCCTCTCGCACGTGTTTTTACTCGACTAGCCTGCGGGATGCATTCTCTCACGTGTTTTTACTCGACTACCCTGCGGGATGCATACTCTCGCACGTGTTTTTGCTCGACTAGCCATGCGCATCCCAAAAAACCTGCGCATGCGCATCCCAAAAAATCTGCGCATGCGCATCCCACAAAACCTGCGCATGCGCATCCCACAAAACCTGCGTATGCGCATCCCACAAAACCTCGCACGTGTTTTTACTCGACTAGCCTGCGGGATGCATCCTCTCGCACGTGTTTTCGCTCGACTAGCCATGCACATCCCAAAAAACCTGCGCATGCGCATCCCAAAAAATCTGCGCATGCGCATCCCACAAAACCTGCGCATGCGCATCCCACAAAACCTCGCACGTGTTTGTGCTCGACTAGCCTGCGGGATGCATCCTTTCGCACGTGTTTTTACTCGACTAGCCTGCGGGATGCATCCTCTCGCACGTGTTTTTGCTCGACTAGCCTGCGGGATGCATCCTCTCGCACGTGTTTGTGCTCGACTAGCCTGCGGGATGCATCCTCTCGCACGTGTTTTTACTCGACTAGCCTGCGGGATGCATCCTCTCGCACGTGTTTTTGCTCGACTAGCCTGCGGGATGCATCCTCTCGCACGTGTTTTTGCTCGACTAGCCTGCGGGATGCATCCTCTCGCACGTGTTTTTACTCGACTAGCCTGCGGGATGCATCCTCTCGCACGTGTTTTTACTCGACTACCCTGCGGGATGCATCCTCTCGCACGTGTTTTTGCTCGACTAGCCTGCAGGATGCATCCTCTCGCACGTGTTTTTACTCGACTAGCCTGCGGGATGCATCCTCTCGCACGTGTTTTTGCTCGACTAGCCTGCGGGATGCATCCTCTCGCACGTGTTTTTGCTCGACTAGCCTGCGGGATGCATCCTCTCGCACGTGTTTTTGCTCGACTAGCCTGCGGGATGCATCCTCACGAACGTGTTTTTACTCGACTAGCCTGCGGGAAGCATCCTCTCGCACGTGTTTTTACTCGACTACCCTGCGGGATGCATACTCTCGCACGTGTTTTTGCTCGACTAGCCATGCGCATCCCATAAAACCTGCGCATGCGCATCCCACAAAACCTGCGTATGCGCATCCCACAAAACCTGCGTATGCGCATCCCACAAAACCTCGCACGTGTTTTTACTCGACTAGCCTGCGGGATGCATCCTCTCGCACGTGTTTTTACTCGACTAGCCTGCGGGAAGCATCCTCTCGCACGTGTTTTTACTCGACTAGCCTGCGGGATGCATCCTCTCGCACGTGTTTTTGCTCGACTAGCCTGCGGGACGCATCCTCTCGCACGTGTTTTTACTCGACTAGCCTGCAGGATGCATCCTCTCGCACGTGTTTTTACTCGACTAGCCTGCGGGATGCATCCTCTCGCACGTGTTTTTGCTCGACTAGCCTGCGGGATGCATCCTCTCGCACGTGTTTTTGCTCGACTAGCCTGCGGGATGCATCCTCTCGCACGTGTTTTTGCTCGACTAGCCTGCGGGATGCATCCTCTCGCACGTGTTTTTACTCGACTAGCCTGCGGGATGCATCCTCTCGCACGTGTTTTTGCTCGACTAGCGTGCGGGATGCATCCTCCCGCACGTGTTTTTGCTCGACTAGCCTGCGGGATGCATCCTCTCGCACGTGTTTTTACGCGACTAGCCTGCGGGATGCATCCTCTCGCACGTGTTTTTACTCGACTACCCTGCGGGATGCATCCTCTCGCACGTGTTTTTGCTCGACTAGCCATGCGCATCCCAAAAAACCTGCGCATGCGCATCCCAAAAAACCTGCGCATGCGCATCCCACAAAACCTGCGCATGCGCATCCCACAAAACCTCGCACGTGTTTTTACTCGACTAGCCTGCGGGATGCATCCTCTCGCACGTGTTTTTACTCGACTAGCCTGCGGGATGCATCCTCTCGCACGGGTTTTTAATCGACTAGCCTGCGGGATGCATCCTCTCGCACGTGTTTTTACTCGACTAGCCTGCGGGATGCATCCTCTCGCACGTGTTTTTGCTCGGCTAGCCTGCGGGATGCATCCTCTCGCACGTGTTTTTGCTCGACTAGCCATGCGCATCCCAAAAAACCTGCGCATGCGCATCCCAAAAAACCTGCGCATGAACATCCCACAAAACCTGCGCATGCGCATCCCACAAAACCTCGCACGTGTTTGTGCTCGACTAGCCTGCGGGATGCATCCTTTCGCACGTGTTTTTACTCGACTAGCCTGCGGGATGCATCCTCTCGCACGTGTTTTTGCTCGACTAGCCTGCGGGATGCATCCTCTCGCACGTGTTTGTGCTCGACTAGCCTGCGGGATGCATCCTCTCGCACGTGTTTTTGCTCGACTAGCCTGCGGGATGCATCCTCTCGCACGTGTTTTTGCTCGACTAGCCTGCGGGATGCATCCTCTCGCACGTGTTTTTGCTCGACTAGCCTGCGGGATGCATCCTCTCGCACGTGTTTTTACTCGACTACCCTGCGGGATGCATACTCTCGCACGTGTTTTTGCTCGACTAGCCATGCGCATCCCAAAAAACCTGCGCATGCGCATCCCACAAAACCTGCGTATGCGCATCCCACAAAACCTCGCACGTGTTTTTACTCGACTAGCCTGCGGGATGCATCCTCTCGCACGTGTTTTTGCTCGACTAGCCATGCGCATCCCAAAAAACCTGCGCATGCGCATCCCAAAAAATCTGCGCATGCGCATTCCACAAAACCTGCGCATGCGCATCCCACAAAACCTCGCACGTGTTTGTGCTCGACTAGCCTGCGGGATGCATCCTCTCGCACGTGTTTTTACTCGACTAGCCTGCGGGATGCATCCTCTCGCACGTGTTTTTGCTCGACTAGCCTGCGGGATGCATCCTCTCGCACGTGTTTTTGCTCGACTAGCCTGCGGGATGCATCCTCTCGCACGTGTTTTTACTCGACTACCCTGCGGGATGCATCCTCTCGCACGTGTTTTTGCTCGACTAGCCATGCGCATCCCAAAAAACCTGCGCATGCGCATCCCAAAAAACCTGCGCATGCGCATCCCACAAAACATGCCTATGCGCATCCCACAAAACATCGCACGTGTTTTTACTCGACTAGCCTGCGGGATGCATCCTCTCGCACGTGTTTTTACTCGACTAGCCTGCGGGATGCATCCTCTCGCACGTGTTTTTACTCGACTACCCTGCGGGATGCATCCTCTCGCACGTGTTTTTGCTCGACTAGCCATGCGCATCCCATAAAACCTGCGCATGCGCATCCCACAAAACCTCGCACGTGTTTTTACTCGACTAGCCTGCGGGATGCATCCTCTCGCACGTGTTTTTACTCGACTAGCCTGCGGGATGCATCCTCTCGCACGTGTTTTTACTCGACTAGCCTGCGGGATGCATCCTCTCGCACGTGTTATTGCTCGGCTAGCCTGCGGGATGCATCCTCTCGCACGTGTTTTTGCTCGACTAGCCATGCGCATCCCAAAAAACCTGCGCATGCGCATCCCAAAAAACCTGCGCATGCGCATCCCAAAAAACCTGCGCATGCGCATCCCACAAAACCTGCGCATGCGCATCCCACAAAACCTCGCACGTGTTTGTGCTCGACTAGCCTGCGGGATGCATCCTCTCGCACGTGTTTTTACTCGACTAGCCTGCGGGATGCATCCTCTCGCACGTGTTTTTGCTCGACTAGCCTGCGGGATGCATCCTCTCGCACGTGTTTGTGCTCGACTAGCCTGCGGGATGCATCCTCTCGCACGTGTTTTTACTCGACTAGCCTGCGGGATGCATCCTCTCGCACGTGTTTTTGCTCGACTAGCCTGCGGGATGCATCCTCTCGCACGTGTTTTTGCTCGACTAGCCTGCGGGATGCATCCTCTCGCACGTGTTTTTACTCGACTAGCCTGCGGGATGCATTCTCTCACGTGTTTTTACTCGACTACCCTGCGGGATGCATACTCTCGCACGTGTTTTTGCTCGACTAGCCATGCGCATCCCAAAAAACCTGCGCATGCGCATCCCAAAAAATCTGCGCATGCGCATCCCACAAAACCTGCGCATGCGCATCCCACAAAACCTGCGTATGCGCATCCCACAAAACCTCGCACGTGTTTTTACTCGACTAGCCTGCGGGATGCATCCTCTCGCACGTGTTTTCGCTCGACTAGCCATGCACATCCCAAAAAACCTGCGCATGCGCATCCCAAAAAATCTGCGCATGCGCATCCCACAAAACCTGCGCATGCGCATCCCACAAAACCTCGCACGTGTTTGTGCTCGACTAGCCTGCGGGATGCATCCTTTCGCACGTGTTTTTACTCGACTAGCCTGCGGGATGCATCCTCTCGCACGTGTTTTTGCTCGACTAGCCTGCGGGATGCATCCTCTCGCACGTGTTTGTGCTCGACTAGCCTGCGGGATGCATCCTCTCGCACGTGTTTTTACTCGACTAGCCTGCGGGA
This sequence comes from Lasioglossum baleicum, assembly GCF_051020765.1. Taxonomy (NCBI): domain Eukaryota; kingdom Metazoa; phylum Arthropoda; class Insecta; order Hymenoptera; family Halictidae; genus Lasioglossum; species Lasioglossum baleicum. Next base: position 78,314 of record NW_027469170.1, read on the forward strand.
TGCATCCTCTCGCACGTGTTTTTGCTCGACTAGCCTGCGGGATGCATCCTCTCGCACGTGTTTTTGCTCGACTAGCCTGCGGGATGCATCCTCTCGCACGTGTTTTTACTCGACTAGCCTGCGGGATGCATCCTCTCGCACGTGTTTTTACTCGACTACCCTGCGGGATGCATCCTCTCGCACGTGTTTTTGCTCGACTAGCCATGCGCATCCCAAAAAACCTGCGCATGCGCATCCCAAAAAACCTGCGCATGCGCATCCCACAAAACCTGCGTATGCGCATCCTACAAAACCTCGCACGTGTTTTTACTCGACTAGCCTGCGGGATGCATCCTCTCGCACGTGTTTTTACTCGACTAGCCTGCGGGATGCATCCTCTCGCACGTGTTTTTGCTCGACTAGCCATGCGCATCCCAAAAAACCTGCACATGCGCATCCCAAAAAACCTGCGCATGCGCATCCCACAAAACCTCGCACGTGTTTTTACTCGACTAGCCTGCGGGATGCATCCTCTCGCACGTGTTTTTGCTCGACTAGCCATGCGCATCCCAAAAAACCTGCGCATGCGCATCCAAAAAAACCTGCGCATGCGCATCCCACAAAACCTGCGCATGCGCATCCCACAAAACCTCGCACGTGTTTTTACTCGACTAGCCTGCGGGATGCATCGTCTCGCACGTGTTTTTACTCGACTAGCCTGCGGGATGCATCCTCTCGCACGTGTTTTTGCTCGACTAGCCATGCGCATCCCAAAAAACCTGCGCATGCGCATCCCAAAAAATCTGCGCATGCGCATCCCACAAAACCTGCGCATGCGCATCCCACAAAACCTCGCACGTGTTTGTGCTCGACTAGCCTGCGGGATGCATCCTTTCGCACGTGTTTTTACTCGACTAGCCTGCGGGATGCATCCTCTCGCACGTGTTTTTGCTCGACTAGCCTGCGGGATGCATCCTCTCGCACGTGTTTTTGCTCGACTAGGCATGCGCATCCCAAAAAACCTGCGCATGCGCATACCAAAAAACCTGCGCATGCGCATCCCACAAAACCTGCGCATGCGCATCCCACAAAACCTCGCACGTGTTTGTGCTCGACTAGCCTGCGGGATGCATCCTTTCGCACGTGTTTTTACTCGACTAGCCTGCGGGATGCATCCTCTCGCACGTATTTTTGCTCGACTAGCCTGCGGGATGCATCCTCTCGCACGTGTTTGTGCTCGACTAGCCTGCGGGATGCATCCTCTCGCACGTGTTTTTACTCGACTAGCCTGCGGGATGCATCCTCTCGCACGTGTTTTTGCTCGACTAGCCTGCGGGATGCATCCTCTCGCACGTGTTTTTACTCGACTAGCCTGCGGGATGCATCCTCTCGCACGTGTTTTTACTCGACTAGCCTGCGGGATGCATCCTCTCGCACGTGTTTTTGCTCGACTAGCCATGCGCATCCCAAAAAACCTGCACATGCGCATCCCAAAAAACCTGCGCATGCGCATCCCACAAAACCTCGCACGTGTTTTTACTCGACTAGCCTGCGGGATGCATCCTCTCGCACGTGTTTTTGCTCGACTAGCCTGCGGGATGCATCCTCTCGCACGTGTTATTGCTCGGCTAGCCTGCGGGATGCATCCTCTCGCACGTGTTTTTGCTCGACTAGCCATGCGCATCCCAAAAAACCTGCGCATGCGCATCCCAAAAAACCTGCGCATGCGCATCCCACAAAACCTGCGCATGCGCATCCCACAAAACCTCGCACGTGTTTGTGCTCGACTAGCCTGCGGGATGCATCCTTTCGCACGTGTTTTTACTCGACTAGCCTGCGGGATGCATCCTCTCGCACGTGTTTTTGCTCGACTAGCCTGCGGGATGCATCCTCTCGCACGTGTTTGTGCTCGACTAGCCTGCGGGATGCATCCTCTCGCACGTGTTTTTACTCGACTAGCCTGCGGGATGCATCCTCTCGCACGTGTTTTTGCTCGACTAGCCTGCGGGATGCATCCTCTCGCACGTGTTTTTGCTCGACTAGCCTGCGGGATGCATCCTCTCGCACGTGTTTTTACTCGACTAGCCTGCGGGATGCATTCTCTCACGTGTTTTTACTCGACTACCCTGCGGGATGCATACTCTCGCACGTGTTTTTGCTCGACTAGCCATGCGCATCCCAAAAAACCTGCGCATGCGCATCCCAAAAAACCTGCGCATGAACATCCCACAAAACCTGCGTATGCGCATCCCACAAAACCTCGCACGTGTTTTTACTCGACTAGCCTGCGGGATGCATCCTCTCGCACGTGTTTTCGCTCGACTAGCCATGCACATCCCAAAAAACCTGCGCATGCGCATCCCAAAAAATCTGCGCATGCGCATCCCACAAAACCTGCGCATGCGCATCCCACAAAACCTCGCACGTGTTTGTGCTCGACTAGCCTGCGGGATGCATCCTTTCGCACGTGTTTTTACTCGACTAGCCTGCGGGATGCATCCTCTCGCACGTGTTTTTGCTCGACTAGCCTGCGGGATGCATCCTCTCGCACGTGTTTGTGCTCGACTAGCCTGCGGGATGCATCCTCTCGCACGTGTTTTTACTCGACTAGCCTGCGGGATGCATCCTCTCGCACGTGTTTTTGCTCGACTAGCCTGCGGGATGCATCCTCTCGCACGTGTTTTTGCTCGACTAGCCTGCGGGATGCATCCTCTCGCACGTGTTTTTACTCGACTAGCCTGCGGGATGCATCCTCTCGCACGTGTTTTTACTCGACTACCCTGCGGGATGCATCCTCTCGCACGTGTTTTTGCTCGACTAGCCATGCGCATCCCAAAAAACCTGCGCATGCGCATCCCAAAAAACCTGCGCATGCGCATCCCACAAAACCTGCGTATGCGCATCCTACAAAACCTCGCACGTGTTTTTACTCGACTAGCCTGCGGGATGCATCCTCTCGCACGTGTTTTTACTCGACTAGCCTGCGGGATGCATCCTCTCGCACGTGTTTTTGCTCGACTAGCCATGCGCATCCCAAAAAACCTGCACATGCGCATCCCAAAAAACCTGCGCATGCGCATCCCACAAAACCTCGCACGTGTTTTTACTCGACTAGCCTGCGGGATGCATCCTCTCGCACGTGTTTTTGCTCGGCTAGCCTGCGGGATGCATCCTCTCGCACGTGTCTTTACTCGACTAGCCTGCGGGATGCATCCTCTCGCACGTGTTTTTGCTCGACTAGCCATGCGCATCCCAAAAAACCTGCGCATGCGCATCCAAAAAAACCTGCGCATGCGCATCCCACAAAACCTGCGCATGCGCATCCCACAAAACCTCGCACGTGTTTTTACTCGACTAGCCTGCGGGATGCATCGTCTCGCACGTGTTTTTACTCGACTAGCCTGCGGGATGCATCCTCTCGCACGTGTTTTTGCTCGACTAGCCATGCGCATCCCAAAAAACCTGCGCATGCGCATCCCAAAAAATCTGCGCATGCGCATCCCACAAAACCTGCGCATGCGCATCCCACAAAACCTCGCACGTGTTTGTGCTCGACTAGCCTGCGGGATGCATCCTTTCGCACGTGTTTTTACTCGACTAGCCTGCGGGATGCATCCTCTCGCACGTGTTTTTGCTCGACTAGCCTGCGGGATGCATCCTCTCGCACGTGTTTTTGCTCGACTAGGCATGCGCATCCCAAAAAACCTGCGCATGCGCATACCAAAAAACCTGCGCATGCGCATCCCACAAAACCTGCGCATGCGCATCCCACAAAACCTCGCACGTGTTTGTGCTCGACTAGCCTGCGGGATGCATCCTTTCGCACGTGTTTTTACTCGACTAGCCTGCGGGATGCATCCTCTCGCACGTGTTATTGCTCGGCTAGCCTGCGGGATGCATCCTCTCGCACGTGTTTTTGCTCGACTAGCCATGCGCATCCCAAAAAACCTGCGCATGCGCATCCCAAAAAACCTGCGCATGCGCATCCCAAAAAACCTGCGCATGCGCATCCCACAAAACCTGCGCATGCGCATCCCACAAAACCTCGCACGTGTTTGTGCTCGACTAGCCTGCGGGATGCATCCTCTCGCACGTGTTTTTACTCGACTAGCCTGCGGGATGCATCCTCTCGCACGTGTTTTTGCTCGACTAGCCTGCGGGATGCATCCTCTCGCACGTGTTTGTGCTCGACTAGCCTGCGGGATGCATCCTCTCGCACGTGTTTTTACTCGACTAGCCTGCGGGATGCATCCTCTCGCACGTGTTTTTGCTCGACTAGCCTGCGGGATGCATCCTCTCGCACGTGTTTTTGCTCGACTAGCCTGCGGGATGCATCCTCTCGCACGTGTTTTTACTCGACTAGCCTGCGGGATGCATTCTCTCACGTGTTTTTACTCGACTACCCTGCGGGATGCATACTCTCGCACGTGTTTTTGCTCGACTAGCCATGCGCATCCCAAAAAACCTGCGCATGCGCATCCCAAAAAATCTGCGCATGCGCATCCCACAAAACCTGCGCATGCGCATCCCACAAAACCTGCGTATGCGCATCCCACAAAACCTCGCACGTGTTTTTACTCGACTAGCCTGCGGGATGCATCCTCTCGCACGTGTTTTCGCTCGACTAGCCATGCACATCCCAAAAAACCTGCGCATGCGCATCCCAAAAAATCTGCGCATGCGCATCCCACAAAACCTGCGCATGCGCATCCCACAAAACCTCGCACGTGTTTGTGCTCGACTAGCCTGCGGGATGCATCCTTTCGCACGTGTTTTTACTCGACTAGCCTGCGGGATGCATCCTCTCGCACGTGTTTTTGCTCGACTAGCCTGCGGGATGCATCCTCTCGCACGTGTTTGTGCTCGACTAGCCTGCGGGATGCATCCTCTCGCACGTGTTTTTACTCGACTAGCCTGCGGGATGCATCCTCTCGCACGTGTTTTTGCTCGACTAGCCTGCGGGATGCATCCTCTCGCACGTGTTTGTGCTCGACTAGCCTGCGGGATGCATCCTCTCGCACGTGTTTTTACTCGACTAGCCTGCGGGATGCATCCTCTCGCACGTGTTTTTACTCGACTACCCTGCGGGATGCATCCTCTCGCACGTGTTTTTGCTCGACTAGCCATGCGCATCCCAAAAAACCTGCGCATGCGCATCCCAAAAAACCTGCGCATGCGCATCCCACAAAACCTGCGTATGCGCATCCTACAAAACCTCGCACGTGTTTTTACTCGACTAGCCTGCGGGATGCATCCTCTCGCACGTGTTTTTACTCGACTAGCCTGCGGGATGCATCCTCTCGCACGTGTTTTTGCTCGACTAGCCATGCGCATCCCAAAAAACCTGCACATGCGCATCCCAAAAAACCTGCGCATGCGCATCCCACAAAACCTCGCACGTGTTTTTACTCGACTAGCCTGCGGGATGCATCCTCTCGCACGTGTTTTTGCTCGACTAGCCATGCGCATCCCAAAAAACCTGCGCATGCGCATCCAAAAAAACCTGCGCATGCGCATCCCACAAAACCTGCGCATGCGCATCCCACAAAACCTCGCACGTGTTTTTACTCGACTAGCCTGCGGGATGCATCGTCTCGCACGTGTTTTTACTCGACTAGCCTGCGGGATGCATCCTCTCGCACGTGTTTTTGCTCGACTAGCCATGCGCATCCCAAAAAACCTGCGCATGCGCATCCCAAAAAATCTGCGCATGCGCATCCCACAAAACCTGCGCATGCGCATCCCACAAAACCTCGCACGTGTTTGTGCTCGACTAGCCTGCGGGATGCATCCTTTCGCACGTGTTTTTACTCGACTAGCCTGCGGGATGCATCCTCTCGCACGTGTTTTTGCTCGACTAGCCTGCGGGATGCATCCTCTCGCACGTGTTTTTGCTCGACTAGGCATGCGCATCCCAAAAAACCTGCGCATGCGCATACCAAAAAACCTGCGCATGCGCATCCCACAAAACCTGCGCATGCGCATCCCACAAAACCTCGCACGTGTTTGTGCTCGACTAGCCTGCGGGATGCATCCTTTCGCACGTGTTTTTACTCGACTAGCCTGCGGGATGCATCCTCTCGCACGTATTTTTGCTCGACTAGCCTGCGGGATGCATCCTCTCGCACGTGTTTGTGCTCGACTAGCCTGCGGGATGCATCCTCTCGCACGTGTTTTTACTCGACTAGCCTGCGGGATGCATCCTCTCGCACGTGTTTTTGCTCGACTAGCCTGCGGGATGCATCCTCTCGCACGTGTTTTTACTCGACTAGCCTGCGGGATGCATCCTCTCGCACGTGTTTTTACTCGACTAGCCTGCGGGATGCATCCTCTCGCACGTGTTTTTGCTCGACTAGCCATGCGCATCCCAAAAAACCTGCACATGCGCATCCCAAAAAACCTGCGCATGCGCATCCCACAAAACCTCGCACGTGTTTTTACTCGACTAGCCTGCGGGATGCATCCTCTCGCACGTGTTTTTGCTCGACTAGCCTGCGGGATGCATCCTCTCGCACGTGTTATTGCTCGGCTAGCCTGCGGGATGCATCCTCTCGCACGTGTTTTTGCTCGACTAGCCATGCGCATCCCAAAAAACCTGCGCATGCGCATCCCAAAAAACCTGCGCATGCGCATCCCACAAAACCTGCGCATGCGCATCCCACAAAACCTCGCACGTGTTTGTGCTCGACTAGCCTGCGGGATGCATCCTTTCGCACGTGTTTTTACTCGACTAGCCTGCGGGATGCATCCTCTCGCACGTGTTTTTGCTCGACTAGCCTGCGGGATGCATCCTCTCGCACGTGTTTGTGCTCGACTAGCCTGCGGGATGCATCCTCTCGCACGTGTTTTTACTCGACTAGCCTGCGGGATGCATCCTCTCGCACGTGTTTTTGCTCGACTAGCCTGCGGGATGCATCCTCTCGCACGTGTTTTTGCTCGACTAGCCTGCGGGATGCATCCTCTCGCACGTGTTTTTACTCGACTAGCCTGCGGGATGCATTCTCTCACGTGTTTTTACTCGACTACCCTGCGGGATGCATACTCTCGCACGTGTTTTTGCTCGACTAGCCATGCGCATCCCAAAAAACCTGCGCATGCGCATCCCAAAAAACCTGCGCATGAACATCCCACAAAACCTGCGTATGCGCATCCCACAAAACCTCGCACGTGTTTTTACTCGACTAGCCTGCGGGATGCATCCTCTCGCACGTGTTTTCGCTCGACTAGCCATGCACATCCCAAAAAACCTGCGCATGCGCATCCCAAAAAATCTGCGCATGCGCATCCCACAAAACCTGCGCATGCGCATCCCACAAAACCTCGCACGTGTTTGTGCTCGACTAGCCTGCGGGATGCATCCTTTCGCACGTGTTTTTACTCGACTAGCCTGCGGGATGCATCCTCTCGCACGTGTTTTTGCTCGACTAGCCTGCGGGATGCATCCTCTCGCACGTGTTTGTGCTCGACTAGCCTGCGGGATGCATCCTCTCGCACGTGTTTTTACTCGACTAGCCTGCGGGATGCATCCTCTCGCACGTGTTTTTGCTCGACTAGCCTGCGGGATGCATCCTCTCGCACGTGTTTTTGCTCGACTAGCCTGCGGGATGCATCCTCTCGCACGTGTTTTTACTCGACTAGCCTGCGGGATGCATCCTCTCGCACGTGTTTTTACTCGACTACCCTGCGGGATGCATCCTCTCGCACGTGTTTTTGCTCGACTAGCCATGCGCATCCCAAAAAACCTGCGCATGCGCATCCCACAAAACCTGCGTATGCGCATCCTACAAAACCTCGCACGTGTTTTTACTCGACTAGCCTGCGGGATGCATCCTCTCGCACGTGTTTTTACTCGACTAGCCTGCGGGATGCATCCTCTCGCACGTGTTTTTGCTCGACTAGCCATGCGCATCCCAAAAAACCTGCACATGCGCATCCCAAAAAACCTGCGCATGCGCATCCCACAAAACCTCGCACGTGTTTTTACTCGACTAGCCTGCGGGATGCATCCTCTCGCACGTGTTTTTGCTCGGCTAGCCTGCGGGATGCATCCTCTCGCACGTGTCTTTACTCGACTAGCCTGCGGGATGCATCCTCTCGCACGTGTTTTTGCTCGACTAGCCATGCGCATCCCAAAAAACCTGCGCATGCGCATCCAAAAAAACCTGCGCATGCGCATCCCACAAAACCTGCGCATGCGCATCCCACAAAACCTCGCACGTGTTTTTACTCGACTAGCCTGCGGGATGCATCGTCTCGCACGTGTTTTTACTCGACTAGCCTGCGGGATGCATCCTCTCGCACGTGTTTTTGCTCGACTAGCCATGCGCATCCCAAAAAACCTGCGCATGCGCATCCCAAAAAATCTGCGCATGCGCATCCCACAAAACCTGCGCATGCGCATCCCACAAAACCTCGCACGTGTTTGTGCTCGACTAGCCTGCGGGATGCATCCTTTCGCACGTGTTTTTACTCGACTAGCCTGCGGGATGCATCCTCTCGCACGTGTTTTTGCTCGACTAGCCTGCGGGATGCATCCTCTCGCACGTGTTTTTGCTCGACTAGGCATGCGCATCCCAAAAAACCTGCGCATGCGCATACCAAAAAACCTGCGCATGCGCATCCCACAAAACCTGCGCATGCGCATCCCACAAAACCTCGCACGTGTTTGTGCTCGACTAGCCTGCGGGATGCATCCTTTCGCACGTGTTTTTACTCGACTAGCCTGCGGGATGCATCCTCTCGCACGTATTTTTGCTCGACTAGCCTGCGGGATGCATCCTCTCGCACGTGTTTGTGCTCGACTAGCCTGCGGGATGCATCCTCTCGCACGTGTTTTTACTCGACTAGCCTGCGGGATGCATCCTCTCGCACGTGTTTTTGCTCGACTAGCCATGCGCATCCCAAAAAACCTGCGCATGCGCATCCCAAAAAACCTGCGCATGCGCATCCCACAAAACCTCGCACGTGTTTTTACTCGACTAGCCTGCGGGATGCATCCTCTCGCACGTGTTTTTACTCGACTAGCCTGCGGGATGCATCCTCTCGCACGTGTTTTTACTCGACTAGCCATGCGCATCCCAAAAAACCTGCGCATGCGCAACCCAAAAAACCTGCGCATGCGCATCCCACAAAACCTGCGTATGCGCATCCCACAAAACCTCGCACGTGTTTTTACTCGACTAGCCTGCGGGATGCATCCTCTCGCACGTGTTTTTACTCGACTAGCCTGCGGGATGCATCCTCTCGCACGTGTTTTTGCTCGACTAGCCATGCGCATCCCAAAAAACCTGCACATGCGCATCCCAAAAAACCTGCGCATGCGCATCCCACAAAACCTCGCACGTGTTTTTACTCGACTAGCCTGCGGGATGCATCCTCTCGCACGTGTTTTTGCTCGGCTAGCCTGCGGGATGCATCCTCTCGCACGTGTTTTTGCTCGACTAGCCATGCGCATCCCAAAAAACCTGCGCATGCGCATCCAAAAAAACCTGCGCATGCGCATCCCACAAAACCTCGCACGTGTTTTTACTCGACTAGCCTGCGGGATGCATCGTCTCGCACGTGTTTTTACTCGACTAGCCTGCGGGATGCATCCTCTCGCACGTGTTTTTGCTCGACTAGCCATGCGCATCCCAAAAAACCTGCGCATGCGCATCCCAAAAAATCTGCGCATGCGCATCCCACAAAACCTGCGCATGCGCATCCCACAAAACCTCGCACGTGTTTGTGCTCGACTAGCCTGCGGGATGCATCCTTTCGCACGTGTTTTTACTCGACTAGCCTGCGGGATGCATCCTATCGCACGTGTTTTTGCTCGACTAGCCTGCGGGATGCATCCTCTCGCACGTGTTTTTGCTCGACTAGCCATGCGCATCCCAAAAAACCTGCGCATGCGCATCCCAAAAAATCTGCGCATGCGCATCCCACAAAACCTGCGCATGCGCATCCCACAAAACCTCGCACGTGTTTGTGCTCGACTAGCCTGCGGGATGCATCCTTTCGCACGTGTTTTTACTCGACTAGCCTGCGGGATGCATCCTCTCGCACGTGTTTTTGCTCGACTAGCCTGCGGGATGCATCCTCTCGCACGTGTTTTTGCTCGACTAGGCATGCGCATCCCAAAAAACCTGCGCATGCGCATACCAAAAAACCTGCGCATGCGCATCCCACAAAACCTGCGCATGCGCATCCCACAAAACCTCGCACGTGTTTTTACTCGACTAGCCTGCGGGATGCATCCTCTCGCACGTGTTTTTACTCGACTAGCCTGCGGGATGCATCCTCTCGCACGTGTTTCTACTCGACTAGCCTGCGGGATGCATCGTCTCGCACGTGTTTTTACTCGACTAGCCTGCGGGATGCATCCTCTCGCACGTGTTTTTGCTCGACTAGCCATGCGCATCCCAAAAAACCTGCGCATGCGCATCCCAAAAAATCTGCGCATGCGCATCCCACAAAACCTCGCACGTGTTTTTACTCGACTAGCCTGCGGGATGCATCGTCTCGCACGTGTTTTTACTCGACTAGCCTGCGGGATGCATCCTCTCGCACGTGTTTTTGCTCGACTAGCCATGCGCATCCCAAAAAACCTGCGCATGCGCATCCCAAAAAATCTGCGCATGCGCATCCCACAAAACCTGCGCATGCGCATCCCACAAAACCTCGCACGTGTTTGTGCTCGACTAGCCTGCGGGATGCATCCTTTCGCACGTGTTTTTACTCGACTAGCCTGCGGGATGCATCCTCTCGCACGTGTTTTTGCTCGACTAGCCTGCGGGATGCATCCTCTCGCACGTGTTTTTGCTCGACTAGCCATGCGCATCCCAAAAAACCTGCGCATGCGCATCCCAAAAAATCTGCGCATGCGCATCCCACAAAACCTGCGCATGCGCATCCCACAAAACCTCGCACGTGTTTGTGCTCGACTAGCCTGCGGGATGCATCCTTTCGCACGTGTTTTTACTCGACTAGCCTGCGGGATGCATCCTCTCGCACGTGTTTTTGCTCGACTAGCCTGCGGGATGCATCCTCTCGCACGTGTTTTTGCTCGACTAGGCATGCGCATCCCAAAAAACCTGCGCATGCGCATACCAAAAAACCTGCGCATGCGCATCCCACAAAACCTGCGCATGCGCATCCCACAAAACCTCGCACGTGTTTGTGCTCGACTAGCCTGCGGGATGCATCCTTTCGCACGTGTTTTTACTCGACTAGCCTGCGGGATGCATCCTCTCGCACGTATTTTTGCTCGACTAGCCTGCGGGATGCATCCTCTCGCACGTGTTTGTGCTCGACTAGCCTGCGGGATGCATCCTCTCGCACGTGTTTTTACTCGACTAGCCTGCGGGATGCATCCTCTCGCACGTGTTTTTGCTCGACTAGCCTGCGGGATGCATGCTCTCGCACGTGTTTTTACTCGACTAGCCTGCGGGATGCATCCTCTCGCACGTGTTTTTACTCGACTAGCCTGCGGGATGCATCCTCTCGCACGTGTTTTTGCTCGACTAGCCATGCGCATCCCAAAAAACCTGCACATGCGCATCCCAAAAAACCTGCGCATGCGCATCCCACAAAACCTCGCACGTGTTTTTACTCGACTAGCCTGCGGGATGCATCCTCTCGCACGTGTTTTTGCTCGACTAGCCTGCGGGATGCATCCTCTCGCACGTGTTTTTGCTCGACTAGCCATGCGCATCCCAAAAAACCTGCGCATGCGCATCCCAAAAAACCTGCGCATGCGCATCCCACAAAACCTGCGCATGCGCATCCCACAAAACCTCGCACGTGTTTGTGCTCGACTAGCCTGCGGGATGCATCCTCTCGCACGTGTTTTTGCTCGACTAGCCTGCGGGATGCATCCTCTCGCACGTGTTTGTGCTCGACTAGCCTGCGGGATGCATCCTCTCGCACGTGTTTTTACTCGACTAGCCTGCGGGATGCATTCTCTCGCACGTGTTTTTGCTCGACTAGCCTGCGGGATGCATCCTCTCGCACGTGTTTTTGCTCGACTAGCCTGCGGGATGCATCCTCTCGCACGTGTTTTTACTCGACTAGCCTGCGGGATGCATCCTCTCGCACGTGTTTTTACTCGACTACCCTACGGGATGCATCCTCTCGCACGTGTTTTTGCTCGACTAGCCATGCGCATCCCAAAAAACCTGCGCATGCGCATCCCAAAAAACCTGCGCATGCGCATCCTACAAAACCTGCGTATGCGCATCCCACAAAACCTCGCAGGTGTTTTTACTCGACTAGCCTGCGGGATGCATCCTCTCGCACGTGTTTTTGCTCGGCTAGCCTGCGGGATGCATCCTCTCGCACGTGTTTTTGCTCGACTAGCCATGCGCATCCCAAAAAACCTGCGCATGCGCATCCAAAAAAACCTGCGCATGCGCATCCCACAAAACCTGCGCATGCGCATCCCACAAAACCTCGCACGTGTTTTTACTCGACTAGCCTGCGGGATGCATCGTCTCGCACGTGTTTTTACTCGACTAGCCTGCGGGATGCATCCTCTCGCACGTGTTTTTGCTCGACTAGCCATGCGCATCCCAAAAAACCTGCGCATGCGCATCCCAAAAAATCTGCGCATGCGCATCCCACAAAACCTGCGCATGCGCATCCCACAAAACCTCGCACGTGTTTGTGCTCGACTAGCCTGCGGGATGCATCCTTTCGCACGTGTTTTTACTCGACTAGCCTGCGGGATGCATCGTCTCGCACGTGTTTTTACTCGACTAGCCTGCGGGATGCATCCTCTCGCACGTGTTTTTGCTCGACTAGCCATGCGCATCCCAAAAAACCTGCGCATGCGCATCCCAAAAAATCTGCGCATGCGCATCCAACAAAACCTGCGCATGCGCATCCCACAAAACCTCGCACGTGTTTGTTCTCGACTAGCCCGCGGGATGCATCCTTTCGCACGTGTTTTTACTCGACTAGCCTGCGGGATGCATCCTCTCGCACGTGTTTTTGCTCGACTAGCCTGCGGGATGCATCCTCTCGCACGTGTTTTTACTCGACTAGGCATGCGCATCCCAAAAAACCTGCGCATGCGCATACCAAAAAACCTGCGCATGCGCATCCCACAAAACCTGCGCATGCGCATCCCACAAAACCTCGCACCTGTTTTTACTCGACTAGCCTGCGGGATGCATCCTCTCGCACGTGTTTTTACTCGACTAGCCTGCGGGATGCATCCTCTCGCACGTGTTTCTACTCGACTAGCCTGCGGGATGCATCGTCTCGCACGTGTTTTTACTCGACTAGCCTGCGGGATGCATCCTCTCGCACGTGTTTTTGCTCGACTAGCCATGCGCATCCCAAAAAACCTGCGCATGCGCATCCCAAAAAATCTGCGCATGCGCATCCCACAAAACCTCGCACGTGTTTTTACTCGACTAGCCTGCGGGATGCATCGTCTCGCACGTGTTTTTACTCGACTAGCCTGCGGGATGCATCCTCTCGCACGTGTTTTTGCTCGACTAGCCATGCGCATCCCAAAAAACCTGCGCATGCGCATCCCAAAAAATCTGCGCATGCGCATCCCACAAAACCTGCGCATGCGCATCCCACAAAACCTCGCACGTGTTTGTGCTCGACTAGCCTGCGGGATGCATCCTTTCGCACGTGTTTTTACTCGATTAGCCTGCGGGATGCATCCTCTCGCACGTGTTTTTGCTCGACTAGCCTGCGGGATGCATCCTCTCGCACGTGTTTTTGCTCGACTAGCCATGCGCATCCCAAAAAACCTGCGCATGCGCATCCCAAAAAATCTGCGCATGCGCATCCCACAAAACCTGCGCATGCGCATCCCACAAAACCTCGCACGTGTTTGTGCTCGACTAGCCTGCGGGATGCATCCTTTCGCACGTGTTTTTACTCGACTAGCCTGCGGGATGCATCCTCTCGCACGTGTTTTTGCTCGACTAGCCTGCGGGATGCATCCTCTCGCACGTGTTTTTGCTCGACTAGGCATGCGCATCCCAAAAAACCTGCGCATGCGCATACCAAAAAACCTGCGCATGCGCATCCCACAAAACCTGCGCATGCGCATCCCACAAAACCTCGCACGTGTTTGTGCTCGACTAGCCTGCGGGATGCATCCTTTCGCACGTGTTTTTACTCGACTAGCCTGCGGGATGCATCCTCTCGCACGTATTTTTGCTCGACTAGCCTGCGGGATGCATCCTCTCGCACGTGTTTGTGCTCGACTAGCCTGCGGGATGCATCCTCTCGCACGTGTTTTTGCTCGACTAGCCTGCGGGATGCATCCTCTCGCACGTGTTTTTGCTCGACTAGCCTGCGGGATGCATCCTCTCGCACGTGTTTTTACTCGACTAGCCTGCGGGATGCATCCTCTCGCACGTGTTTTTACTCGACTAGCCTGCGGGATGCATCCTCTCGCACGTGTTTTTGCTCGACTAGCCTGCGGGATGCATCCTCTCGCACGTGTTTTTACTCGACTAGCCTGCGGGATGCATCCTCTCGCACGTGTTTTTACTCGACTACCCTGCGGGATGCATCCTCTCGCACGTGTTTTTGCTCGACTAGCCATGCGCATCCCAAAAAACCTGCGCATGCGCATCCCAAAAACCTGCGCATGCGCATCCCAAAAAACCTGCGCATGCGCATCCCACAAAACATGCGCATGCGCATCCCACAAAACCTCGCACGTGTTTTTACTCGACTAGCCTGCGGGATGCATCCTCTCGCACGTGTTTTTACTCGACTAGCCTGCGGGATGCATCCTCTCGCACGTGTTTTTACTCGACTACCCTGCGGGATGCATCCTCTCGCACGTGTTTTTGCTCGACTAGCCATGCGCATCCCAACAAACCTGCGCATGCGCATCCCAAAAAACCTGCGCATGCGCATCCCACAAAACCTGCGCATGCGCATCCCACAAAACCTCGCACGTGTTTTTACTCGACTAGCCTGCGGGATGCATCCTCTCGCACGTGGTTTTACTCGACTAGCCTGCAGGATGCATCCTCTCGCACGTGTTTTTACTCGACTAGCCTGCAGGATGCATCCTCTCGCACGTGTTTTTACTCGACTAGCCTGCGGGATGCATCCTCTCGCACGTGTTTTTGCTCGACTAGCCATGCGCATCCCAAAAAACCTGCGCATGCGCATCCCAAAAAACCTGCGCATGCGCATCCCAAAAAACCTGCGCATGCGCATCCCACAAAACCTGCGCATGCGCATCCCACAAAACCTCGCACGTGTTTTTACTCGACTAGCCTGCGGGATGCATCCTCTCGCACGTGTTTTTACTCGACTAGCCTGCGGGATGCATCCTCTCGCACGTGTTTTTACTCGACTAGCCTGCGGGATGCATCGTCTCGCACGTGTTTTTACTCGACTGGCCTGCGGCATGCATCCTCTCGCACGTGTTTTTACTCGACTAGCCTGCGGGATGCATCCTCTCGCACGTGTTTTTACTCGACTAGCCTGCAGGATGCATCCTCTCGCACGTGTTTTTACTCGACTAGCCTGCGGGATGCATCCTCTCGCACGTGTTTTTGCTCGACTAGCCATGCGCATCCCAAAAAACCTGCGCATGCGCATCCCAAAAAACCTGCGCATGCGCATCCCAAAAAACCTGCGCATGCGCATCCCACAAAACCTGCGCATGCGCATCCCACAAAACCTCGCACGTGTTTTTACTCGACTAGCCTGCGGGATGCATCCTCTCGCACGTGTTTTTACTCGACTAGCCTGAGGGATGCATCCTCTCGCACGTGTTTTTGCTCGACTAGCCTGCGGGATGTATCCTCTCGCACGTGTTTTTGCTCGACTAGGCATGCGCATCCCAAAAAACCTGCGCATGCGCATCCCACAAAACCTCGCACGTGTTTTTACTCGACTAGCCTGCGGGATGCATCCTCTCGCACGTGTTTTTACTCGACTAGCCTGCGGGATGCATCCTCTCGCACGTGTTTTTACTCGACTAGCCTGCGGGATGCATCCTCTCGCACGTGTTTTTACTCGACTAGCCTGCGGGATGCATCATCTCGCACGTGTTTTTACCCGACTAGCCTGCGGGATGCATCCTCTCGCACGTGTTTTTACTCGACTAGCCTGCGGGATGCATCCTCTCGCACGTGTTTTTGCTCGACTAGCCTGCGGGATGCATCCTCTCGCACGTGTTTTTGCTCGACTAGCCTGCGGGATGCATCCTCTCGCACGTGTTTTAACTCGACTAGCCTGCGGGATGCATCCTCTCGCACGTGTTTTTACTCGACTACCCTGCGGGATGCATCCTCTCGAACGTGTTTTTGCTCGACTAGCCATGCGCATCCCAAAAAACCTGCGCATGCGCATCCCAAAAAACCTGCGCATGCGCATCCCACAAAACCTCGCACGTGTTTTTACTCGACTAGCCTGCGGGATGCATCCTCTCGCACGTGTTTTTACTCGACTAGCCTGCGGGATGCATCCTCTCGCACGTGTTTTTGCTCGACTAGCCATGCGCATCCCAAAAAACCTGCACATGCGCATCCCAAAAAACCTGCGCATGCGCATCCCACAAAACCTGCGCATGCGCATCCCACAAAACCTCGCACGTGTTTTTACTCGACTAGCCTGCGGGATGCATCCTCTCGCTCGTGTTTGTGCTCGACTAGCCTGCGGGATGCATCCTTTCGCACGTGTTTTTACTCGACTAGCCTGCGGGATGCATCATCTCGCACGTGTTTTTGCTCGACTAGCCTGCGGGATGCATCCTCTCGCACGTGTTTTTACTCGACTAGCCTGCGGGATGCATCCTCTCGCACGTGTTTTTACTCGACTAGCCTGCGGGATGCATCCTCTCGCACGTGTTTTTACTCGACTAGCCTGCGGGATGCATCGTCTCGCACGTGTTTTTACCCGACTAGCCTGCGGGATGCATCCTCTCGCACGTGTTTTTACTCGACTAGCCTGCGGGATGCATCCTCTCGCACGTGTTTTTGCTCGACTAGCCTGCGGGATGCATCCTCTCGCACGTGTTTTTGCTCGACTAGCCTGCGGGATGCATCCTCTCGCACGTGTTTTTACTCGACTAGCCTGCGGGATGCATCCTCTCGCACGTGTTTTTACTCGACTACCCTGCGGGATGCATCCTCTCGAACGTGTTTTTGCTCGACTAGCCATGCGCATCCCAAAAAACCTGCGCATGCGCATCCCACAAAACCTCGCACGTGTTTTTACTCGACTAGCCTGCGGGATGCATCCTCTCGCACGTGTTTTTACTCGACTAGCCTGCGGGATGCATCCTCTCGCACGTGTTTTTGCTCGACTAGCCATGCGCATCCCAAAAAACCTGCACATGCGCATCCCAAAAAACCTGCGCATGCGCATCCCACAAAACCTCGCACGTGTTTTTACTCGACTAGCCTGCGGGATGCATCCTCTCGCACGTGTTTTTGCTCGGCTAGCCTGCGGGATGCATCCTCTCGCACGTGTTTTTGCTCGACTAGCCATGCGCATCCCAAAAAACCTGCGCATGCGCATCCCAAAAAACCTGCGCATGCGCATCCCACAAAACCTCGCACGTGTTTGTGCTCGACTAGCCTGCGGGATGCATCCTTTCGCACGTGTTTTTACTCGACTAGCCTGCGGGATGCATCCTCTCGCACGTGTTTTTGCTCGACTAGCCTGCGGGATGCATCCTCTCGCACGTGTTTTTGCTCGACTAGCCTGCGGGACGCATCCTCTCGCACGTGTTTTTACTCGACTAGCCTGCAGGATGCATCCTCTCGCACGTGTTTTTACTCGACTAGCCTGCGGGATGCATCCTCTCGCACGTGTTTTTGCTCGACTAGCCTGCGGGATGCATCCTCTCGCACGTGTTTTTGCTCGACTAGCCTGCGGGATGCATCCTCTCGCACGTGTTTTTACTCGACTACCCTGCGGGATGCATCCTCTCGCACGTGTTTTTGCTCGACTAGCCATGCGCATCCCATAAAACCTGCGCATGCGCATCCCACAAAACCTGCGCATGCGCATCCCACAAAACCTCGCACGTGTTTTTACTCGACTAGCCTGCGGGATGCATCCTCTCGCACGTGTTTTTACTCGACTAGCCTGCGGGATGCATCCTCTCGCACGTGTTTTTACTCGACTAGCCTGCGGGATGCATCCTCTCGCACGTGTTTTTACTCGACTAGCCTGCGGGATGCATCCTCTCGCACGTGTTTTTACTCGACTAGCCTGCAGGATGCATCCTCTCGCACGTGTTTTTACTCGACTAGCCTGCGGGATGCATCCTCTCGCACGTGTTTTTGCTCGACTAGCCATGCGCATCCCAAAAAACCTGCGCATGCGCATCCCACAAAACCTGCGCATGCGCATCCCACAAAACCTCGCACGTGTTTTTACTCGACTAGCCTGCGGGATGCATCCTCTCGCACGTGTTTTTGCTCGGCTAGCCTGCGGGATGCATCCTCTCGCACGTGTTTTTGCTCGACTAGCCATGCGCATCCCAAAAAACCTGCGCATGCGCATCCCACAAAACCTGCGCATGCGCATCCCACAAAACCTCGCACGTGTTTGTGCTCGACTAGCCTGCGGGATGCATCCTTTCGCACGTGTTTTTACTCGACTAGCCTGCGGGATGCATCCTCTCGCACGTGTTTTTGCTCGACTAGCCTGCGGGAAGCATCCTCTCGCACGTGTTTGTGCTCGACTAGCCTGCGGGATGCATCCTCTCGCACGTGTTTTTACTCGAATAGCCTGCGGGATGCATCCTCTCGCACGTGTTTTTGCTCGACTAGCCTGCGGGATGCATCCTCTCGCACGTGTTTTTGCTCGACTAGCCTGCGGGATGCATCCTCTCGCACGTGTTTTTACTCGACTAGCCTGCGGGATGCATCCTCTCGCACGTGTTTTTACTCGACTACCCTGCGGGATGCATACTCTCGCACGTGTTTTTGCTCGACTAGCCATGCGCATCCCAAAAAACCTGCGTATGCGCATCCCACAAAACCTCGCACGTGTTTTTACTCGAGTAGCCTGCGGGATGCATCCTCTCGCACGTGTTTTTACTCGACTAGCCTGCGGGAAGCATCCTCTCGCACGTGTTTTTACTCGACTAGCCTGCGGGATGCATACTCTCGCACGTGTTTTTGCTCGACTAGCCTGCGGGATGCATCCTCTCGCACGTGTCTTTACTCGACTAGCCTGCGGGATGCATCCTCTCGCACGTGTTTTTGCTCGACTAGCCTGCGGGATGCATCCTCTCGCACGTGTTTTTGCTCGACTAGGCATGCGCATCCCAAAAAACCTGCGCATGCGCATCCCAAAAAACCTGCGCATGCGCATCCCACAAAACCTGCGCATGCGCATCCCACAAAACCTCGCACGTGTTTTTACTCGACTAGCCTGCGGGATGCATCCTCTCGCACGTGTTTTTGCTCGACTAGGCATGCGCATCCCAAAAAACCTGCGCATGCGCGTCCCACAAAACCTGCGCATGCGCATCCCACAAAACCTCGCACGTGTTTTTACTCGACTAGCCTGCGGGATGCATCCTCTCGCACGTGTTTTTACTCGACTAGCCTGCGGGATGCATCCTCTCGCACGTGTTTTTACTCGACTACCCTGCGGGATGCATCCTCTCGCACGTGTTTTTGCTCGACTAGCCATGCGCATCCCAACAAACCTGCGCATGCGCATCCCAAAAAACCTGCGCATGCGCATCCCACAAAACCTCGCACGTGTTTTTACTCGACTAGCCTGCGGGATGCATCCTCTCGCACGTGTTTTTACTCGACTAGCCTGCAGGATGCATCCTCTCGCACGTGTTTTTACTCGACTAGCCTGCAGGATGCATCCTCTCGCACGTGTTTTTACTCGACTAGCCTGCGGGATGCATCCTCTCGCACGTGTTTTTGCTCGACTAGCCATGCGCATCCCAAAAAACCTGCGCATGCGCATCCCAAAAAACCTGCGCATGCGCATCCCAAAAAACCTGCGCATGCGCATCCCACAAAACCTGCGCATGCGCATCCCACAAAACCTCGCACGTGTTTTTACTCGACTAGCCTGCGGGATGCATCCTCTCGCACGTGTTTTTACTCGACTAGCCTGCGGGATGCATCCTCTCGCACGTGTTTTTACTCGACTAGCCTGCGGGATGCATCGTCTCGCACGTGTTTTTACTCGACTGGCCTGCGGCATGCATCCTCCCGCACGTGTTTTTACTCGACTAGCCTGCGGGATGCATCCTCTCGCACGTGTTTTTACTCGACTAGCCTGCAGGATGCATCCTCTCGCACGTGTTTTTACTCGACTAGCCTGCGGGATGCATCCTCTCGCACGTGTTTTTGCTCGACTAGCCATGCGCATCCCAAAAAACCTGCGCATGCGCATCCCACAAAACCTCGCACGTGTTTTTACTCGACTAGCCTGCGGGATGCATCCTCTCGCACGTGTTTTTACTCGACTAGCCTGAGGGATGCATCCTCTCGCACGTGTTTTTGCTCGACTAGCCTGCGGGATGTATCCTCTCGCACGTGTTTTTGCTCGACTAGGCATGCGCATCCCAAAAAACCTGCGCATGCGCATCCCACAAAACCTCGCACGTGTTTTTACTCGACTAGCCTGCGGGATGCATCCTCTCGCACGTGTTTTTACTCGACTAGCCTGCGGGATGCATCCTCTCGCACGTGTTTTTACTCGACTAGCCTGCGGGATGCATCCTCTCGCACGTGTTTTTACTCGACTAGCCTGCGGGATGCATCATCTCGCACGTGTTTTTACCCGACTAGCCTGCGGGATGCATCCTCTCGCACGTGTTTTTACTCGACTAGCCTGCGGGATGCATCCTCTCGCACGTGTTTTTGCTCGACTAGCCTGCGGGATGCATCCTCTCGCACGTGTTTTTGCTCGACTAGCCTGCGGGATGCATCCTCTCGCACGTGTTTTAACTCGACTAGCCTGCGGGATGCATCCTCTCGCACGTGTTTTTACTCGACTACCCTGCGGGATGCATCCTCTCGAACGTGTTTTTGCTCGACTAGCCATGCGCATCCCAAAAAACCTGCGCATGCGCATCCC
The DNA here is from genome assembly GCF_051020765.1 of Lasioglossum baleicum. NCBI lineage: Eukaryota > Metazoa > Arthropoda > Insecta > Hymenoptera > Halictidae > Lasioglossum > Lasioglossum baleicum. Next base: position 99,338 of record NW_027469170.1, read on the forward strand.
AAAAAACCTGCGCATGCGCATCCCACAAAACCTCGCACGTGTTTTTACTCGACTAGCCTGCGGGATGCATCCTCTCGCACGTGTTTTTACTCGACTAGCCTGCGGGATGCATCCTCTCGCACGTGTTTTTGCTCGACTAGCCATGCGCATCCCAAAAAACCTGCACATGCGCATCCCAAAAAACCTGCGCATGCGCATCCCACAAAACCTGCGCATGCGCATCCCACAAAACCTCGCACGTGTTTTTACTCGACTAGCCTGCGGGATGCATCCTCTCGCACGTGTTTTTGCTCGACTAGCCATGCGCATCCCAAAAAACCTGCGCATGCGCATCCCAAAAAACCTGCGCATGCGCATCCCACAAAACCTCGCACGTGTTTGTGCTCGACTAGCCTGCGGGATGCATCCTTTCGCACGTGTTTTTACTCGACTAGCCTGCGGGATGCATCCTCTCGCACGTGTTTTTGCTCGACTAGCCTGCGGGATGCATCCTCTCGCACGTGTTTTTACTCGACTAGCCTGCGGGATGCATCCTCTCGCACGTGTTTTTACTCGACTAGCCTGCGGGATGCATCCTCTCGCACGTGTTTTTACTCGACTAGCCTGCGGGATGCATCGTCTCGCACGTGTTTTTACCCGACTAGCCTGCGGGATGCATCCTCTCGCACGTGTTTTTACTCGACTAGCCTGCGGGATGCATCCTCTCGCACGTGTTTTTGCTCGACTAGCCTGCGGGATGCATCCTCTCGCACGTGTTTTTGCTCGACTAGCCTGCGGGATGCATCCTCTCGCACGTGTTTTTACTCGACTAGCCTGCGGGATGCATCCTCTCGCACGTGTTTTTACTCGACTACCCTGCGGGATGCATCCTCTCGAACGTGTTTTTGCTCGACTAGCCATGCGCATCCCAAAAAACCTGCGCATGCGCATCCCAAAAAACTGCGCATGCGCATCCCAAAAAACCTGCGCATGCGCATCCCAAAAAACCTGCGCATGCGCATCCCACAAAACCTCGCACGTGTTTTTACTCGACTAGCCTGCGGGATGCATCCTCTCGCACGTGTTTTTACTCGACTAGCCTGCGGGATGCATCCTCTCGCACGTGTTTTTGCTCGACTAGCCATGCGCATCCCAAAAAACCTGCACATGCGCATCCCAAAAAACCTGCGCATGCGCATCCCACAAAACCTCGCACGTGTTTTTACTCGACTAGCCTGCGGGATGCATCCTCTCGCACGTGTTTTTGCTCGGCTAGCCTGCGGGATGCATCCTCTCGCACGTGTTTTTGCTCGACTAGCCATGCGCATCCCAAAAAACCTGCGCATGCGCATCCCAAAAAACCTGCGCATGCGCATCCCACAAAACCTCGCACGTGTTTGTGCTCGACTAGCCTGCAGGATGCATCCTTTCGCACGTGTTTTTACTCGACTAGCCTGCGGGATGCATCCTCTCGCACGTGTTTTTGCTCGACTAGCCTGCGGGATGCATCCTCTCGCACGTGTTTTTGCTCGACTAGCCTGCGGGACGCATCCTCTCGCACGTGTTTTTACTCGACTAGCCTGCAGGATGCATCCTCTCGCACGTGTTTTTACTCGACTAGCCTGCGGGATGCATCCTCTCGCACGTGTTTTTGCTCGACTAGCCTGCGGGATGCATCCTCTCGCACGTGTTTTTGCTCGACTAGCCTGCGGGATGCATCCTCTCGCACGTGTTTTTACTCGACTACCCTGCGGGATGCATCCTCTCGCACGTGTTTTTGCTCGACTAGCCATGCGCATCCCATAAAACCTGCGCATGCGCATCCCACAAAACCTGCGCATGCGCATCCCACAAAACCTCGCACGTGTTTTTACTCGACTAGCCTGCGGGATGCATCCTCTCGCACGTGTTTTTACTCGACTAGCCTGCGGGATGCATCCTCTCGCACGTGTTTTTACTCGACAGCCTGCGGGATGCATCCTCTCGCACGTGTTTTTACTCGACTAGCCTGCAGGATGCATCCTCTCGCACGTGTTTTTACTCGACTAGCCTGCGGGATGCATCCTCTCGCACGTGTTTTTTGCTCGACTAGCCATGCGCATCCCAAAAAACCTGCGCATGCGCATCCCACAAAACCTGCGCATGCGCATCCCACAAAACCTCGCACGTGTTTTTACTCGACTAGCCTGCGGGATGCATCCTCTCGCACGTGTTTTTGCTCGGCTAGCCTGCGGGATGCATCCTCTCGCTCGTGTTTTTGCTCGACCAGCCATGCGCATCCCAAAAAACCTGCGCATGCGCATCCCACAAAACCTGCGCATGCGCATCCCACAAACCTCGCACGTGTTTGTGCTCGACTAGCCTGCGGGATGCATCCTTTCGCACGTGTTTTTACTCGACTAGCCTGCGGGATGCATCCTCTCGCACGTGTTTTTGCTCGACTAGCCTGCGGGATGCATCCTCTCGCACGTGTTTGTGCTCGACTAGCCTGCGGGATGCATCCTCTCGCACGTGTTTTTACTCGAATAGCCTGCGGGATGCATCCTCTCGCACGTGTTTTTGCTCGACTAGCCTGCGGGATGCATCCTCTCGCACGTGTTTTGCTCGACTAGCCTGCGGGATGCATCCTCTCGCACGTGTTTTTACTCGACTAGCCTGCGGGATGCATCCTCTCGCACGTGTTTTTACTCGACTACCCTGCGGGATGCATACTCTCGCACGTGTTTTTGCTCGACTAGCCATGCGCATCCCATAAAACCTGCGCATGCGCATCTAACAAAACCTGCGCATGCGCATCCCACAAAACCTGCGCATGCGCATCCCACAAAACCTCGCACGTGTTTTTACTCGACTAGCCTGCGGGATGCATCCTCTCGCACGTGTTTTTACTCGACTAGCCTGCGGGATGCATCCTCTCGCACGTGTTTTTACTCGACTAGCTGCGGGATGCATCCTCTCGCACGTGTTTTTACTCGACTAGCCTGCGGGATGCATCCTCTCGCACGTGTTTTTACTCGACTAGCCTGCGGGATGCATCCTCTCGCACGTGTTTTTGCTCGACTAGCCTGCGGGATGCATCCTCTCGCACGTGTTTGTGCTCGACTAGCCTGCGGGATGCATCCTCTCGCACGTGTTTTTACTCGAATAGCCTGCGGGATGCATCCTCTCGCACGTGTTTTTGCTCGACTAGCCTGCGGGATGCATCCTCTCGCACGTGTTTTTGCTCGACTAGCCTGCGGGATGCATCCTCTCGCACGTGTTTTTACTCGAATAGCCTGCGGGATGCATCCTCTCGCACGTGTTTTTGCTCGACTACCCTGCGGATGCATCCTCTCGCACGTGTTTTTGCTCGACTAGCCATGCGCATCCCATAAAACCTGCGCATGCGCATCCCACAAAACCTGCGCATGCGCATCCCACAAAACCTCGCACGTGTTTTTACTCGACTAGCCTGCGGGATGCATCCTCTCGCACGTGTTTTTACTCGACTAGCCTGCGGGATGCATCCTCTCGCACGTGTTTTTACTCGACTAGCCTGCGGGATGCATCCTCTCGCACGTGTTTTTTACTCGACTAGCCTGCGGGATGCATCCTCTCGCACGTGTTTTTACTCGACTAGCCTGCAGGATGCATCCTCTCGCACGTGTTTTTACTCGACTAGCCTGCGGGATGCATCCTCTCGCACGTGTTTTTGCTCGACTAGCCATGCGCATCCCAAAAAACCTGCGCATGCGCATCCCACAAAACCTGCGCATGCGCATCCCACAAAACCTCGCACGTGTTTTTACTCGACTAGCCTGCGGGATGCATCCTCTCGCACGTGTTTTTGCTCGGCTAGCCTGCGGGATGCATCCTCTCGCTCGTGTTTTTGCTCGACCAGCCATGCGCATCCCAAAAAACCTGCGCATGCGCATCCCACAAAACCTGCGCATGCGCATCCCACAAAACCTCGCACGTGTTTGTGCTCGACTAGCCTGCGGGATGCATCCTTTCGCACGTGTTTTTACTCGACTAGCCTGCGGGATGCATCCTCTCGCACGTGTTTTTGCTCGACTAGCCTGCGGGATGCATCCTCTCGCACGTGTTTGTGCTCGACTAGCCTGCGGGATGCATCCTCTCGCACGTGTTTTTACTCGAATAGCCTGCGGGATGCATCCTCTCGCACGTGTTTTTGCTCGACTAGCCTGCGGGATGCATCCTCTCGCACGTGTTTTTGCTCGACTAGCCTGCGGGATGCATCCTCTCGCACGTGTTTTTACTCGACTAGCCTGCGGGATGCATCCTCTCGCACGTGGTTTTTACTCGACTACCCTGCGGGATGCATACTCTCGCACGTGTTTTTGCTCGACTAGCCATGCGCATCCCAAAAAACCTGCGTATGCGCATCCCACAAAACCTCGCACGTGTTTTTACTCGAGTAGCCTGCGGGATGCATCCTCTCGCACGTGTTTTTACTCGACTAGCCTGCGGGAAGCATCCTCTCGCACGTGTTTTTACTCGACTAGCCTGCGGGATGCATACTCTCGCACGTGTTTTTGCTCGACTAGCCTGCGGGATGCATCCTCTCGCACGTGTCTTTACTCGACTAGCCTGCGGGATGCATCCTCTCGCACGTGTTTTTGCTCGACTAGCCTGCGGGATGCATCCTCTCGCACGTGTTTTTGCTCGACTAGGCATGCGCATCCCAAAAAACCTGCGCATGCGCATCCCAAAAAACCTGCGCATGCGCATCCCACAAAACCTGCGCATGCGCATCCCACAAAACCTCGCACGTGTTTTTACTCGACTAGCCTGCGGGATGCATCCTCTCGCACGTGTTTTTGCTCGACTAGGCATGCGCATCCCAAAAAACCTGCGCATGCGCATCCCACAAAACCTGCGCATGCGCATCCCACAAAACCTCGCACGTAATTTTACTCGACTAGCCTGCGGGATGCATCCTCTCGCACGTGTTTTTACTCGACTAGCCTGCGGGATGCATCCTCTCGCACGTGTTTTTACTCGACTAGCCTGCGGGATGCATCGTCTCGCACGTGTTTTTACACGACTAGCCTGCGGGATGCATCCTCTCGCACGTGTTTTTACTCGACTACCCTGCGGGATGCATACTCTCGCACGTGTTTTTGCTCGACTAGCCATGCGCATCCCAAAAAACCTGCGTATGCGCATCCCACAAAACCTCGCACGTGTTTTTACTCGACTAGCCTGCGGGATGCATCCTCTCGCACGTGTTTTTACTCGACTAGCCTGCGGGAAGCATCCTCTCGCACGTGTTTTTACTCGACTAGCCTGCGGGATGCATACTCTCGCACGTGTTTTTGCTCGACTAGCCTGCGGGATGCATCCTCTCGCACGTGTCTTTACTCGACTAGCCTGCGGGATGCATCCTCTCACACGTGTTTTTGCTCGACTAGCCTGCGGGATGCATCCTCTCGCACGTGTTTTTGCTCGACTAGGCATGCGCATCCCAAAAAACCTGCGCATGCGCATCCCAAAAAACCTGCGCATGCGCATCCCACAAAACCTGCGCATGCGCATCCCACAAAACCTCGCACGTGTTTTTACTCGACTAGCCTGCGGGATGCATCCTCTCGCACGTGTTTTTACTCGACTAGCCTGCGGGATGCATCCTCTCGCACGTGTTTTTACTCGACTAGCCTGCGGGATGCATCGTCTCGCACGTGTTTTTACTCGACTGGCCTGCGGCATGCATCCTCCCGCACGTGTTTTTACTCGACTAGCCTGCGGGATGCATCCTCTCGCACGTGTTTTTACTCGACTAGCCTGCAGGATGCATCCTCTCGCACGTGTTTTTACTCGACTAGCCTGCGGGATGCATCCTCTCGCACGTGTTTTTGCTCGACTAGCCATGCGCATCCCAAAAAACCTGCGCATGCGCATCCCACAAAACCTCGCACGTGTTTTTACTCGACTAGCCTGCGGGATGCATCCTCTCGCACGTGTTTTTACTCGACTAGCCTGAGGGATGCATCCTCTCGCACGTGTTTTTGCTCGACTAGCCTGCGGGATGTATCCTCTCGCACGTGTTTTTGCTCGACTAGGCATGCGCATCCCAAAAAACCTGCGCATGCGCATCCCACAAAACCTCGCACGTGTTTTTACTCGACTAGCCTGCGGGATGCATCCTCTCGCACGTGTTTTTACTCGACTAGCCTGCGGGATGCATCCTCTCGCACGTGTTTTTACTCGACTAGCCTGCGGGATGCATCCTCTCGCACGTGTTTTTACTCGACTAGCCTGCGGGATGCATCATCTCGCACGTGTTTTTACCCGACTAGCCTGCGGGATGCATCCTCTCGCACGTGTTTTTACTCGACTAGCCTGCGGGATGCATCCTCTCGCACGTGTTTTTGCTCGACTAGCCTGCGGGATGCATCCTCTCGCACGTGTTTTTGCTCGACTAGCCTGCGGGATGCATCCTCTCGCACGTGTTTTAACTCGACTAGCCTGCGGGATGCATCCTCTCGCACGTGTTTTTACTCGACTACCCTGCGGGATGCATCCTCTCGAACGTGTTTTTGCTCGACTAGCCATGCGCATCCCAAAAAACCTGCGCATGCGCATCCCAAAAAACCTGCGCATGCGCATCCCACAAAACCTCGCACGTGTTTTTACTCGACTAGCCTGCGGGATGCATCCTCTCGCACGTGTTTTTACTCGACTAGCCTGCGGGATGCATCCTCTCGCACGTGTTTTTGCTCGACTAGCCATGCGCATCCCAAAAAACCTGCACATGCGCATCCCAAAAAACCTGCGCATGCGCATCCCACAAAACCTGCGCATGCGCATCCCACAAAACCTCGCACGTGTTTTTACTCGACTAGCCTGCGGGATGCATCCTCTCGCACGTGTTTTTGCTCGACTAGCCATGCGCATCCCAAAAAACCTGCGCATGCGCATCCCAAAAAACCTGCGCATGCGCATCCCACAAAACCTCGCACGTGTTTGTGCTCGACTAGCCTGCGGGATGCATCCTTTCGCACGTGTTTTTACTCGACTAGCCTGCGGGATGCATCCTCTCGCACGTGTTTTTGCTCGACTAGCCTGCGGGATGCATCCTCTCGCACGTGTTTTTACTCGACTAGCCTGCGGGATGCATCCTCTCGCACGTGTTTTTACTCGACTAGCCTGCGGGATGCATCCTCTCGCACGTGTTTTTACTCGACTAGCCTGCGGGATGCATCGTCTCGCACGTGTTTTTACCCGACTAGCCTGCGGGATGCATCCTCTCGCACGTGTTTTTACTCGACTAGCCTGCGGGATGCATCCTCTCGCACGTGTTTTTGCTCGACTAGCCTGCGGGATGCATCCTCTCGCACGTGTTTTTGCTCGACTAGCCTGCGGGATGCATCCTCTCGCACGTGTTTTTACTCGACTAGCCTGCGGGATGCATCCTCTCGCACGTGTTTTTACTCGACTACCCTGCGGGATGCATCCTCTCGAACGTGTTTTTGCTCGACTAGCCATGCGCATCCCAAAAAACCTGCGCATGCGCATCCCAAAAAACTGCGCATGCGCATCCCAAAAAACCTGCGCATGCGCATCCCAAAAAACCTGCGCATGCGCATCCCACAAAACCTCGCACGTGTTTTTACTCGACTAGCCTGCGGGATGCATCCTCTCGCACGTGTTTTTACTCGACTAGCCTGCGGGATGCATCCTCTCGCACGTGTTTTTGCTCGACTAGCCATGCGCATCCCAAAAAACCTGCACATGCGCATCCCAAAAAACCTGCGCATGCGCATCCCACAAAACCTCGCACGTGTTTTTACTCGACTAGCCTGCGGGATGCATCCTCTCGCACGTGTTTTTGCTCGGCTAGCCTGCGGGATGCATCCTCTCGCACGTGTTTTTGCTCGACTAGCCATGCGCATCCCAAAAAACCTGCGCATGCGCATCCCAAAAAACCTGCGCATGCGCATCCCACAAAACCTCGCACGTGTTTGTGCTCGACTAGCCTGCAGGATGCATCCTTTCGCACGTGTTTTTACTCGACTAGCCTGCGGGATGCATCCTCTCGCACGTGTTTTTGCTCGACTAGCCTGCGGGATGCATCCTCTCGCACGTGTTTTTGCTCGACTAGCCTGCGGGACGCATCCTCTCGCACGTGTTTTTACTCGACTAGCCTGCAGGATGCATCCTCTCGCACGTGTTTTTACTCGACTAGCCTGCGGGATGCATCCTCTCGCACGTGTTTTTGCTCGACTAGCCTGCGGGATGCATCCTCTCGCACGTGTTTTTGCTCGACTAGCCTGCGGGATGCATCCTCTCGCACGTGTTTTTACTCGACTACCCTGCGGGATGCATCCTCTCGCACGTGTTTTTGCTCGACTAGCCATGCGCATCCCATAAAACCTGCGCATGCGCATCCCACAAAACCTGCGCATGCGCATCCCACAAAACCTCGCACGTGTTTTTACTCGACTAGCCTGCGGGATGCATCCTCTCGCACGTGTTTTTACTCGACTAGCCTGCGGGATGCATCCTCTCGCACGTGTTTTTACTCGACTAGCCTGCGGGATGCATCCTCTCGCACGTGTTTTTACTCGACTAGCCTGCAGGATGCATCCTCTCGCACGTGTTTTTACTCGACTAGCCTGCGGGATGCATCCTCTCGCACGTGTTTTTGCTCGACTAGCCATGCGCATCCCAAAAAACCTGCGCATGCGCATCCCACAAAACCTGCGCATGCGCATCCCACAAAACCTCGCACGTGTTTTTACTCGACTAGCCTGCGGGATGCATCCTCTCGCACGTGTTTTTGCTCGGCTAGCCTGCGGGATGCATCCTCTCGCTCGTGTTTTTGCTCGACCAGCCATGCGCATCCCAAAAAACCTGCGCATGCGCATCCCACAAAACCTGCGCATGCGCATCCCACAAAACCTCGCACGTGTTTGTGCTCGACTAGCCTGCGGGATGCATCCTTTCGCACGTGTTTTTACTCGACTAGCCTGCGGGATGCATCCTCTCGCACGTGTTTTTGCTCGACTAGCCTGCGGGATGCATCCTCTCGCACGTGTTTGTGCTCGACTAGCCTGCGGGATGCATCCTCTCGCACGTGTTTTTACTCGAATAGCCTGCGGGATGCATCCTCTCGCACGTGTTTTTGCTCGACTAGCCTGCGGGATGCATCCTCTCGCACGTGTTTTTGCTCGACTAGCCTGCGGGATGCATCCTCTCGCACGTGTTTTTACTCGACTAGCCTGCGGGATGCATCCTCTCGCACGTGTTTTTACTCGACTACCCTGCGGGATGCATACTCTCGCACGTGTTTTTGCTCGACTAGCCATGCGCATCCCATAAAACCTGCGCATGCGCATCTAACAAAACCTGCGCATGCGCATCCCACAAAACCTGCGCATGCGCATCCCACAAAACCTCGCACGTGTTTTTACTCGACTAGCCTGCGGGATGCATCCTCTCGCACGTGTTTTTACTCGACTAGCCTGCGGGATGCATCCTCTCGCACGTGTTTTTACTCGACTAGCCTGCGGGATGCATCCTCTCGCACGTGTTTTTACTCGACTAGCCTGCGGGATGCATCCTCTCGCACGTGTTTTTACTCGACTAGCCTGCGGGATGCATCCTCTCGCACGTGTTTTTGCTCGACTAGCCTGCGGGATGCATCCTCTCGCACGTGTTTGTGCTCGACTAGCCTGCGGGATGCATCCTCTCGCACGTGTTTTTACTCGAATAGCCTGCGGGATGCATCCTCTCGCACGTGTTTTTGCTCGACTAGCCTGCGGGATGCATCCTCTCGCACGTGTTTTTGCTCGACTAGCCTGCGGGATGCATCCTCTCGCACGTGTTTTTACTCGAATAGCCTGCGGGATGCATCCTCTCGCACGTGTTTTTGCTCGACTACCCTGCGGGATGCATCCTCTCGCACGTGTTTTTGCTCGACTAGCCATGCGCATCCCATAAAACCTGCGCATGCGCATCCCACAAAACCTGCGCATGCGCATCCCACAAAACCTCGCACGTGTTTTTACTCGACTAGCCTGCGGGATGCATCCTCTCGCACGTGTTTTTACTCGACTAGCCTGCGGGATGCATCCTCTCGCACGTGTTTTTACTCGACTAGCCTGCGGGATGCATCCTCTCGCACGTGTTTTTACTCGACTAGCCTGCGGGATGCATCCTCTCGCACGTGTTTTTACTCGACTAGCCTGCAGGATGCATCCTCTCGCACGTGTTTTTACTCGACTAGCCTGCGGGATGCATCCTCTCGCACGTGTTTTTGCTCGACTAGCCATGCGCATCCCAAAAAACCTGCGCATGCGCATCCCACAAAACCTGCGCATGCGCATCCCACAAAACCTCGCACGTGTTTTTACTCGACTAGCCTGCGGGATGCATCCTCTCGCACGTGTTTTTGCTCGGCTAGCCTGCGGGATGCATCCTCTCGCTCGTGTTTTTGCTCGACCAGCCATGCGCATCCCAAAAAACCTGCGCATGCGCATCCCACAAAACCTGCGCATGCGCATCCCACAAAACCTCGCACGTGTTTGTGCTCGACTAGCCTGCGGGATGCATCCTTTCGCACGTGTTTTTACTCGACTAGCCTGCGGGATGCATCCTCTCGCACGTGTTTTTGCTCGACTAGCCTGCGGGATGCATCCTCTCGCACGTGTTTGTGCTCGACTAGCCTGCGGGATGCATCCTCTCGCACGTGTTTTTACTCGAATAGCCTGCGGGATGCATCCTCTCGCACGTGTTTTTGCTCGACTAGCCTGCGGGATGCATCCTCTCGCACGTGTTTTTGCTCGACTAGCCTGCGGGATGCATCCTCTCGCACGTGTTTTTACTCGACTAGCCTGCGGGATGCATCCTCTCGCACGTGTTTTTACTCGACTACCCTGCGGGATGCATACTCTCGCACGTGTTTTTGCTCGACTAGCCATGCGCATCCCAAAAAACCTGCGTATGCGCATCCCACAAAACCTCGCACGTGTTTTTACTCGAGTAGCCTGCGGGATGCATCCTCTCGCACGTGTTTTTACTCGACTAGCCTGCGGGAAGCATCCTCTCGCACGTGTTTTTACTCGACTAGCCTGCGGGATGCATACTCTCGCACGTGTTTTTGCTCGACTAGCCTGCGGGATGCATCCTCTCGCACGTGTCTTTACTCGACTAGCCTGCGGGATGCATCCTCTCGCACGTGTTTTTGCTCGACTAGCCTGCGGGATGCATCCTCTCGCACGTGTTTTTGCTCGACTAGGCATGCGCATCCCAAAAAACCTGCGCATGCGCATCCCAAAAAACCTGCGCATGCGCATCCCACAAAACCTGCGCATGCGCATCCCACAAAACCTCGCACGTGTTTTTACTCGACTAGCCTGCGGGATGCATCCTCTCGCACGTGTTTTTGCTCGACTAGGCATGCGCATCCCAAAAAACCTGCGCATGCGCATCCCACAAAACCTGCGCATGCGCATCCCACAAAACCTCGCACGTAATTTTACTCGACTAGCCTGCGGGATGCATCCTCTCGCACGTGTTTTTACTCGACTAGCCTGCGGGATGCATCCTCTCGCACGTGTTTTTACTCGACTAGCCTGCGGGATGCATCGTCTCGCACGTGTTTTTACACGACTAGCCTGCGGGATGCATCCTCTCGCACGTGTTTTTACTCGACTACCCTGCGGGATGCATACTCTCGCACGTGTTTTTGCTCGACTAGCCATGCGCATCCCAAAAAACCTGCGTATGCGCATCCCACAAAACCTCGCACGTGTTTTTACTCGACTAGCCTGCGGGATGCATCCTCTCGCACGTGTTTTTACTCGACTAGCCTGCGGGAAGCATCCTCTCGCACGTGTTTTTACTCGACTAGCCTGCGGGATGCATACTCTCGCACGTGTTTTTGCTCGACTAGCCTGCGGGATGCATCCTCTCGCACGTGTCTTTACTCGACTAGCCTGCGGGATGCATCCTCTCACACGTGTTTTTGCTCGACTAGCCTGCGGGATGCATCCTCTCGCACGTGTTTTTGCTCGACTAGGCATGCGCATCCCAAAAAACCTGCGCATGCGCATCCCAAAAAACCTGCGCATGCGCATCCCACAAAACCTGCGCATGCGCATCCCACAAAACCTCGCACGTGTTTTTACTCGACTAGCCTGCGGGATTCATCCTCTCGCACGTGTTTTTGCTCGACTAGGCATGCGCATCCCAAAAAACCTGCGCATGCGCATCCCAAAAAACCTGCGCATGCGCATCCCACAAAACCTGCGCATGCGCATCCCACAAAACCTCGCACGTGTTTTTACTCGACTAGCCTGCGGGATGCATCCTCTCGCACGTGTTTTTACTCGACTAGCCTGCGGGATGCATCCTCTCGCACGTGTTTTTACTCGACTAGCCTGCGGGATGCATCGTCTCGCACGTGTTTTTACTCGACTGGCCTGCGGGATGCATCCTGTCGCACGTGTTTTTACTCGACTAGCCTGCGGGATGCATCCTCTCGCACGTGTTTTTACTCGACTAGCCTGCAGGATGCATCCTCTCGCACGTGTTTTTACTCGACTAGCCTGCGGGATGCATCCTCTCGCACGTGTTTTTGCTCGACTAGCCATGCGCATTCCAAAAAACCTGCGCATCCGCATCCCAAAAAACCTGCGCATGCGCATCCCACAAAACCTGCGCATGCGCATCCCACAAAACCTCGCACGTGTTTTTACTCGACTAGCCTGCGGGATGCATCCTCTCGCACGTGTTTTTACTCGACTAGCCTGAGGGATGCATCCTCTCGCACGTGTTTTTGCTCGACTACCCTGCGGGATGTATCCTCTCGCACGTGTTTTTGCTCGACTAGGCATGCGCATCCCAAAAAACCTGCGCATGCGCATCCCACAAAACCTCGCACGTGTTTTTACTCGACTAGCCTGCGGGATGCATCCTCTCGCACGTGTTTTTACTCGACTAGCCTGCGGGATGCATCCTCTCGCACGTGTTTTTACTCGACTAGCCTGCGGGATGCATCCTCTCGCACGTGTTTTTACTCGACTAGCCTGCGGGATGCATCGTCTCGTACGTGTTTTTACTCGACTAGCCTGCGGGATGCATCCTCTCGCACGTGTTTTTACTCGACTAGCCTGCGGGATGCATCCTCTCGCACGTGTTTTTGCTCGACTAGCCTGCGGGATGCATCCTCTCGCACGTGTTTTTGCTCGACTAGCCTGCGGGATGCATCCTCTCGCACGTGTTTTTACTCGACTAGCCTGCGGGATGCATCCTCTCGCACGTGTTTTTACTCGACTACCCTGCGGGATGCATCCTCTCGCACGTGTTTTTGCTCGACTAGCCATGCGCATCCCAAAAAGCCTGCGCATGCGCATCCCAAAAAACCTGCGCATGCGCATCCCAAAAAACCTGCGCATGCGCATCCCACAAAACCTCGCACGTGTTTTTACTCGACTAGCCTGCGGGATGCATCCTCTCGCACGTGTTTTTACTCGACTAGCCTGCGGGATGCATCCTCTCGCACGTGTTTTTGCTCGACTAGCCATGCGCATCCCAAAAAACCTGCACATGCGCATCCCACAAAACCTGCGCATGCGCATCCCACAAAACCTCTCACGTGTTTTTACTCGACTAGCCTGCGGGATGCATCCTTTCGCACGTGTTTTTACTCGACTAGCCTGCGGGATGCATCCTCTCGCACGTGTTTTTGCTCGACTAGCCTGCGGGATGCATCCTCTCGCACGTGTTTTTGCTCGACTAGCCTGCGGGACGCATCCTCTCGCACGTGTTTTTACTCGACTAGCCTGCAGGATGCATCCTCTCGCACGTGTTTTTACTTGACTAGCCTGCGGGGTGCATCCTCTCGCACGTGTTTTTGCTCGACTAGCCTGCGGGATGCATCCTCTCGCACGTGTTTTTGCTCGACTAGCCTGCGGGATGCATCCTCTCGCACGTGTTTTTGCTCGACTAGCCTGCGGGATGCATCCTCTCGCACGTGTTTTTACTCGACTAGCCTGCGGGATGCATCCTCTCGCACGTGTTTTTGCTCGACTAGCCTGCGGGATGCATCCTCTCGCACGTGTTTTTGCTCGACTAGCCTGCGGGATGCATCCTCTCGCACGTGTTTTTACTCGACTAGCCTGCGGGATGCATCCTCTCGCACGTGTTTTTACTCGACTACCCTGCGGGATGCATCCTCTCGCACGTGTTTTTGCTCGACTAGCCATGCGCATCCCACAAAACATGCGCATGCGCATCCCACAAAACCTGCGCATGCGCATCCCACAAAACCTCGCACGTGTTTTTACTCGACTAGCCGGCGGGATGCATCCCCTCGCACGTGTTTTTACTCGACTAGCCTGCGGGATGCATCCTCTCGCACGTGTTTTTACTCGACTAGCCTGCGGGATGCATCCTCTCGCACGTGTTTTTACTCGACTAGCCTGCGGGATGCATCCTCTCGCACGTGTTTTTACTCGACTACCCTGCGGGATGCATCCTCTCGCACGTGTTTTTGCTCGACTAGCCATGCGCATCCCAAAAAACCTGCGCATGCGCATCCCAAAAAACCTGCGCATGCGCATCCCACAAAACATGCGCATGCGCATCCCACAAAACCTCGCACGTGTTTTTACTCGACTAGCCTGCGGGATGCATCCTCTCGCACGTGTTTTTACTCGACTAGCCTGCGGGATGCATCCTCTCGCACGTGTTTTTACTCGACTACCCTGCGGGATGCATCCTCTCGCACGTGTTTTTGCTCGACTAGCCATGCGCATCCCATAAAACCTGCGCATGCGCATCCCACAAAACCTGCGCATGCGCATCCCACAAAACCTCGCACGTGTTTTTACTCGACTAGCCTGCGGGATGCATCCTCTCGCACGTGTTTTTACTCGACTAGCCTGCGGGATGCATCCTCTCGCACGTGTTTTTACTCGACTAGCCTGCGGGATGCATCCTCTCGCACGTGTTTTTACTCGACTAGCCTGCAGGATGCATCCTCTCGCACGTGTTTTTACTCGACTAGCCTGCGGGATGCATCCTCTCGCACGTGTTTTTGCTCGACTAGCCATGCGCATCCCAAAAAACCTGCGCATGCGCATCCCACAAAACCTGCGCATGCGCATCCCAAAAAACCTGCGCATGCGCATCCCCACAAAACATGCGCATGCGCATCCCACAAAACCTCGCACGTGTTTTTACTCGACTAGCCTGCGGGATGCATCCTCTCGCACGTGTTTTTACTCGACTAGCCTGCGGGATGCATCCTCTCGCACGTGTTTTTACTCGACTACCCTGCGGGATGCATCCTCTCGCACGTGTTTTTGCTCGACTAGCCATGCGCATCCCATAAAACCTGCGCATGCGCATCCCACAAAACCTGCGCATGCGCATCCCACAAAACCTCGCACGTGTTTTTACTCGACTAGCCTGCGGGATGCATCCTCTCGCACGTGTTTTTACTCGACTAGCCTGCGGGATGCATCCTCTCGCACGTGTTTTTACTCGACTAGCCTGCGGGATGCATCCTCTCGCACGTGTTTTTACTCGACTAGCCTGCAGGATGCATCCTCTGGCACGTGTTTTTACTCGACTAGCCTGCGGGAAGCATCCTCTCGCACGTGTTTTTACTCGACTAGCCTGCGGGATGCATACTCTCGCACGTGTTTTTGCTCGACTAGCCTGCGGGATGCATCCTCTCGCACGTGTCTTTACTCGACTAGCCTGCGGGATGCATCCTCTCGCACGTGTTTTTGCTCGACTAGCCTGCGGGATGCATCCTCTCGCACGTGTTTTTGCTCGACTAGGCATGCGCATCCCAAAAAACCTGCGCATGCGCATCCCAAAAAACCTGCGCATGCGCATCCCACAAAACCTGCGCATGCGCATCCCACAAAACCTCGCACGTGTTTTTACTCGACTAGCCTGCGGGATGCATCCTCTCGCACGTGTTTTTACTCGACTAGCCTGCGGGATGCATCCTCTCGCACGTGTTTTTACTCGACTAGCCTGCGGGATGCATCCTCTCGCACGTGTTTTTGCTCGACTAGCCTGCGGGATGCATCCTCTCGCACGTGTTTTTGCTCGACTAGGCATTCGCATCCCACAAAACCTGCGCATGCGCATCCCACAAAACCTCGCACGTGTTTGTGCTCGACTAGCCTGCGGGAGCATCCTTTCGCACGTGTTTTTACTCGACTAGCCTCCGGGATGCATCCTCTCGCACGTGTTTTTGCTCGACTAGCCTGCGGGATGCATCCTCTCGCACGTGTTTGTGCTCGACTAGCCTGCGGGATGCATCCTCTCGCACGTGTTTTTACTAGACTAGCATGCGGGATGCATCCTCTCGCACGTGTTTTTGCTCGACTAGCCTGCGGGATGCATCCTCTCGCACGTGTTTTTGCTCGACTAGCCTGCGGGATGCATCCTCTCGCACGTGTTTTTACTCGACTAGCCTGCGGGATGCATCCTCTCGCACGTGTTTTTACTCGACTACCCTGCGGGATGCATACTCTCGCACGTGTTTTTGCTCGACTAGCCATGCGCATCCCAAAAAACCTGCGTATGCGCATCCCACAAAACCTCGCACGTGTTTTTACTCTATTAGCCTGCGGGATGCAACCTCTCGCACGTGTTTTTACTCGACTAGCCTGCGGGAAGCATCCTCTCGCACGTGTTTTTACTCGACTAGCCTGCGGGATGCATACTCTCGCACGTGTTTTTGCTCGACTAGCCTGCGGGATGCATCCTCTCGCACGTGTCTTTACTCGACTAGCCTGCGGGATGCATCCTCTCGCACGTGTTTTTGCTCGACTAGCCATGCGCATCCCAAAAAACCTGCGCATGCGCATCCCAAAAAATCTGCGCATGCGCATCCCACAAAACCTGCGCATGCGCATCCCACAAAACCTCGCACGTGTTTGTGCTCGACTAGCCTGCGGGATGCATCCTTTCGCACGTGTTTTTACTCGACTCGCCAGCGGGATGCATCCTCTCGCACGTGTTTTTGCTCGACTAGCCTGCGGGATGCATCCTCTCGCACGTGTTTTTGCTCGACTAGCCATGCGCATCCCAAAAAGCCTGCGCATGCGCATCCCAAAAAACCTGCGCATGCGCATCCCAAAAAACCTGCGCATGCGCATCCCACAAAACCTCGCACGTGTTTTTACTCGACTAGCCTGCGGGATGCATCCTCTCGCACGTGTTTTTACTCGACTAGCCTGCGGGATGCATCCTCTCGCACGTGTTTTTGCTCGACTAGCCATGCGCATCCCAAAAAACCTGCACATGCGCATCCCACAAAACCTGCGCATGCGCATCCCACAAAACCTCTCACGTGTTTTTACTCGACTAGCCTGCGGGATGCATCCTCTCGCACGTGTTTTTGCTCGGCTGGCCTGCGGGATGCATCCTCTCGCACGTGTTTTTGCTCGACTAGCCATGCGCATCCCAAAAAACCTGCGCATGCGCATCCCACAAAACCTCGCACGTGTTTGTGCTCGACTAGCCTGGGGGATGCATCCTTTCGCACGTGTTTTTACTCGACTAGCCTGCGGGATGCATCCTCTCGCACGTGTTTTTGCTCGACTAGCCTGCGGGATGCATCCTCTCGCACGTGTTTTTGCTCGACTAGCCTGCGGGACGCATCCTCTCGCACGTGTTTTTACTCGACTAGCCTGCAGGATGCATCCTCTCGCACGTGTTTTTACTCGACTAGCCTGCGGGGTGCATCCTCTCGCACGTGTTTTTGCTCGACTAGCCTGCGGGATGCATCCTCTCGCACGTGTTTTTGCTCGACTAGCCTGCGGGATGCATCCTCTCGCACGTGTTTTTGCTCGACTAGCCTGCGGGATGCATCCTCTCGCACGTGTTTTTACTCGACTAGCCTGCGGGATGCATCCTCTCGCACGTGTTTTTGCTCGACTAGCCTGCGGGATGCATCCTCTCGCACGTGTTTTTGCTCGACTAGCCTGCGGGATGCATCCTCTCGCACGTGTTTTTACTCGACTAGCCTGCGGGATGCATCCTCTCGCACGTGTTTTTACTCGACTACCCTGCGGGATGCATCCTCTCGCACGTGTTTTTGCTCAACTAGCCATGCGCATCCCACAAAACATGCGCATGCGCATCCCACAAAACCTGCGCATGCGCATCCACAAAACCTCGCACGTGTTTTTACTCGACTAGCCTGCGGGATGCATCCCCTCGCACGTGTTTTTACTCGACTAGCCTGCGGGATGCATCCTCTCGCACGTGTTTTTACTCGACTAGCCTGCGGGATGCATCCTCTCGCACGTGTTTTTACTGGACTAGCCTGCAGGATGCATCCTCTCGCACGTGTTTTTACTCGACTAGCCTGCGGGATGCATCCTCTCGCACGTGTTTTTGCTCGACTAGCCATGCGCATCCCAAAAAACCTGCGCATGCGCATCCCACAAAACCTGCGCATGCGCATCCCACAAAAACCTCGCACGTGTTTTTACTCGACTAGCCTGCGGGATGCATCCTCTCGCACGTGTTTTTGCTCGGCTAGCCTGCGGGATGCATCCTCTCGCACGTGTTTTTGCTCGACTAGCCATGCGCATCCCAAAAAACCTGCGCATGCGCATCCCACAAAACCTGCGCATGCGCATCCCACAAAACCTCGCACGTGTTTGTGTTCGACTAGCCTGCGGGAGCATCCTTTCGCACGTGTTTTTACTCGACTAGCCTCCGGGATGCATCCTCTCGCACGTGTTTTTGCTCGACTAGCCTGCGGGATGCATCCTCTCGCACGTGTTTGTGCTCGACTAGCCTGCGGGATGCATCCTCTCGCACGTGTTTTTTCTAGACTAGCATGCGGGATGCATCCTCTCGCACGTGTTTTTGCTCGACTAGCCTGCGGGATGCATCCTCTCGCACGTGTTTTTGCTCGACTAGCCTGCGGGATGCATCCTCTCGCACGTGTTTTTACTCGACTAGCCTGCGGGATGCATCCTCTCGCCCGTGTTTTTACTCGACTACCCTGCGGGATGCATACTCTCGAACGTGTTTTTGCTCGACTAGCCATGCGCATCCCATAAAACCTGCGCATGCGCATCCCACAAAACCTCGCACGTGTTTTTACTCGACTAGCCTGCGGGATGCATCCTCTCGCACGTGTTTTTACTCGACTAGCCTGCGGGAAGCATCCTCTCGCACGTGTTTTTACTCGACTAGCCTGCGGGATGCATACTCTCGCACGTGTTTTTGCTCGACTAGCCTGCGGGATGCATCCTCTCGCACGTGTCTTTACTCGACTAGCCTGCGGGATGCATCCTCTCGCACGTGTTTTTGCTCGACTAGCCATGCGCATCCCAAAAAACCTGCGCATGCGCATCCCAAAAAATCTGCGCATGCGCATCCCACAAAACCTGCGCATGCGCATCCCACAAAACCTCGCACGTGTTTGTGCTCGACTAGCCTGCGGGATGCATCCTCTCGCACGTGTTTTTACTCGACTAGCCTGCGGGATGCATCCTCTCGCACGTGTTTTTACTCGACTAGCCTGCGGGATGCATCGTCTCGCACGTGTTTTTACTCGACTAGCCTGCGGGATGCATCCTCTCGCACGTGTTTTTACTCGACTAGCCTGCGGGATGCATCCTCTCGCACGTGTTTTTGCTCGACTAGCCTGCGGGATGCATCCTCTCGCACGTGTTTTTGCTCGACTAGCCTGCGGGATGCATCCTCTCGCACGTGTTTTTACTCGACTAGCCTGCGGGATGCATCCTCTCGCACGTGTTTTTACTCGACTACCCTGCGGGATGCATCCTCTCGCACGTGTTTTTGCTCGACTAGCCATGCGCATCCCAAAAAGCCTGCGCATGCGCATCCCAAAAAACCTGCGCATGCGCATCCCACAAAACCTGCGCATGCGCATCCCACAAAACCTCGCACGTGTTTTTACTCGACTAGCCTGCGGGATGCATCCTCTCGCACGTGTTTTTACTCGACTAGCCTGCGGGATGCATCCTCTCGCACGTGTTTTTGCTCGACTAGCCATGCGCATCCCAAAAAACCTGCACATGCGCATCCCACAAAACCTGCGCATGCGCATCCCACAAAACCTCTCACGTGTTTTTACTCGACTAGCCTGCGGGATGCATCCTCTCGCACGTGTTTTTGCTCGGCTAGCCTGCGGGATGCATCCTCTCGCACGTGTTTTTGCTCGACTAGCCATGCGCATCCCAAAAAACCTGCGCATGCGCATCCCAAAAAACCTGTGCATGCGCATCCCACAAAACCTCGCACGTGTTTGTGCTCGACTAGCCTGGGGGATGCATCCTTTCGCACGTGTTTTTACTCGACTAGCCTGCGGGATGCATGCTCTCGCACGTGTTTTTGCTCGACTAGCCTGCGGGATGCATCCTCTCGCACGTGTTTTTGCTCGACTAGCCAGCGGGACGCATCCTCTCGCACGTGTTTTTACTCGACTAGCCTGCAGGATGCATCCTCTCGCACGTGTTTTTACTCGACTAGCCTGCGGGGTGCATCCTCTCGCACGTGTTTTTGCTCGACTAGCCTGCGGGATGCATCCTCTCGCACGTGTTTTTGCTCGACTAGCCTGCGGGATGCATCCTCTCGCACGTGTTTTTACTCGACTAGCCTGCGGGATGCATCCTCTCGCACGTGTTTTTACTCGACTACCCTGCGGGATGCATCCTCTCGCACGTGTTTTTGCTCGACTAGCCATGCGCATCCCAAAAAACCTGCGCATGCGCATCCCAAAAAACCTGCGCATGCGCATCCCACAAAACATGCGCATGCGCATCCCACAAAACCTCGCACGTGTTTTTACTCGACTAGCCTGCGGGATGCATCCTCTCGCACGTGTTTTTACTCGACTAGCCTGCGGTATGCATCCTCTCGCACGTGTTTTTACTCGACTACCCTGCGGGATGCATCCTCTCGCACGTGTTTTTGCTCGACTAGCCATGCGCATCCCATAAAACCTGCGCATGCGCATCCCACAAAACCTGCGCATGCGCATCCCACAAAACCTCGCACGTGTTTTTACTCGACTAGCCTGCGGGATGCATCCTCTCGCACGTGTTTTTACTCGACTAGCCTGCGGGATGCATCCTCTCGCACGTGTTTTTACTCGACTAGCCTGCGGGATGCATCCTCTCGCACGTGTTTTTACTCGACTAGCCTGCAGGATGCATCCTCTCGCACGTGTTTTTACTCGACTAGCCTGCGGGATGCATCCTCTCGCACGTGTTTTTGCTCGACTAGCCATGCGCATCCCAAAAAACCTGCGCATGCGCATCCCACAAAACCTGCGCATGCGCATCCCACAAAACCTCGCACGTGTTTTTACTCGACTAGCCTGCGGGATGCATCCTCTCGCACGTGTTTTTGCTCGGCTAGCCTGCGGGATGCATACTCTCGCACGTGTTTTTGCTCGACTAGCCATGCGCATCCCAAAAAACCTGCGCATGCGCATCCCAAAAAACCTGCGCATGCGCATCCCACAAAACCTGCGCATGCGCATCCCACAAAACCTCGCACGTGTTTGTGCTCGACTAGCCTGCGGGAGCATCCTTTCGCACGTGTTTTTACTCGACTAGCCTCCGGGATGCATCCTCTCGCACGTGTTTTTGCTCGACTAGCCTGCGGGATGCATCCTCTCGCACGTGTTTGTGCTCGACTAGCCTGCGGGATGCATCCTCTCGCACGTGTTTTTACTAGACTAGCATGCGGGATGCATCCTCTCGCACGTGTTTTTGCTCGACTAGCCTGCGGGATGCATCCTCTCGCACGTGTTTTTGCTCGACTAGCCTGCGGGATGCATCCTCTCGCACGTGTTTTTACTCGACTAGCCTGCGGGATGCATCCTCTCGCACGTGTTTTTACTCGACTACCCTGCGGGATGCATACTCTCGCACGTGTTTTTGCTCGACTAGCCATGCGCATCCCAAAAAACCTGCGTATGCGCATCCCACAAAACCTCGCACGTGTTTTTACTCTACTAGCCTGCGGGATGCAACCTCTCGCACGTGTTTTTACTCGACTAGCCTGCGGGAAGCATCCTCTCGCACGTGTTTTTACTCGACTAGCCTGCGGGATGCATACTCTCGCACGTGTTTTTGCTCGACTAGCCTGCGGGATGCATCCTCTCGCACGTGTCTTTACTCGACTAGCCTGCGGGATGCATCCTCTCGCACGTGTTTTTACTCGACTAGCCTGCGGGAAGCATCCTCTCGCACGTGTTTTTACTCGACTACCCTGCGGGATGCATACTCTCGAACGTGTTTTTGCTCGACTAGCCATGCGCATCCCATAAAACCTGCGCATGCGCAACCCACAAAACCTGCGTATGCGCATCCCACAAAACCTGCGTATGCGCATCCCACAAAACCTCGCACGTGTTTTTACTCGACTAGCCTGCGGGATGCATCCTCTCGCACGTGTTTTTACTCGACTAGCCTGCGGGAAGCATCCTCTCGCACGTGTTTTTACTCGACTACCCTGCGGGATGCATACTCTCGCACGTGTTTTTGCTCGAATAGCCTGCGGGATGCATCCTCTCGCACGTGTTTTTACTCGACTAGCCTGCGGGATGCATACTCTCGCACGTGTTTTTGCTCGACTAGCCTGCGGGATGCATCCTCTCGCACGTGTCTTTACTCGACTAGCCTGCGGGATGCATCCTCTCGCACGTGTTTTTGCTCGACTAGCCATGCGCATCCCAAAAAACCTGCGCATGCGCATCCCAAAAAATCTGCGCATGCGCATCCCACAAAACCTGCGCATGCGCATCCCACAAAACCTCGCACGTGTTTGTGCTCGACTAGCCTGCGGGATGCATCCTTTCGCACGTGTTTTTACTCGACTAGCCTGCGGGATGCATCCTCTCGCACGTGTTTTTGCTCGACTAGCCTGCGGGATGCATCCTCTCGAACGTGTTTTTGCTCGACTAGCCATGCGCATCCCATAAAACCTGCGCATGCGCATCCCACAAAACCTGCGTATGCGCATCCCACAAAACCTGCGTATGCGCATCCCACAAAACCTCGCACGTGTTTTTACTCGACTGGCCTGCGGGATGCATCCTCTCGCACGTGTTTTTACTCGACTAGCCTGCGGGAAGCATCCTCTCGCACGTGTTTTTACTCGACTACCCTGCGGGATGCATACTCTCGCACGTGTTTTTGCTCGACTAGCCATGCGCATCCCATAAAACCTGCGCATGCGCATCCCACAAAAGCTGCGTATGCGCATCCCACAAAACCTGCGTATGCGCATCCCACAAAACCTCGCACGTGTTTTTACTCGACTAGCCTGCGGGATGCATCCTCTCGCACGTGTTTTTACTCGACTAGCCTGCGGGAAGCATCCTCTCGCACGTGTTTTTACTCGACTAGCCTGCGGGATGCATCCTCTCGCACGTGTTTTTGCTCGACTAGCCTGCGGGACGCATCCTCTCGCACGTGTTTTTGCTCGGCTAGCCTGCGGGATGCATCCTCTCGCACGTGTTTTTGTTCGACTAGCCATGCGCATCCCAAAAAACCTGCGCATGCGCATCCCAAAAAACCTGCGCATGCGCATCCCACAAAACCTGCGCATGCGCATCCCACAAAACCTCGCACGTGTTTGTGCTCGACTAGCCTGCGGGAGCATCCTTTCGCACGTGTTTTTACTCGACTAGCCTCCGGGATGCATCCTCTCGCACGTGTTTTTGCTCGACTAGCCTGCGGGATGCATCCTCTCGCACGTGTTTGTGCTCGACTAGCCTGCGGGATGCATCCTCTCGCACGTGTTTTTACTAGACTAGCATGCGGGATGCATCCTCTCGCACGTGTTTTTGCTCGACTAGCCTGCGGGATGCATCCTCTCGCACGTGTTTTTGCTCGACTAGCCTGCGGGATGCATCCTCTCGCACGTGTTTTTACTCGACTAGCCTGCGGGATGCATCCTCTCGCACGTGTTTTTACTCGACTACCCTGCGGGATGCATACTCTCGCACGTGTTTTTGCTCGACTAGCCATGCGCATCCCAAAAAACCTGCGTATGCGCATCCCACAAAACCTCGCACGTGTTTTTACTCGACTAGCCTGCGGGATGCATCCTCTCGCACGTGTTTTTACTCGACTAGCCTGCGGGAAGCATCCTCTCGCACGTGTTTTTACTCGACTAGCCTGCGGGATGCATACTCTCGCACGTGTTTTTGCTCGACTAGCCTGCGGGATGCATCCTCTCGCACGTGTTTTTGCTCGACTAGCCTGCGGGATGCATCCTCTCGCACGTGTTTTTGCTCGACTAGGCATGCGCATCCCAAAAAACCTGCGCATGCGCATCCCACAAAACCTGCGCATGCGCATCCCACAAAACCTCGCACGTGTTTTTACTCGACTAGCCTGCGGGATGCATCCTCTCGCACGTGTTTTTGCTCGACTAGCCATGCGCATCCCAAAAAACCTGCGCATGCGCATCCCAAAAAATCTGCGCATGCGCATCCCACAAAACCTGCGCATGCGCATCCCACAAAACCTCGCACGTGTTTGTGCTCGACTAGCCTGCGGGATGCATCCTCTCGCACGTGTTTTTGCTCGACTAGCCTGCGGGATGCATCCTCTCGCACGTGTTTTTGCTCGACTAGCCATGCGCATCCCAAAAAACCTGCGCATGCGCATCCCAAAAAATCTGCGCATGCGCATCCCACAAAACCTGCGCATGCGCATCCCACAAAACCTCGCACGTGTTTGTGCTCGACTAGCCTGCGGGATGCATCCTTTCGCACGTGTTTTTGCTCGACTAGCCTGCGGGATGCATCCTCTCGCACGTGTTTGTGCTCGACTAGCCTGCGGGATGCATCCTCTCGCACGTGTTTTTACTCGACTAGCCTGCGGGAAGCATCCTCTCGCACGTGTTTTTACTCGACTACCCTGCGGGATGCATACTCTCGAACGTGTTTTTGCTCGACTAGCCATGCGCATCCCATAAAACCTGCGCATGCGCATCCCACAAAACCTGCGTATGCGCATCCCACAAAACCTGCGTATGCGCATCCCACAAAACCTGCGTATGCGCATCCCACAAAACCTCGCACGTGTTTTTACTCGACTAGCCTGCGGGATGCATCCTCTCGCACGTGTTTTTACTCGACTAGCCTGCGGGAAGCATCCTCTCGCACGTGTTTTTACTCGACTACCCTGCGGGATGCATACTCTCGCACGTGTTTTTGCTCGACTAGCCATGCGCATCCCATAAAACCTGCGCATGCGCATCCCACAAAAGCTGCGTATGCGCATCCCACAAAACCTGCGTATGCGCATCCCACAAAACCTCGCACGTGTTTTTACTCGACTAGCCTGCGGGATGCATCCTCTCGCACGTGTTTTTACTCGACTAGCCTGCGGGAAGCATCCTCTCGCACGTGTTTTTACTCGACTAGCCTGCGGGATGCATCCTCTCGCACGTGTTTTTGCTCGACTAGCCTGCGGGACGCATCCTCTCGCACGTGTTTTTACTCGACTAGCCTGCAGGATGCATCCTCTCGCACCTGTTTTTACTCGACTAGCCTGCGGGATGCATCCTCTCGCACGTGTTTTTGCTCGACTAGCCTGCGGGATGCATCCTCTCGCACGTGTTTTTGCTCGACTAGCCTGCGGGATGCATCCTCTCGCACGTGTTTTTGCTCGACTAGCCTGCGGGATGCATCCTCTCGCACGTGTTTTTACTCGACTAGCCTGCGGGAAGCATCCTCTCGCACGTGTTTTTACTCGACTACCATGCGGGATGCATACTCTCGCACGTGTTTTTGCTCGACTAGCCATGCGCATCCCATAAAACCTGCGCATGCGCATCCCACAAAACCTGCGTATGCGCATCCCACAAAACCTGCGTATGCGCATCCCACAAAACCTCGCACGTGTTTTTACTCGACTAGCCTGCGGGATGCATCCTCTCGCACGTGTTTTTACTCGACTAGCCTGCGGGAAGCATCCTCTCGCACGTGTTTTTACTCGACTAGCCTGCGGGATGATCCTCTCGCACGTGTTTTTGCTCGACTAGCCTGCGGGATGCATCCTCTCGCACGTGTTTTTGCTCGACTAGCCTGCGGGATGCATCCTCTCGCACGTGTTTGTGCTCGACTAGCCTGCGGGATGCATCCTCTCGCACGTGTTTTTACTCGACTAGCCTGCGGGAAGCATCCTCTCGCACGTGTTTTTACTCGACTACCCTGCGGGATGCATACTCTCGCACGTGTTTTTGCTCGACTAACCATGCGCATCCCATAAAACCTGCGCATGCGCATCCCACAAAACCTGCGTATGCGCATCCCACAAAACCTGCGTATGCGCATCCCACAAAACCTCGCACGTGTTTTTACTCGACTAGCCTGCGGGATGCATCCTCTCCCACGTGTTTTTACTCGACTAGCCTGCGGGAAGCATCCTCTCGCACGTGTTTTTGCTCCACTAGGCATGCGCATCCCAAAAAACCTGCGCATGCGCATCCCACAAAACCTGCGCATGCGCATCCCACAAAACCTCGCACGTGTTTTTACTCGACTAGCCTGCGGGATGCATCCTCTCGCACGTGTTTTTGCTCGACTAGCCATGCGCATCCCAAAAAACCTGCGCATGCGCATCCCAAAAAATCTGCGCATGCGCATCCCACAAAACCTGCGCATGCGCATCCCACAAAACCTCGCACGTGTTTGTGCTCGACTAGCCTGCGGGATGCATCCTTTCGCACGTGTTTTTACTCGACTCGCCTGCGGGATGCATCCTCTCGCACGTGTTTTTGCTCGACTAGCCTGCGGGATGCATCCTCTCGCACGTGTTTTTGCTCGACTAGCCATGCGCATCCCAAAAAACCTGCGCATGCGCATCCCAAAAAATCTGCGCATGCGCATCCCACAAAACCTGCGCATGCGCATCCCACAAAACCTCGCACGTGTTTGTGCTCGACTAGCCTGCGGGATGCATCCTTTCGCACGTGTTTTTACTCGACTAGCCTGCGGGATGCATCCTCTCGCACGTGTTTTTGCTCGACTAGCCTGCGGGATGCATCCTCTCGCACGTGTTTGTGCTCGACTAGCCTGCGGGATGCATCCTCTCGCACGTGTTTTTACTCGACTAGCCTGCGGGAAGCATCCTCTCGCACGTGTTTTTACTCGACTACCCTGCGGGATGCATACTCTCGCACGTGTTTTTGCTCGACTAGCCATGCGCATCCCATAAAACCTGCGCATGCGCATCCCACAAAACCTGCGTATGCGCATCCCACAAAACCTGTGTATGCGCATCCCACAAAACCTCGCACGTGTTTTTACTCGACTAGCCTGCGGGATGCATCCTCTCGCACGTGTTTTTACTCGACTAGCCTGCGGGAAGCATCCTCTCGCACGTGTTTTTACTCGACTACCCTGCGGGATGCATACTCTCGCACGTGTTTTTGCTCGACTAGCCATGCGCATCCCATAAAACCTGCGCATGCGCATCCCACAAAAGCTGCGTATGCGCATCCCACAAAACCTGTGTATGCGCATCCCACAAAACCTCGCACGTGTTTTTACTCGACTAGCCTGCGGGATGCATCCTCTCGCACGTGTTTTTACTCGACTAGCCAGCGGGAAGCATCCTCTCGCACGTGTTTTTACTCGACTAGCCTGCGGGATGCATCCTCTCGCACGTGTTTTTGCTCGACTAGCCTGCGGGACGCATCCTCTCGCACGTGTTTTTACTCGACTAGCCTGCAGGATGCATCCTCTCGCACGTGTTTTTACTCGACTAGCCTGCGGGATGCATCCTCTCGCACGTGTTTTTGCTCGACTAGCCTGCGGGATGCATCCTCTCGCACGTGTTTTTGCTCGACTAGCCTGCGGGATGCATCCTCTCGCACGTGTTTTTGCTCGACTAGCCTGCGGGATGCATCCTCTCGCACGTGTTTTTACTCGACTAGCCTGCGGGAAGCATCCTCTCGCACGTGTTTTTACTCGACTACCCTGCGGGATGCATACTCTCGCACGTGTTTTTGCTCGACTAGCCATGCGCATCCCATAAAACCTGCGCATGCGCATCCCACAAAACCTGCGTATGCGCATCCCACAAAACCTGCGTATGCGCATCCCACAAAACCTCGCACGTGTTTTTACTCGACTAGCCTGCGGGATGCATCCTCTCGCACGTGTTTTTACTCGACTAGCCTGCGGGAAGCATCCTCTCGCACGTGTTTTTACTCGACTAGCCTGCGGGATGCATCCTCTCGCACGTGTTTTTGCTCGACTAGCCTGCGGGACGCATCCTCTCGCACGTGTTTTTACTCGACTAGCCTGCAGGATGCATCCTCTCGCACGTGTTTTTACTCGACTAGCCTGCGGGATGCATCCTCTCGCACGTGTTTTTGCTCGACTAGCCTGCGGGATGCATCCTCTCGCACGTGTTTTTGCTCGACTAGCCTGCGGGATGCATCCTCTCGCACGTGTTTGTGCTCGACTAGCCTGCGGGATGCATCCTCTCGCACGTGTTTTTACTCGACTAGCCTGCGGGAAGCATCCTCTCGCACGTGTTTTTACTCGACTACCCTGCGGGATGCATACTCTCGCACGTGTTTTTGCTCGACTAGCCATGCGCATCCCATAAAACCTGCGCATGCGCATCCCACAAAACCTGCGTATGCGCATCCCACAAAACCTGCGTATGCGCATCCCACAAAACCTCGCACGTGTTTTTAGTCGACTAGCCTGCGGGATGCATCCTCTCGCACGTGTTTTTACTTGACTAGCCTGCGGGATGCATCCTCTCGCACGTGTTTTTGCTCGACTAGCCTGCGGGACGCATCCTCTCGCACGTGTTTTTACTTGACTAGCCTGCAGGATGCATCCTCTCGCACGTGTTTTTACTCGACTAGCCTGCGGGATGCATCCTCTCGCACGTGTTTTTGCTCGACTAGCCTGCGGGATGCATCCTCTCGCACGTGTTTTTGCTCGACTAGCCTGCGGGATGCATCCTCTCGCACGTGTTTTTGCTCGACTAGCCTGCGGGATGCATCCTCTCGCACGTGTTTTTGTTCGACTAGCCTGCGGGATGCATCCTCTCGCACGTGTTTTTACTGGACTAGCCTGCGGGAAGCATCCTCTCGCACGTGTTTTTACTCGACTACCCTGCGGGATGCATACTCTCGCACGTGTTTTTGCTCGACTAGCCATGCGCATCCCATAAAACCTGCGCATGCGCATCCCACAAAACCTGCGTATGCGCATCCCACAAAACCTGCGTATGCGCATCCCACAAAACCTCGCACGTGTTTTTACTCGACTAGCCTGCGGGATGCATCCTCTCGCACGTGTTTTTACTCGACTAGCCTGCGGGAAGCATCCTCTCGCACGTGTTTTTACTTGACTAGCCTGCGGGATGCATCGTCTCGCACGTGTTTTTGCTCGACTAGCCTGCGGGACGCATCCTCTCGCACGTGTTTTTGCTCGACTAGCCTGCGGGATGCATCCTCTCGCACGTGTTTTTACTCGACTAGCCTGCGGGAAGCATCCTCTCGCACGTGTTTTTACTCGACTACCCTGCGGGATGCATACTCTCGCACGTGTTTTTGCTCGACTAGCCATGCGCATCCCATAAAACCTGCGCATGCGCATCCCACAAAACCTGCGTATGCGCATCCCACAAAACCTGCGTATGCGCATCCCACAAAACCTCGCACGTGTTTTTACTCGACTAGCCTGCGGGATGCATCCTCTCGCACGTGTTTTTACTCGACTAGCCTGCGGGAAGCATCCTCTCGCACGTGTTTTTACTCGACTAGCCTGCGGGATGCATCCTCTCGCACGTGTTTTTGCTCGACTAGCCTGCGGGACGCATCCTCTCGCACGTGTTTTTACTCGACTAGCCTGCAGGATGCATCCTCTCGCACGTGTTTTTACTCGACTAGCCTGCGGGATGCATCCTCTCGCACGTGTTTTTGCTCGACTAGCCTGCGGGATGCATCCTCTCGCACGTGTTTTTGCTCGACTAGCCTGCGGGATGCATCCTCTCGCACGTGTTTGTGCTCGACTAGCCTGCGGGATGCATCCTCTCGCACGTGTTTTTACTCGACTAGCCTGCGGGAAGCATCCTCTCGCACGTGTTTTTACTCGACTACCCTGCGGGATGCATACTCTCGCACGTGTTTTTGCTCGACTAGCCATGCGCATCCCATAAAACCTGCGCATGCGCATCCCACAAAACCTGCGTATGCGCATCCCACAAAACCTGCGTATGCGCATCCCACAAAACCTCGCACGTGTTTTTACTCGACTAGCCTGCGGGATGCATCCTCTCGCACGTGTTTTTACTCGACTAGCCTGCGGGAAGCATCCTCTCGCACGTGTTTTTACTTGACTAGCCTGCGGGATGCATCCTCTCGCACGTGTTTTTGCTCGACTAGCCTGCGGGACGCATCCTCTCGCACGTGTTTTTGCTCGACTAGCCTGCGGGATGCATCCTCTCGCACGTGTTTTTACTCGACTAGCCTGCGGGAAGCATCCTCTCGCACGTGTTTTTACTCGACTACCCTGCGGGATGCATACTCTCGCACGTGTTTTTGCTCGACTAGCCATGCGCATCCCATAAAACCTGCGCATGCGCATCCCACAAAACCTGCGTATGCGCATCCCACAAAACCTGCGTATGCGCATCCCACAAAACCTCGCACGTGTTTTTACTCGACTAGCCTGCGGGATGCATCCTCTCGCACGTGTTTTTACTCGACTAGCCTGCGGGAAGCATCCTCTCGCACGTGTTTTTACTCGACTAGCCTGCGGGATGCATCCTCTCGCACGTGTTTTTGCACGACTAGCCTGCGGGACGCATCCTCTCGCACGTGTTTTTACTCGACTAGCCTGCAGGATGCATCCTCTCGCACGTGTTTTTACTCGACTAGCCTGCGGGATGCATCCTCTCGCACGTGTTTTTGCTCGACTAGCCTGCGGGATGCATCCTCTCGCACGTGTTTTTGCTCGGCTAGCCTGCGGGATGCATCCTCTCGAACGTGTTTTTGCTCGACTAGCCATGCGCATCCCAAAAAACCTGCGCATGCGCATCCCAAAAAACCTGCGCATGAGCATCCCACAAAACCTGCGCATGCGCATCCCACAAAACCTCGCACGTGTTTTTACTCGACTAGCCTGCGGGATGCATCCTCTCGCACGTGTTTTTGCTCGACTAGCCTGCGGGATGCATCCTCTCGCACGTGTTTGTGCTCGACTAGCCTGCGGGATGCATCCTCTCGCACGTGTTTTTGCTCGACTAGCCATGCGCATCCCAAAAAACCTGCGCATGCGCATCCCAAAAAACCTGCGCATGCGCATCCCACAAAACCTGCGTATGCGCATCCCACAAAACCTCACACGTGTTTTTACTCGACTAGCCTGCGGGAAGCATCCTCTCGCACGTGTTTTTACTCGACTAGCTGCGGGATGCATCCTCTCGCACGTGTTTTTGCTCGACTAGCCTGCGGGTTGCATCCTCTCGCACGTGTTTTTACTTGACTAGCCTGCGGGATGCATCCTCTCGCACGTGTTTTTGCTCGACTAGCCTGCGGGATGCATCCTCTCGCACGTGTTTTTGCTCGACTAGCCTGCGGGATGCATCCTCTCGCACGTGTTTTTACGCGACTAGCCTGCGGGATGCATCCTCTCGCACGTGTTTTTACTCGACTACCCTGCGGGATGCATCCTCTCGCACGTGTTTTTGCTCGACTAGCCATGCGCATCCCAAAAAACCTGCGCATGCGCATCCCAAAAAACCTGCGCATGCGCATCCCAAAAAACCTGCGCATGCGCATCCCAAAAAACCTGCGCATGCGCATCCCACAAAACATGCCTATGCGCATCCCACAAAACCTCGCACGTGTTTTTACTCGACTAGCCTGCGGGATGCATCCTCTCGCACGTGTTTTTACTCGACTACCCTGCGGGATGCATCCTCTCGCACGTGTTTTTGCTCGACTAGCCATGCGCATCCCATAAAACCTGCGCATGCGCATCCCACAAAACCTCGCACGTGTTTTTACTCGACTAGCCTGCGGGATGCATCCTCTCGCACGTGTTTTTACTCGACTAGCCTGCGGGATGCATCCTCTCGCACGTGTTTTTACTCGACTAGCCTGCGGGATGCATCCTCTCGCACGTGTTTTTACTCGACTAGCCTGCGGGATGCATCCTCTCGCACGTGTTTTTGCTCGGCTAGCCTGCGGGATGCATCCTCTCGCACGTGTTTTTGCTCGACTAGCCATGCGCATCCCAAAAAACCTGCGCATGCGCATCCCAAAAAACCTGCGCATGAGCATCCCACAAAACCTGCGCATGCGCATCCCACAAAACCTCGCACGTGTTTTTACTCGACTAGCCTGCGGGATACATCCTCTCGCACGTGTTTTTGCTCGACTAGCCTGCGGGATGCATCCTCTCGCACGTGTTTGTGCTCGACTAGCCTGCGGGATGCATCCTCTCGCACGTGTTTTTGCTCGACTAGCCATGCGCATCCCAAAAAACCTGCGCATGCGCATCCCAAAAAACCTGCGCATGCGCATCCCACAAAACCTGCGTATGCGCATCCCACAAAACCTCGCACGTGTTTTTACTCGACTAGCCTGCGGGATGCATCCTCTCGCACGTGTTTTTGCTCGACTAGCCATGCGCATCCCATAAAACCTGCGCATGCGCATCCCACAAAACCTGCGTATGCGCATCCCACAAAACCTGCGTATGCGCATCCCACAAAACCTCGCACGTGTTTTTACTCGACTAGCCTGCGGGATGCATCCTCTCGCACGTGTTTTTACTCGACTAGCCTGCGGGAAGCATCCTCTCGCACGTGTTTTTACTCGACTAGCCTGCGGGATGCATCCTCTCGCACGTGTTTTTACTCGACTAGCCTGCGGGATGCATCCTCTCGCACGTGTTTTTGCTCGGCTAGCCTGCGGGATGCATCCTCTCGCACGTGTTTTTGCTCGACTAGCCATGCGCATCCCAAAAAACCTGCGCATGCGCATCCCAAAAAACCTGCGCATGCGCATCCCACAAAACCTGCGCATGCGCATCCCACAAAACCTCGCACGTGTTTTTACTCGACTAGCCTGCGGGATGCATCCTCTCGCACGTGTTTTTACTCGACTAGCCTGCGGGATGCATCCTCTCGCACGTGTTTTTAATCGACTAGCCTGCGGGATGCATCCTCTCGCACGTGTTTTTACTCGACTAGCCTGCGGGATGCATCCTCTCGCACGTGTTTTTGCTCGGCTAGCCTGCGGGATGCATCCTCTCGCACGTGTTTTTGCTCGACTAGCCATGCGCATCCCAAAAAACCTGCGCATGCGCATCCCAAAAAACCTGCGCATGCGCATCCCAAAAAACCTGCGCATGAACATCCCACAAAACCTGCGCATGCGCATCCCACAAAACCTCGCACGTGTTTGTGCTCGACTAGCCTGCGGGATGCATCCTTTCGCACGTGTTTTTACTCGACTAGCCTGCGGGATGCATCCTCTCGCACGTGTTTTTGCTCGACTAGCCTGCGGGATGCATCCTCTCGCACGTGTTTGTGCTCGACTAGCCTGCGGGATGCATCCTCTCGCACGTGTTTTTACTCGACTAGCCTGCGGGATGCATCCTCTCGCACGTGTTGTTGCTCGACTAGCCTGCGGGATGCATCCTCTCGCACGTGTTTTTGCTCGACTAGCCTGCGGGATGCATCCTCTCGCACGTGTTTTTGCTCGACTAGCCTGCGGGATGCATCCTCTCGCACGTGTTTTTCTCGACTACCCTGCGGGATGCATACTCTCGCACGTGTTTTTGCTCGACTAGCCATGCGCATCCCAAAAAACCTGCGCATGCGCATCCCAAAAAACCTGCGCATCCGCATCCCACAAAACCTGCGTATGCGCATCCCACAAAACCTCGCACGTGTTTTTACTCGACTAGCCTGCGGGATGCATCCTCTCGCACGTGTTTTTGCTCGACTAGCCATGCGCATCCCAAAAAACCTGCGCATGCGCATCCCAAAAAATCTGCGCATGCGCATTCCACAAAACCTGCGCATGCGCATCCCACAAAACCTCGCACGTGTTTGTGCTCGACTAGCCTGCGGGATGCATCCTCTCGCACGTGTTTTTGCTCGACTAGCCTGCGGGATGCATCCTCTCGCACGTGTTTTTACTCGACTAGCCTGCGGGATGCATCCTCTCGCACGTGTTTTTGCTCGACTAGCCTGCGGGATGCATCCTCTCGCACGAGTTTTTGCTCGACTAGCCTGCGGGATGCATCCTCTCGCACGTGTTTTTACGCGACTAGCCTGCGGGATGCATCCTCTCGCACGTGTTTTTACTCGACTACCCTGCGGGATGCATCCTCTCGCACGTGTTTTTGCTCGACTAGCCATGCGCATCCCAAAAAACCTGCGCATGCGCATCCCAAAAAACCTGCGCATGCGCATCCCACAAAACATGCCTATGCGCATCCCACAAAACATCGCACGTGTTTTTACTCGACTAGCCTGCGGGAAGCATCCTCTCGCACGTGTTTTTACTCGACTACCCTGCGGGATGCATACTCTCGCACGTGTTTTTGCTCGACTAGCCATGCGCATCCCATAAAACCTGCGCATGCGCATCCCACAAAACCTGCGTATGCGCATCCCACAAAACCTGCGTATGCGCATCCCACAAAACCTCGCACGTGTTTTTACTCGACTAGCCTGCGGGATGCATCCTCTCGCACGTGTTTTTGCTCGACTAGCCTGCGGGATGCATCCTCTCGCACGTGTTTTTGCTCGACTAGCTGCGGGATGCATCCTCTCGCACGTGTTTTTGCTCGACTAGCCTGCGGGATGCATCCTCTCGCACGTGTTTTTACTCGACTAGCCTGCGGGATGCATCCTCTCGCACGTGTTTTTGCTCGACTAGCCTGCGGGATGCATCCTCTCGCACGTGTTTTTGCTCGACTAGCCTGCGGGATGCATCCTCTCGCACGTGTTTTTACGCGACTAGCCTGCGGGATGCATCCTCTCGCACGTGTTTTTACTCGACTATCCTGCGGGATGCATCCTCTCGCACGTGTTTTTGCTCGACTAGCCATGCGCATCCCAAAAAACCTGCGCATGCGCATCCCAAAAAACCTGCGCATGCGCATCCCAAAAAACCTGCGCATGCGCATCCCACAAAACATGCCTATGCGCATCCCACAAAACCTCGCACGTGTTTTTACTCGACTAGCCTGCGGGATGCATCCTCTCGCACGTGTTTTTACTCGACTACCCTGCGGGATGCATCCTCTCGCACGTGTTTTTGCTCGACTAGCCATGCGCATCCCATAAAACCTGCGCATGCGCATCCCACAAAACCTGCGCATGCGCATCCCACAAAACCTCGCACGTGTTTTTACTCGACTAGCCTGCGGGATGCATCCTCTCGCACGTGTTTTTACTCGACTAGCCTGCGGGATGCATCCTCTCGCACGTGTTTTTACTCGACTAGCCTGCGGGATGCATCCTCTCGCACGTGTTTTTACTCGACTAGCCTGCGGGATGCATCCTCTCGCACGTGTTTTTGCTCGGCTAGCCTGCGGGATGCATCCTCTCGCACGTGTTTTTGCTCGACTAGCCATGCGCATCCCAAAAAACCTGCGCATGCGCATCCCAAAAAACCTGCGCATGAGCATCCCACAAAACCTGCGCATGCGCATCCCACAAAACCTCGCACGTGTTTTTACTCGACTAGCCTGCGGGATGCATCCTCTCGCACGTGTTTTTGCTCGACTAGCCTGCGGGATGCATCCTCTCGCACGTGTTTGTGCTCGAGTAGCCTGCGGGATGCATCCTCTCGCACGTGTTTTTGCTCGACTAGCCATGCGCATCCCAAAAAACCTGCGCATGCGCATCCCAAAAAACCTGCGCATGCGCATCCCACAAAACCTGCGTATGCGCATCCCACAAAACCTCGCACGTGTTTTTACTCGACTAGCCTGCGGGATGCATCCTCTCGCACGTGTTTTTGCTCGACTAGCCATGCGCATCCCATAAAACCTGCGCATGCGCATCCCACAAAACCTGCGTATGCGCATCCCACAAAACCTGCGTATGCGCATCCCACAAAACCTCGCACGTGTTTTTACTCGACTAGCCTGCGGGATGCATCCTCTCGCACTTGTTTTTACTCGACTAGCCTGCGGGAAGCATCCTCTCGCACGTGTTTTTACTCGACTAGCCTGCGGGATGCATCCTCTCGCACATGTTTTTGCTCGACTAGCCTGCGGGACGCATCCTCTCGCACGTGTTTTTACTCGACTAGCCTGCAGGATGCATCCTCTCGCACGTGTTTTTACTCGACTAGCCTGCGGGATGCATCCTCTCGCACGTGTTTGTGCTCGACTAGCCTGCGGGATGCATCCTCTCGCACGTGTTTTTGCTCGACTAGCCTGCGGGATGCATCCTCTCGCACGTGTTTTTACTCGACTAGCCTGCGGGATGCATCCTCTCGCACGTGTTTTTGCTCGACTAGCGTGCGGGATGCATCCTCCCGCACGTGTTTTTGCTCGACTAGCCTGCGGGATGCATCCACTCGCACGTGTTTTTACGCGACTAGCCTGCGGGATGCATCCTCTCGCACGTGTTTTTACTCGACTACCCTGCGGGATGCATCCTCTCGCACGTGTTTTTACTCGACTACCCTGCGGGATGCATCCTCTCGCACGTGTTTTTGCTCGACTAGCCATGCGCATCCCAAAAAACCTGCGCATGCGCATCCCAAAAAACCTGCGCATGCGCATCCCACAAAACATGCCTATGCGCATCCCACAAAACATCGCACGTGTTTTTACTCGACTAGCCTGCGGGATGCATCCTCTCGCACGTGTTTTTACTCGACTAGCCTGCGGGATGCATCCTCTCGCACGTGTTTTTACTCGACTACCCTGGGGGATGCATCCTCTCGCACGTGTTTTTGCTCGACTAGCCATGCGCATCCCATAAAACCTGCGCATGCGCATCCCACAAAACCTCGCACGTGTTTTTACTCGACTAGCCTGCGGGATGCATCCTCTCGCACGTGTTTTTACTCGACTAGCCTGCGGGATGCATCCTCTCGCACGTGTTTTTACTCGACTAGCCTGCGGGATGCATCCTCTCGCACGTGTTTTTACTCGACTAGCCTGCGGGATGCATCCTCTCGCACGTGTTATTGCTCGACTAGCCTGCAGGATGCATCCTCTCGCACGTGTTTTTACTCGACTAGCCTGCGGGATGCATCCTCTCGCACGTGTTTTTGCTCGACTAGCCTGCGGGATGCATCCTCTCGCACGTGTTTTTGCTCGACTAGCCTGCGGGATGCATCCTCTCGCACGTGTTTTTGCTCGACTAGCCTGCGGGATGCATCCTCACGCACGTGTTTTTACTCGACTAGCCTGCGGGAAGCATCCTCTCGCACGTGTTTTTACTCGACTACCCTGCGGGATGCATACTCTCGCACGTGTTTTTGCTCGACTAGCCATGCGCATCCCATAAAACCTGCGCATGCGCATCCCACAAAACCTGCGTATGCGCATCCCACAAAACCTGCGTATGCGCATCCCACAAAACCTCGCACGTGTTTTTACTCGACTAGCCTGCGGGATGCATCCTCTCGCACGTGTTTTTACTCGACTAGCCTGCGGGAAGCATCCTCTCGCACGTGTTTTTACTCGACTAGCCTGCGGGATGCATCCTCTCGCACGTGTTTTTGCTCGACTAGCCTGCGGGACGCATCCTCTCGCACGTGTTTTTACTCGACTAGCCTGCAGGATGCATCCTCTCGCACGTGTTTTTACTCGACTAGCCTGCGGGATGCATCCTCTCGCACGTGTTTTTGCTCGACTAGCCTGCGGTATGCATCCTCTCGCACGTGTTTTTGCTCGACTAGCCTGCGGGATGCATCCTCTCGCACGTGTTTTTGCTCGACTAGCCTGCGGGATGCATCCTCTCGCACGTGTTTTTACTCGACTAGCCTGCGGGATGCATCCTCTCGCACGTGTTTTTGCTCGACTAGCGTGCGGGATGCATCCTCCCGCACGTGCTTTTGCTCGACTAGCCTGCGGGATGCATCCTCTCGCACGTGTTTTTACGCGACTAGCCTGCGGGATGCATCCTCTCGCACGTGTTTTTACTCGACTACCCTGCGGGATGCATCCTCTCGCACGTGTTTTTGCTCGACTAGCCATGCGCATCCCAAAAAACCTGCGCATGCGCATCCCAAAAAACCTGCGCATGCGCATCCCACAAAACCTCGCACGTGTTTTTACTCGACTAGCCTGCGGGATGCATCCTCTCGCACGTGTTTTTACTCGACTAGCCTGCGGGATGCATCCTCTCGCACGGGTTTTTAATCGACTATCCTGCGGGATGCATCCTCTCGCACGTGTTTTTACTCGACTAGCCTGCGGGATGCATCCTCTCGCACGTGTTTTTGCTCGACTAGCCATGCGCATCCCAAAAAACCTGCGCATGCGCATCCCAAAAAACCTGCGCATGAACATCCCACAAAACCTGCGCATGCGCATCCCACAAAACCTCGCACGTGTTTGTGCTCGACTAGCCTGCGGGATGCATCCTCTCGCACGTGTTTTTGCTTGACTAGCCTGCGGGATGCATCCTCTCGCACGTGTTTTTGCTCGACTAGCCTGCGGGATGCATCCTCTCGCACGTGTTTTTGCTCGACTAGCCTGCGGGATGCATCCTCTCGCACGTGTTTTTACTCGACTACCCTGCGGGATGCATCCTCTCGCACGTGTTTTTGCTCGACTAGCCATGCGCATCCCATAAAACCTGCGCATGCGCATCCCACAAAACCTCGCACGTGTTTTTACTCGACTAGCCTGCGGGATGCATCCTCTCGCACGTGTTTTTACTCGACTAGCCTGCGGGATGCATCCTCTCGCACGTGTTTTTACTCGACTAGCCTGCGGGATGCATCCTCTCGCACGTGTTATTGCTCGACTAGCCTGCAGGATGCATCCTCTCGCACGTGTTTTTACTCGACTAGCCTGCGGGATGCATCCTCTCGCACGTGTTTTTGCTCGACTAGCCTGCGGGATGCATCCTCTCGCACGTGTTTTTGCTCGACTAGCCTGCGGGATGCATCCTCTCGCACGTGTTTTTGCTCGACTAGCCTGCGGGATGCATCCTCACGCACGTGTTTTTACTCGACTAGCCTGCGGGAAGCATCCTCTCGCACGTGTTTTTACTCGACTAGCCTGCGGGATGCATCCTCTCGCACGTGTTTTTGCTCGACTAGCCTGCGGGATGCATCCTCTCGCACGTGTTTTTGCTCGACTAGCCTGCGGGATGCATCCTCTCGCACGTGTTTTTGCTCGACTAGCCTGCGGGATGCATCCTCACGCACGTGTTTTTACTCGACTAGCCTGCGGGAAGCATCCTCTCGCACGTGTTTTTACTCGACTACCCTGCGGGATGCATACTCTCGCACGTGTTTTTGCTCGACTAGCCATGCGCATCCCATAAAACCTGCGCATGCGCATCCCACAAAACCTGCGTATGCGCATCCCACAAAACCTGCGTATGCGCATCCCACAAAACCTCGCACGTGTTTTTACTCGACTAGCCTGCGGGATGCATCCTCTCGCACGTGTTTTTACTCGACTAGCCTGCGGGAAGCATCCTCTCGCACGTGTTTTTACTCGACTAGCCTGCGGGATGCATCCTCTCGCACGTGTTTTTGCTCGACTAGCCTGCGGGACGCATCCTCTCGCACGTGTTTTTACTCGACTAGCCTGCAGGATGCATCCTCTCGCACGTGTTTTTACTCGACTAGCCTGCGGGATGCATCCTCTCGCACGTGTTTTTGCTCGACTAGCCTGCGGGATGCATCCTCTCGCACGTGTTTTTGCTCGACTAGCCTGCGGGATGCATCCTCTCGCACGTGTTTTTGCTCGACTAGCCTGCGGGATGCATCCTCTCGCACGTGCTTTTACTCGACTAGCCTGCGGGATGCATCCTCTTTCACGTGTTTTTGCTCGACTAGCGTGCGGGATGCATCCTCCCGCACGTGCTTTTGCTCGACTAGCCTGCGGGATGCATCCTCTCGCACGTGTTTTTACGCGACTAGCCTGCGGGATGCATCCTCTCGCACGTGTTTTTACTCGACTACCCTGCGGGATGCATCCTCTCGCACGTGTTTTTGCTCGACTAGCCATGCGCATCCCAAAAAACCTGCGCATGCGCATCCCACAAAACCTGCGCATGCGCATCCCACAAAACCTCGCACGTGTTTTTACTCGACTAGCCTGCGGGATGCATCCTCTCGCACGTGTTTTTACTCGACTAGCCTGCGGGATGCATCCTCTCGCACGGGTTTTTAATCGACTAGCCTGCGGGATGCATCCTCTCGCACGTGTTTTTACTCGACTAGCCTGCGGGATGCATCCTCTCGCACGTGTTTTTGCTCGACTAGCCATGCGCATCCCAAAAAACCTGCGCATGCGCATCCCAAAAAACCTGCGCATGAACATCCCACAAAACCTGCGCATGCGCATCCCACAAAACCTCGCACGTGTTTGTGCTCGACTAGCCTGCGGGATGCATCCTTTCGCACGTGTTTTTACTCGACTAGCCTGCGGGATGCATCCTCTCGCACGTGTTTTTGCTCGACTAGCCTGCGGGATGCATCCTCTCGCACGTGTTTGTGCTCGACTAGCCTGCGGGATGCATCCTCTCGCACGTGTTTTTACTCGACTAGCCTGCGGGATGCATCCTCTCGCACGTGTTTTTAATCGACTAGCCTGCGGGATGCATCCTCTCGCACGTGTTTTTGCTCGACTAGCCTGCGGGATGCATCCTCTCGCACGTGTTTTTGCTCGACTAGCCTGCGGGATGCATCCTCTCGCACGTGTTTTTACTCGACTACCCTGGGGGATGCATCCTCTCGCACGTGTTTTTGCTCGACTAGCCATGCGCATCCCAAAAAACCTGCGCATGCGCATCCCAAAAAACCTGCGCATGAGCATCCCACAAAACCTGCGCATGCGCATCCCACAAAACCTCGCACGTGTTTTTACTCGACTAGCCTGCGGGATGCATCCTCTCGCACGTGTTTTTGCTCGACTAGCCTGCGGGATGCATCCTCTCGCACGTGTTTGTGCTCGAGTAGCCTGCGGGATGCATCCTCTCGCACGTGTTTTTGCTCGACTAGCCATGCGCATCCCAAAAAACCTGCGCATGCGCATCCCAAAAAACCTGCGCATGCGCATCCCACAAAACCTGCGTATGCGCATCCCACAAAACCTCGCACGTGTTTTTACTCGACTAGCCTGCGGGATGCATCCTCTCGCACGTGTTTTTGCTCGACTAGCCATGCGCATCCCATAAAACCTGCGCATGCGCATCCCACAAAACCTGCGTATGCGCATCCCACAAAACCTGCGTATGCGCATCCCACAAAACCTCGCACGTGTTTTTACTCGACTAGCCTGCGGGATGCATCCTCTCGCACTTGTTTTTACTCGACTAGCCTGCGGGAAGCATCCTCTCGCACGTGTTTTTACTCGACTAGCCTGCGGGATGCATCCTCTCGCACATGTTTTTGCTCGACTAGCCTGCGGGACGCATCCTCTCGCACGTGTTTTTACTCGACTAGCCTGCAGGATGCATCCTCTCGCACGTGTTTTTACTCGACTAGCCTGCGGGATGCATCCTCTCGCACGTGTTTGTGCTCGACTAGCCTGCGGGATGCATCCTCTCGCACGTGTTTTTGCTCGACTAGCCTGCGGGATGCATCCTCTCGCACGTGTTTTTGCTCGACTAGCCTGCGGGATGCATCCTCTCGCACGTGTTTTTACTCGACTAGCCTGCGGGATGCATCCTCTCGCACGTGTTTTTGCTCGACTAGCGTGCGGGATGCATCCTCCCGCACGTGTTTTTGCTCGACTAGCCTGCGGGATGCATCCACTCGCACGTGTTTTTACGCGACTAGCCTGCGGGATGCATCCTCTCGCACGTGTTTTTACTCGACTACCCTGCGGGATGCATCCTCTCGCACGTGTTTTTACTCGACTACCCTGCGGGATGCATCCTCTCGCACGTGTTTTTGCTCGACTAGCCATGCGCATCCCAAAAAACCTGCGCATGCGCATCCCAAAAAACCTGCGCATGCGCATCCCACAAAACATGCCTATGCGCATCCCACAAAACATCGCACGTGTTTTTACTCGACTAGCCTGCGGGATGCATCCTCTCGCACGTGTTTTTACTCGACTAGCCTGCGGGATGCATCCTCTCGCACGTGTTTTTACTCGACTACCCTGGGGGATGCATCCTCTCGCACGTGTTTTTGCTCGACTAGCCATGCGCATCCCATAAAACCTGCGCATGCGCATCCCACAAAACCTCGCACGTGTTTTTACTCGACTAGCCTGCGGGATGCATCCTCTCGCACGTGTTTTTACTCGACTAGCCTGCGGGATGCATCCTCTCGCACGTGTTTTTACTCGACTAGCCTGCGGGATGCATCCTCTCGCACGTGTTTT
This sequence comes from Lasioglossum baleicum, assembly GCF_051020765.1. NCBI lineage: Eukaryota > Metazoa > Arthropoda > Insecta > Hymenoptera > Halictidae > Lasioglossum > Lasioglossum baleicum. The sequence continues at coordinate 141,837 of NW_027469170.1, forward strand.
TACTCGACTAGCCTGCGGGATGCATCCTCTCGCACGTGTTATTGCTCGACTAGCCTGCAGGATGCATCCTCTCGCACGTGTTTTTACTCGACTAGCCTGCGGGATGCATCCTCTCGCACGTGTTTTTGCTCGGCTAGCCTGCGGGATGCATCCTCTCGCACGTGTTTTTGCTCGACTAGCCTGCGGGATGCATCCTCTCGCACGTGTTTTTGCTCGACTAGCCTGCGGGATGCATCCTCACGCACGTGTTTTTACTCGACTAGCCTGCGGGAAGCATCCTCTCGCACGTGTTTTTACTCGACTACCCTGCGGGATGCATACTCTCGCACGTGTTTTTGCTCGACTAGCCATGCGCATCCCATAAAACCTGCGCATGCGCATCCCACAAAACCTGCGTATGCGCATCCCACAAAACCTGCGTATGCGCATCCCACAAAACCTCGCACGTGTTTTTACTCGACTAGCCTGCGGGATGCATCCTCTCGCACGTGTTTTTACTCGACTAGCCTGCGGGAAGCATCCTCTCGCACGTGTTTTTACTCGACTAGCCTGCGGGATGCATCCTCTCGCACGTGTTTTTGCTCGACTAGCCTGCGGGACGCATCCTCTCGCACGTGTTTTTACTCGACTAGCCTGCAGGATGCATCCTCTCGCACGTGTTTTTACTCGACTAGCCTGCGGGATGCATCCTCTCGCACGTGTTTTTGCTCGACTAGCCTGCGGGATGCATCCTCTCGCACGTGTTTTTGCTCGACTAGCCTGCGGGATGCATCCTCTCGCACGTGTTTTTGCTCGACTAGCCTGCGGGATGCATCCTCTCGCACGTGTTTTTACTCGACTAGCCTGCGGGATGCATCCTCTCGCACGTGTTTTTGCTCGACTAGCGTGCGGGATGCATCCTCCCGCACGTGCTTTTGCTCGACTAGCCTGCGGGATGCATCCTCTCGCACGTGTTTTTACGCGACTAGCCTGCGGGATGCATCCTCTCGCACGTGTTTTTACTCGACTACCCTGCGGGATGCATCCTCTCGCACGTGTTTTTGCTCGACTAGCCATGCGCATCCCAAAAAACCTGCGCATGCGCATCCCAAAAAACCTGCGCATGCGCATCCCACAAAACCTGCGCATGCGCATCCCACAAAACCTCGCACGTGTTTTTACTCGACTAGCCTGCGGGATGCATCCTCTCGCACGTGTTTTTACTCGACTAGCCTGCGGGATGCATCCTCTCGCACGGGTTTTTAATCGACTATCCTGCGGGATGCATCCTCTCGCACGTGTTTTTACTCGACTAGCCTGCGGGATGCATCCTCTCGCACGTGTTTTTGCTCGACTAGCCATGCGCATCCCAAAAAACCTGCGCATGCGCATCCCAAAAAACCTGCGCATGAACATCCCACAAAACCTGCGCATGCGCATCCCACAAAACCTCGCACGTGTTTGTGCTCGACTAGCCTGCGGGATGCATCCTCTCGCACGTGTTTTTGCTCGACTAGCCTGCGGGATGCATCCTCTCGCACGTGTTTTTGCTCGACTAGCCTGCGGGATGCATCCTCTCGCACGTGTTTTTGCTCGACTAGCCTGCGGGATGCATCCTCTCGCACGTGTTTTTACTCGACTACCCTGCGGGATGCATCCTCTCGCACGTGTTTTTGCTCGACTAGCCATGCGCATCCCATAAAACCTGCGCATGCGCATCCCACAAAACCTCGCACGTGTTTTTACTCGACTAGCCTGCGGGATGCATCCTCTCGCACGTGTTTTTACTCGACTAGCCTGCGGGATGCATCCTCTCGCACGTGTTTTTACTCGACTAGCCTGCGGGATGCATCCTCTCGCACGTGTTATTGCTCGACTAGCCTGCAGGATGCATCCTCTCGCACGTGTTTTTACTCGACTAGCCTGCGGGATGCATCCTCTCGCACGTGTTTTTGCTCGACTAGCCTGCGGGATGCATCCTCTCGCACGTGTTTTTGCTCGACTAGCCTGCGGGATGCATCCTCTCGCACGTGTTTTTGCTCGACTAGCCTGCGGGATGCATCCTCACGCACGTGTTTTTACTCGACTAGCCTGCGGGAAGCATCCTCTCGCACGTGTTTTTACTCGACTAGCCTGCGGGATGCATCCTCTCGCACGTGTTTTTGCTCGACTAGCCTGCGGGATGCATCCTCTCGCACGTGTTTTTGCTCGACTAGCCTGCGGGATGCATCCTCTCGCACGTGTTTTTGCTCGACTAGCCTGCGGGATGCATCCTCACGCACGTGTTTTTACTCGACTAGCCTGCGGGAAGCATCCTCTCGCACGTGTTTTTACTCGACTACCCTGCGGGATGCATACTCTCGCACGTGTTTTTGCTCGACTAGCCATGCGCATCCCATAAAACCTGCGCATGCGCATCCCACAAAACCTGCGTATGCGCATCCCACAAAACCTGCGTATGCGCATCCCACAAAACCTCGCACGTGTTTTTACTCGACTAGCCTGCGGGATGCATCCTCTCGCACGTGTTTTTACTCGACTAGCCTGCGGGAAGCATCCTCTCGCACGTGTTTTTACTCGACTAGCCTGCGGGATGCATCCTCTCGCACGTGTTTTTGCTCGACTAGCCTGCGGGACGCATCCTCTCGCACGTGTTTTTACTCGACTAGCCTGCAGGATGCATCCTCTCGCACGTGTTTTTACTCGACTAGCCTGCGGGATGCATCCTCTCGCACGTGTTTTTGCTCGACTAGCCTGCGGGATGCATCCTCTCGCACGTGTTTTTGCTCGACTAGCCTGCGGGATGCATCCTCTCGCACGTGTTTTTGCTCGACTAGCCTGCGGGATGCATCCTCTCGCACGTGTTTTTACTCGACTAGCCTGCGGGATGCATCCTCTTTCACGTGTTTTTGCTCGACTAGCGTGCGGGATGCATCCTCCCGCACGTGCTTTTGCTCGACTAGCCTGCGGGATGCATCCTCTCGCACGTGTTTTTACGCGACTAGCCTGCGGGATGCATCCTCTCGCACGTGTTTTTACTCGACTACCCTGCGGGATGCATCCTCTCGCACGTGTTTTTGCTCGACTAGCCATGCGCATCCCAAAAAACCTGCGCATGCGCATCCCAAAAAACCTGCGCATGCGCATCCCACAAAACCTGCGCATGCGCATCCCACAAAACCTCGCACGTGTTTTTACTCGACTAGCCTGCGGGATGCATCCTCTCGCACGTGTTTTTACTCGACTAGCCTGCGAGATGCATCCTCTCGCACGGGTTTTTAATCGACTAGCCTGCGGGATGCATCCTCTCGCACGTGTTTTTACTCGACTAGCCTGCGGGATGCATCCTCTCGCACGTGTTTTTGCTCGACTAGCCATGCGCATCCCAAAAAACCTGCGCATGCGCATCCCAAAAAACCTGCGCATGAACATCCCACAAAACCTGCGCATGCGCATCCCACAAAACCTCGCACGTGTTTGTGCTCGACTAGCCTGCGGGATGCATCCTCTCGCACGTGTTTTTGCTCGACTAGCCTGCGGGATGCATCCTCTCGCACGTGTTTTTGCTCGACTAGCCTGCGGGATGCATCCTCTCGCACGTGTTTTTGCTCGACTAGCCTGCGGGATGCATCCTCTCGCACGTGTTTTTACTCGACTACCCTGCGGGATGCATCCTCTCGCACGTGTTTTTGCTCGACTAGCCATGCGCATCCCATAAAACCTGCGCATGCGCATCCCACAAAACCTCGCACGTGTTTTTACTCGACTAGCCTGCGGGATGCATCCTCTCGCACGTGTTTTTACTCGACTAGCCTGCGGGATGCATCCTCTCGCACGTGTTTTTACTCGACTAGCCTGCGGGATGCATCCTCTCGCACGTGTTATTGCTCGACTAGCCTGCAGGATGCATCCTCTCGCACGTGTTTTTACTCGACTAGCCTGCGGGATGCATCCTCTCGCACGTGTTTTTGCTCGACTAGCCTGCGGGATGCATCCTCTCGCACGTGTTTTTGCTCGACTAGCCTGCGGGATGCATCCTCTCGCACGTGTTTTTGCTCGACTAGCCTGCGGGATGCATCCTCACGCACGTGTTTTTACTCGACTAGCCTGCGGGAAGCATCCTCTCGCACGTGTTTTTACTCGACTAGCCTGCGGGATGCATCCTCTCGCACGTGTTTTTGCTCGACTAGCCTGCGGGATGCATCCTCTCGCACGTGTTTTTGCTCGACTAGCCTGCGGGATGCATCCTCTCGCACGTGTTTTTGCTCGACTAGCCTGCGGGATGCATCCTCACGCACGTGTTTTTACTCGACTAGCCTGCGGGAAGCATCCTCTCGCACGTGTTTTTACTCGACTACCCTGCGGGATGCATACTCTCGCACGTGTTTTTGCTCGACTAGCCATGCGCATCCCATAAAACCTGCGCATGCGCATCCCACAAAACCTGCGTATGCGCATCCCACAAAACCTGCGTATGCGCATCCCACAAAACCTCGCACGTGTTTTTACTCGACTAGCCTGCGGGATGCATCCTCTCGCACGTGTTTTTACTCGACTAGCCTGCGGGAAGCATCCTCTCGCACGTGTTTTTACTCGACTAGCCTGCGGGATGCATCCTCTCGCACGTGTTTTTGCTCGACTAGCCTGCGGGACGCATCCTCTCGCACGTGTTTTTACTCGACTAGCCGCAGGATGCATCCTCTCGCACGTGTTTTTACTCGACTAGCCTGCGGGATGCATCCTCTCGCACGTGTTTTTGCTCGACTAGCCTGCGGGATGCATCCTCTCGCACGTGTTTTTGCTCGACTAGCCTGCGGGATGCATCCTCTCGCACGTGTTTTTGCTCGACTAGCCTGCGGGATGCATCCTACTCGCACGTGTTTTTACTCGACTAGCCTGCGGGATGCATCCTCTCGCACGTGTTTTTGCTCGACTAGCGTGCGGGATGCATCCTCCCGCACGGTGCTTTTGCTCGACTAGCCTGCGGGATGCATCCTCTCGCACGTGTTTTTTACGCGACTAGCCTGCGGGATGCATCCTCTCGCACGTGTTTTTACTCGACTACCTGCGGGATGCATCCTCTCGCACGTGTTTTTGCTCGACTAGCCATGCGCATCCCAAAAAACCTGCGCATGCGCATCCCACAAAACCTGCGCATGCGCATCCCACAAACCTCGCACGTGTTTATTACTCGACTAGCCTGCGGGATGCATCCTCTCGCACGTGTTTTTACTCGACTAGCCTGCGGATGCATCCTCTCGCACGGGTTTTTAATCGACTAGCCTGCGGGATGCATCCTCTCGCACGTGTTTTACTCGACTAGCCTGCGGGATGCATCCTCTCGCACGTGTTTTTGCTCGACTAGCCATGCGCATCCCAAAAAACCTGCGCATGCGCATCCCAAAAACCTGCGCATGAACATCCCACAAAACCTGCGCATGCGCATCCACAAAACCTCGCACGTGTTTTGTGCTCGACTAGCCTGCGGGATGCATCCTTTCGCACGTGTTTTTACTCGACTAGCCTGCGGGATGCATCCTCTCGCACGTGTTTTTGCTCGACTAGCCTGCGGGATGCATCCTCTCGCACGTGTTTGTGCTCGACTAGCCTGCGGGATGCATCCTCTCGCACGTGTTTTTGCTCGACTAGCCTGCGGGATGCATCCTCTCGCACGTGTTTTTGCTCGACTAGCCTGCGGGATGCATCCTCTCGCACGTGTTTTTGCTCGACTAGCCTGCGGGATGCATCCTCTCGCACGTGTTTTTACTCGACTACCCTGCGGGATGCATCCTCTCGCACGTGTTTTTGCTCGACTAGCCATGCGCATCCCATAAAACCTGCGCATGCGCATCCCACAAAACCTCGCACGTGTTTTTACTCGACTAGCCTGCGGGATGCATCCTCTCGCACGTGTTTTTACTCGACTAGCCTGCGGGATGCATCCTCTCGCACGTGTTTTTACTCGACTAGCCTGCGGGATGCATCCTCTCGCACGTGTTTTTACTCGACTAGCCTGCGGGATGCATCCTCTCGCACGTGTTATTGCTCGACTAGCCTGCAGGATGCATCCTCTCGCACGTGTTTTTACTCGACTAGCCTGCGGGATGCATCCTCTCGCACGTGTTTTTACTCGACTAGCCTGCGGGAAGCATCCTCTCGCACGTGTTTTTACTCGACTAGCCTGCGGGATGCATCCTCTCGCACGTGTTTTTGCTCGACTAGCCTGCGGGACGCATCCTCTCGCACGTGTTTTTACTCGACTAGCCTGCAGGATGCATCCTCTCGCACGTGTTTTTACTCGACTAGCCTGCGGGATGCATCCTCTCGCACGTGTTTTTGCTCGACTAGCCTGCGGGATGCATCCTCTCGCACGTGTTTTTGCTCGACTAGCCTGCGGGATGCATCCTCTCGCACGTGTTTTTGCTCGACTAGCCTGCGGGATGCATCCTCTCGCACGTGTTTTTACTCGACTAGCCTGCGGGATGCATCCTCTCGCACGTGTTTTTGCTCGACTAGCGTGCGGGATGCATCCTCCCGCACGTGCTTTTGCTCGACTAGCCTGCGGGATGCATCCTCTCGCACGTGTTTTTACGCGACTAGCCTGCGGGATGCATCCTCTCGCACGTGTTTTTACTCGACTACCCTGCGGGATGCATCCTCTCGCACGTGTTTTTGCTCGACTAGCCATGCGCATCCCAAAAAACCTGCGCATGCGCATCCCACAAAACCTGCGCATGCGCATCCCACAAAACCTCGCACGTGTTTTTACTCGACTAGCCTGCGGGATGCATCCTCTCGCACGTGTTTTTACTCGACTAGCCTGCGGGATGCATCCTCTCGCACGGGTTTTTAATCGACTAGCCTGCGGGATGCATCCTCTCGCACGTGTTTTTACTCGACTAGCCTGCGGGATGCATCCTCTCGCACGTGTTTTTGCTCGACTAGCCATGCGCATCCCAAAAAACCTGCGCATGCGCATCCCAAAAAACCTGCGCATGAACATCCCACAAAACCTGCGCATGCGCATCCCACAAAACCTCGCACGTGTTTGTGCTCGACTAGCCTGCGGGATGCATCCTTTCGCACGTGTTTTTACTCGACTAGCCTGCGGGATGCATCCTCTCGCACGTGTTTTTGCTCGACTAGCCTGCGGGATGCATCCTCTCGCACGTGTTTGTGCTCGACTAGCCTGCGGGATGCATCCTCTCGCACGTGTTTTTGCTCGACTAGCCTGCGGGATGCATCCTCTCGCACGTGTTTTTGCTCGACTAGCCTGCGGGATGCATCCTCTCGCACGTGTTTTTGCTCGACTAGCCTGCGGGATGCATCCTCTCGCACGTGTTTTTACTCGACTACCCTGCGGGATGCATCCTCTCGCACGTGTTTTTGCTCGACTAGCCATGCGCATCCCATAAAACCTGCGCATGCGCATCCCACAAAACCTCGCACGTGTTTTTACTCGACTAGCCTGCGGGATGCATCCTCTCGCACGTGTTTTTACTCGACTAGCCTGCGGGATGCATCCTCTCGCACGTGTTTTTACTCGACTAGCCTGCGGGATGCATCCTCTCGCACGTGTTTTTACTCGACTAGCCTGCGGGATGCATCCTCTCGCACGTGTTATTGCTCGACTAGCCTGCAGGATGCATCCTCTCGCACGTGTTTTTACTCGACTAGCCTGCGGGATGCATCCTCTCGCACGTGTTTTTGCTCGACTAGCCTGCGGGATGCATCCTCTCGCACGTGTTTTTGCTCGACTAGCCTGCGGGATGCATCCTCTCGCACGTGTTTTTGCTCGACTAGCCTGCGGGATGCATCCTCACGCACGTGTTTTTACTCGACTAGCCTGCGGGAAGCATCCTCTCGCACGTGTTTTTACTCGACTACCCTGCGGGATGCATACTCTCGCACGTGTTTTTGCTCGACTAGCCATGCGCATCCCATAAAACCTGCGCATGCGCATCCCACAAAACCTGCGTATGCGCATCCCACAAAACCTGCGTATGCGCATCCCACAAAACCTCGCACGTGTTTTTACTCGACTAGCCTGCGGGATGCATCCTCTCGCACGTGTTTTTACTCGACTAGCCTGCGGGAAGCATCCTCTCGCACGTGTTTTTACTCGACTAGCCTGCGGGATGCATCCTCTCGCACGTGTTTTTGCTCGACTAGCCTGCGGGATGCATCCTCTCGCACGTGTTTTTGCTCGACTAGCCTGCGGGATGCATCCTCTCGCACGTGTTTTTGCTCGACTAGCCTGCGGGATGCATCCTCACGCACGTGTTTTTGCTCGACTAGCCTGCGGGATGCATCCTCTCGCACGTGTTTTTACTCGACTAGCCTGCGGGATGCATCCTCTCGCACGTGTTTTTGCTCGACTAGCGTGCGGGATGCATCCTCCCGCACGTGTTTTTGCTCGACTAGCCTGCGGGATGCATCCTCTCGCACGTGTTTTTACGCGACTAGCCTGCGGGATGCATCCTCTCGCACGTGTTTTTACTCGACTACCCTGCGGGATGCATCCTCTCGCACGTGTTTTTGCTCGACTAGCCATGCGCATCCCAAAAAACCTGCGCATGCGCATCCCAAAAAACCTGCGCATGCGCATCCCACAAAACCTGCGCATGCGCATCCCACAAAACCTCGCACGTGTTTTTACTCGACTAGCCTGCGGGATGCATCCTCTCGCACGTGTTTTTACTCGACTAGCCTGCGGGATGCATCCTCTCGCACGGGTTTTTAATCGACTAGCCTGCGGGATGCATCCTCTCGCACGTGTTTTTACTCGACTAGCCTGCGGGATGCATCCTCTCGCACGTGTTTTTGCTCGGCTAGCCGGCGGGATGCATCCTCTCGCACGTGTTTTTGCTCGACTAGCCATGCGCATCCCAAAAAACCTGCGCATGCGCATCCCAAAAAACCTGCGCATGAACATCCCACAAAACCTGCGCATGCGCATCCCACAAAACCTCGCACGTGTTTGTGCTCGACTAGCCTGCGGGATGCATCCTTTCGCACGTGTTTTTACTCGACTAGCCTGCGGGATGCATCCTCTCGCACGTGTTTTTGCTCGACTAGCCTGCGGGATGCATCCTCTCGCACGTGTTTGTGCTCGACTAGCCTGCGGGATGCATCCTCTCGCACGTGTTTTTGCTCGACTAGCCTGCGGGATGCATCCTCTCGCACGTGTTTTTGCTCGACTAGCCTGCGGGATGCATCCTCTCGCACGTGTTTTTGCTCGACTAGCCTGCGGGATGCATCCTCTCGCACGTGTTTTTACTCGACTACCCTGCGGGATGCATACTCTCGCACGTGTTTTTGCTCGACTAGCCATGCGCATCCCAAAAAACCTGCGCATGCGCATCCCACAAAACCTGCGTATGCGCATCCCACAAAACCTCGCACGTGTTTTTACTCGACTAGCCTGCGGGATGCATCCTCTCGCACGTGTTTTTGCTCGACTAGCCATGCGCATCCCAAAAAACCTGCGCATGCGCATCCCAAAAAATCTGCGCATGCGCATTCCACAAAACCTGCGCATGCGCATCCCACAAAACCTCGCACGTGTTTGTGCTCGACTAGCCTGCGGGATGCATCCTCTCGCACGTGTTTTTGCTCGGCTAGCCTGCGGGATGCATCCTCTCGCACGTGTTTTTGCTCGACTAGCCATGCGCATCCCAAAAAACCTGCGCATGCGCATCCAAAAAAACCTGCGCATGCGCATCCCACAAAACCTGCGCATGCGCATCCCACAAAACCTCGCACGTGTTTTTACTCGACTAGCCTGCGGGATGCATCGTCTCGCACGTGTTTTTACTCGACTAGCCTGCGGGATGCATCCTCTCGCACGTGTTTTTGCTCGACTAGCCATGCGCATCCCAAAAAACCTGCGCATGCGCATCCCAAAAAATCTGCGCATGCGCATCCCACAAAACCTGCGCATGCGCATCCCACAAAACCTCGCACGTGTTTGTGCTCGACTAGCCTGCGGGATGCATCCTTTCGCACGTGTTTTTACTCGACTAGCCTGCGGGATGCATCCTCTCGCACGTGTTTTTGCTCGACTAGCCTGCGGGATGCATCCTCTCGCACGTGTTTTTGCTCGACTAGGCATGCGCATCCCAAAAAACCTGCGCATGCGCATACCAAAAAACCTGCGCATGCGCATCCCACAAAACCTGCGCATGCGCATCCCACAAAACCTCGCACGTGTTTGTGCTCGACTAGCCTGCGGGATGCATCCTTTCGCACGTGTTTTTACTCGACTAGCCTGCGGGATGCATCCTCTCGCACGTATTTTTGCTCGACTAGCCTGCGGGATGCATCCTCTCGCACGTGTTTGTGCTCGACTAGCCTGCGGGATGCATCCTCTCGCACGTGTTTTTACTCGACTAGCCTGCGGGATGCATCCTCTCGCACGTGTTTTTGCTCGACTAGCCTGCGGGATGCATCCTCTCGCACGTGTTTTTACTCGACTAGCCTGCGGGATGCATCCTCTCGCACGTGTTTTTACTCGACTAGCCTGCGGGATGCATCCTCTCGCACGTGTTTTTGCTCGACTAGCCATGCGCATCCCAAAAAACCTGCACATGCGCATCCCAAAAAACCTGCGCATGCGCATCCCACAAAACCTCGCACGTGTTTTTACTCGACTAGCCTGCGGGATGCATCCTCTCGCACGTGTTTTTGCTCGACTAGCCTGCGGGATGCATCCTCTCGCACGTGTTTTTGCTCGACTAGCCATGCGCATCCCAAAAAACCTGCGCATGCGCATCCCAAAAAACCTGCGCATGCGCATCCCACAAAACCCGCGCATGCGCATCCCACAAAACCTCGCACGTGTTTTTACTCGACTAGCCTGCGGGATGCATCCTCTCGCACGTGTTTTTACTCGACTAGCCTGCGGGATGCATCCTCTCGCACGTGTTTTTACTCGACTAGCCTGCGGGATGCATCCCCTCGCACGTGTTTTTACTCGACTAGGCTGCGGGATGCATCGTCTCGCACGTGTTTTTACTCGACTAGTCTGCGGGATGCATCCTCTCGCACGTGTTTTTGCTCGACTAGCCATGCGCATCCCAAATAACCTGCGCATGCGCATCCCAAAAAATCTGCGCATGCGCATCCCACAAAACCTCGCACGTGTTTGTGCTCGACTAGCCTGCGGGATGCATCCTTTCGCACGTGTTTTTACTCGACTAGCCTGCGGGATGCATCCTCTCGCACGTGTTTTTGCTCGACTAGCCTGCGGGATGCATCCTCTCGCACGTGTTTGTGCTCGACTAGCCTGCGGGATGCATCCTCTCGCACGTGTTTTTACTCGACTAGCCTGCGGGATGCATCCTCTCGCACGTGTTTTTGCTCGACTAGCCTGCGGGATGCATCCTCTCGCACGTGTTTTTGCTCGACTAGCCTGCGGGATGCATCCTCTCGCACGTGTTTTTGCTCGACTAGCCTGCGGGACGCATCCTCTCGCACGTGTTTTTACTCGACTAGCCTGCAGGATGCATCCTCTCGCACGTGTTTTTACTCGACTAGCCTGCGGGATGCATCCTCTCGCACGTGTTTTTGCTCGACTAGCCTGCGGGATGCATCCTCTCGCACGTGTTTTTGCTCGACTAGCCTGCGGGATGCATCCTCTCGCACGTGTTTTTGCTCGACTAGCCTGCGGGATGCATCCTCTCGCACGTGTTTTTACTCGACTAGCCTGCGGGATGCATCCTCTCGCACGTGTTTTTACTCGACTACCCTGCGGGATGCATCCTCTCGCACGTGTTTTTGCTCGACTAGCCATGCGCATCCCAAAAAACCTGCGCATGCGCATCCCAAAAAACCTGCGCATGCGCATCCCACAAAACCTGCGCATGCGCATCCCACAAAACTTCGCACGTGTTTTTACTCGACTAGCCTGCGGGATGCATCCTCTCGCACGTGTTTTTACTCGACTAGCCTGCGGGATGCATCCTCTCGCACGGGTTTTTAATCGACTAGCCTGCGGGATGCATCCTCTCGCACGTGTTTTTACTCGACTAGCCTGCGGGATGCATCCTCTCGCACGTGTTTTTGCTCGGCTAGCCGGCGGGATGCATCCTCTCGCACGTGTTTTTGCTCGACTAGCCATGCGCATCCCAAAAAACCTGCGCATGCGCATCCCAAAAAACCTGCGCATGAACATCCCACAAAACCTGCGCATGCGCATCCCACAAAACCTCGCACGTGTTTGTGCTCGACTAGCCTGCGGGATGCATCCTTTCGCACGTGTTTTTACTCGACTAGCCTGCGGGATGCATCCTCTCGCACGTGTTTTTGCTCGACTAGCCTGCGGGATGCATCCTCTCGCACGTGTTTGTGCTCGACTAGCCTGCGGGATGCATCCTCTCGCACGTGTTTTTGCTCGACTAGCCTGCGGGATGCATCCTCTCGCACGTGTTTTTGCTCGACTAGCCTGCGGGATGCATCCTCTCGCACGTGTTTTTGCTCGACTAGCCTGCGGGATGCATCCTCTCGCACGTGTTTTTACTCGACTACCCTGCGGGATGCATACTCTCGCACGTGTTTTTGCTCGACTAGCCATGCGCATCCCAAAAAACCTGCGCATGCGCATCCCACAAAACCTGCGTATGCGCATCCCACAAAACCTCGCACGTGTTTTTACTCGACTAGCCTGCGGGATGCATCCTCTCGCACGTGTTTTTGCTCGACTAGCCATGCGCATCCCAAAAAACCTGCGCATGCGCATCCCACAAAACCTCGCACGTGTTTGTGCTCGACTAGCCTGCGGGATGCATCCTCTCGCACGTGTTTTTACTCGACTAGCCTGCGGGATGCATCCTCTCGCACGTGTTTTTGCTCGACTAGCCTGCGGGATGCATCCTCTCGCACGTGTTTTTGCTCGACTAGCCTGCGGGATGCATCCTCTCGCACATGTTTTTACTCGACTACCCTGCGGGATGCATCCTCTCGCACGTGTTTTTGCTCGACTAGCCATGCGGATCCCAAAAAACCTGCGCATGCGCATCCCAAAAAACCTGCGCATGCGCATCCCACAAAACATGCCTATGCGCATCCCACAAAACATCGCACGTGTTTTTACTCGACTAGCCTGCGGGATGCATCCTCTCGCACGTGTTTTTACTCGACTAGCCTGCGGGATGCATCCTCTCGCACGTGTTTTTACTCGACTACCCTGCGGGATGCATCCTCTCGCACGTGTTTTTGCTCGACTAGCCATGCGCATCCCATAAAACCTGCGCATGCGCATCCCACAAAACCTCGCACGTGTTTTTACTCGACTAGCCTGCGGGATGCATCCTCTCGCACGTGTTTTTACTCGACTAGCCTGCGGGATGCATCCTCTCGCACGTGTTTTTACTCGACTAGCCTGCGGGATGCATCCTCTCGCACGTGTTTTTACTCGACTAGCCTGCGGGATGCATCCTCTCGCACGTGTTATTGCTCGGCTAGCCTGCGGGATGCATCCTCTCGCACGTGTTTTTGCTCGACTAGCCATGCGCATCCCAAAAAACCTGCACATGCGCATCCCAAAAAACCTGCGCATGCGCATCCCACAAAACCTGCGCATGCGCATCCCACAAAACCTCGCACGTGTTTGTGCTCGACTAGCCTGCGGGATGCATCCTTTCGCACGTGTTTTTACTCGACTAGCCTGCGGGATGCATCCTCTCGCACGTGTTTTTGCTCGACTAGCCTGCGGGATGCATCCTCTCGCACGTGTTTGTGCTCGACTAGCCTGCGGGATGCATCCTCTCGCACGTGTTTTTACTCGACTAGCCTGCGGGATGCATCCTCTCGCACGTGTTTTTGCTCGACTAGCCTGCGGGATGCATCCTCTCGCACGTGTTTTTGCTCGACTAGCCTGCGGGATGCATCCTCTCGCACGTGTTTTTACTCGACTAGCCTGCGGGATGCATTCTCTCACGTGTTTTTACTCGACTACCCTGCGGGATGCATACTCTCGCACGTGTTTTTGCTCGACTAGCCATGCGCATCCCAAAAAACCTGCGCATGCGCATCCCAAAAAATCTGCGCATGCGCATCCCACAAAACCTGCGCATGCGCATCCCACAAAACCTGCGTATGCGCATCCCACAAAACCTCGCACGTGTTTTTACTCGACTAGCCTGCGGGATGCATCCTCTCGCACGTGTTTTCGCTCGACTAGCCATGCACATCCCAAAAAACCTGCGCATGCGCATCCCAAAAAATCTGCGCATGCGCATCCCACAAAACCTGCGCATGCGCATCCCACAAAACCTCGCACGTGTTTGTGCTCGACTAGCCTGCGGGATGCATCCTTTCGCACGTGTTTTTACTCGACTAGCCTGCGGGATGCATCCTCTCGCACGTGTTTTTGCTCGACTAGCCTGCGGGATGCATCCTCTCGCACGTGTTTGTGCTCGACTAGCCTGCGGGATGCATCCTCTCGCACGTGTTTTTACTCGACTAGCCTGCGGGATGCATCCTCTCGCACGTGTTTTTGCTCGACTAGCCTGCGGGATGCATCCTCTCGCACGTGTTTTTGCTCGACTAGCCTGCGGGATGCATCCTCTCGCACGTGTTTTTACTCGACTAGCCTGCGGGATGCATCCTCTCGCACGTGTTTTTACTCGACTACCCTGCGGGATGCATCCTCTCGCACGTGTTTTTGCTCGACTAGCCATGCGCATCCCAAAAAACCTGCGCATGCGCATCCCAAAAAACCTGCGCATGCGCATCCCACAAAACCTGCGTATGCGCATCCTACAAAACCTCGCACGTGTTTTTACTCGACTAGCCTGCGGGATGCATCCTCTCGCACGTGTTTTTACTCGACTAGCCTGCGGGATGCATCCTCTCGCACGTGTTTTTGCTCGACTAGCCATGCGCATCCCAAAAAACCTGCACATGCGCATCCCAAAAAAACTGCGCATGCGCATCCCACAAAACCTCGCACGTGTTTTTACTCGACTAGCCTGCGGGATGCATCCTCTCGCACGTGTTTTTGCTCGGCTAGCCTGCGGGATGCATCCTCTCGCACGTGTTTTTGCTCGACTAGCCATGCGCATCCCAAAAAACCTGCGCATGCGCATCCAAAAAAACCTGCGCATGCGCATCCCACAAAACCTCGCACGTGTTTTTACTCGACTAGCCTGCGGGATGCATCGTCTCGCACGTGTTTTTACTCGACTAGCCTGCGGGATGCATCCTCTCGCACGTGTTTTTGCTCGACTAGCCATGCGCATCCCAAAAAACCTGCGCATGCGCATCCCAAAAAATCTGCGCATGCGCATCCCACAAAACCTGCGCATGCGCATCCCACAAAACCTCGCACGTGTTTGTGCTCGACTAGCCTGCGGGATGCATCCTTTCGCACGTGTTTTTACTCGACTAGCCTGCGGGATGCATCCTCTCGCACGTGTTTTTGCTCGACTAGCCTGCGGGATGCATCCTCTCGCACGTGTTTTTGCTCGACTAGGCATGCGCATCCCAAAAAACCTGCGCATGCGCATACCAAAAAACCTGCGCATGCGCATCCCACAAAACCTGCGCATGCGCATCCCACAAAACCTCGCACGTGTTTGTGCTCGACTAGCCTGCGGGATGCATCCTTTCGCACGTGTTTTTACTCGACTAGCCTGCGGGATGCATCCTCTCGCACGTATTTTTGCTCGACTAGCCTGCGGGATGCATCCTCTCGCACGTGTTTGTGCTCGACTAGCCTGCGGGATGCATCCTCTCGCACGTGTTTTTACTCGACTAGCCTGCGGGATGCATCCTCTCGCACGTGTTTTTGCTCGACTAGCCTGCGGGATGCATCCTCTCGCACGTGTTTTTACTCGACTAGCCTGCGGGATGCATCCTCTCGCACGTGTTTTTACTCGACTAGCCTGCGGGATGCATCCTCTCGCACGTGTTTTTGCTCGACTAGCCATGCGCATCCCAAAAAACCTGCACATGCGCATCCCAAAAAACCTGCGCATGCGCATCCCACAAAACCTCGCACGTGTTTTTACTCGACTAGCCTGCGGGATGCATCCTCTCGCACGTGTTTTTGCTCGACTAGCCTGCGGGATGCATCCTCTCGCACGTGTTTTTGCTCGACTAGCCATGCGCATCCCAAAAAACCTGCGCATGCGCATCCCAAAAAACCTGCGCATGCGCATCCCACAAAACCCGCGCATGCGCATCCCACAAAACCTCGCACGTGTTTTTACTCGACTAGCCTGCGGGATGCATCCTCTCGCACGTGTTTTTACTCGACTAGCCTGCGGGATGCATCCTCTCGCACGTGTTTTTACTCGACTAGCCTGCGGGATGCATCCCCTCGCACGTGTTTTTACTCGACTAGGCTGCGGGATGCATCGTCTCGCACGTGTTTTTACTCGACTAGTCTGCGGGATGCATCCTCTCGCACGTGTTTTTGCTCGACTAGCCATGCGCATCCCAAATAACCTGCGCATGCGCATCCCAAAAAATCTGCGCATGCGCATCCCACAAAACCTCGCACGTGTTTGTGCTCGACTAGCCTGCGGGATGCATCCTTTCGCACGTGTTTTTACTCGACTAGCCTGCGGGATGCATCCTCTCGCACGTGTTTTTGCTCGACTAGCCTGCGGGATGCATCCTCTCGCACGTGTTTGTGCTCGACTAGCCTGCGGGATGCATCCTCTCGCACGTGTTTTTACTCGACTAGCCTGCGGGATGCATCCTCTCGCACGTGTTTTTGCTCGACTAGCCATGCGCATCCCAAAAAACCTGCGCATGCGCAACCCAAAAAACCTGCGCATGCGCATCCCACAAAACCTGCGTATGCGCATCCCACAAAACCTCGCACGTGTTTTTACTCGACTAGCCTGCGGGATGCATCCTCTCGCACGTGTTTTTACTCGACTAGCCTGCGGGATGCATCCTCTCGCACGTGTTTTTGCTCGACTAGCCATGCGCATCCCAAAAAACCTGCGCATGCGCATCCCAAAAAATCTGCGCATGCGCATCCCACAAAACCTCGCACGTGTTTTTACTCGACTAGCCTGCGGGATGCATCGTCTCGCACGTGTTTTTACTCGACTAGCCTGCGGGATGCATCCTCTCGCACGTGTTTTTGCTCGACTAGCCATGCGCATCCCAAAAAACCTGCGCATGCGCATCCCACAAAACCTCGCACGTGTTTTTACTCGACTAGCCTGCGGGATGCATCCTCTCGCACGTGTTTTTGCTCGGCTAGCCTGCGGGATGCATCCTCTCGCACGTGTTTTTGCTCGACTAGGCATGCGCATCCCAAAAAACCTGCGCATGCGCATACCAAAAAACCTGCGCATGCGCATCCCACAAAACCTGCGCATGCGCATCCCACAAAACCTCGCACGTGTTTGTGCTCGACTAGCCTGCGGGATGCATCCTTTCGCACGTGTTTTTACTCGACTAGCCTGCGGGATGCATCCTCTCGCACGTATTTTTGCTCGACTAGCCTGCGGGATGCATCCTCTCGCACGTGTTTGTGCTCGACTAGCCTGCGGGATGCATCCTCTCGCACGTGTTTTTACTCGACTAGCCTGCGGGATGCATCCTCTCGCACGTGTTTTTGCTCGACTAGCCTGCGGGATGCATCCTCTCGCACGTGTTTTTACTCGACTAGCCTGCGGGATGCATCCTCTCGCACGTGTTTTTACTCGACTAGCCTGCGGGATGCATCCTCTCGCACGTGTTTTTGCTCGACTAGCCATGCGCATCCCAAAAAACCTGCACATGCGCATCCCAAAAAACCTGCGCATGCGCATCCCACAAAACCTCGCACGTGTTTTTACTCGACTAGCCTGCGGGATGCATCCTCTCGCACGTGTTTTTGCTCGACTAGCCTGCGGGATGCATCCTCTCGCACGTGTTTTTGCTCGACTAGCCATGCGCATCCCAAAAAACCTGCGCATGCGCATCCCAAAAAACCTGCGCATGCGCATCCCACAAAACCCGCGCATGCGCATCCCACAAAACCTCGCACGTGTTTTTACTCGACTAGCCTGCGGGATGCATCCTCTCGCACGTGTTTTTACTCGACTAGCCTGCGGGATGCATCCTCTCGCACGTGTTTTTACTCGACTAGCCTGCGGGATGCATCCCCTCGCACGTGTTTTTACTCGACTAGGCTGCGGGATGCATCGTCTCGCACGTGTTTTTACTCGACTAGTCTGCGGGATGCATCCTCTCGCACGTGTTTTTGCTCGACTAGCCATGCGCATCCCAAATAACCTGCGCATGCGCATCCCAAAAAATCTGCGCATGCGCATCCCACAAAACCTCGCACGTGTTTGTGCTCGACTAGCCTGCGGGATGCATCCTTTCGCACGTGTTTTTACTCGACTAGCCTGCGGGATGCATCCTCTCGCACGTGTTTTTGCTCGACTAGCCTGCGGGATGCATCCTCTCGCACGTGTTTGTGCTCGACTAGCCTGCGGGATGCATCCTCTCGCACGTGTTTTTACTCGACTAGCCTGCGGGATGCATCCTCTCGCACGTGTTTTTGCTCGACTAGCCTGCGGGATGCATCCTCTCGCACGTGTTTCTACTCGACTAGCCTGCGGGATGCATCGTCTCGCACGTGTTTTTACTCGACTAGCCTGCGGGATGCATCCTCTCGCACGTGTTTTTGCTCGACTAGCCATGCGCATCCCAAAAAACCTGCGCATGCGCATCCCACAAAACCTCGCACGTGTTTGTGCTCGACTAGCCTGCGGGATGCATCCTCTCGCACGTGTTTTTACTCGACTAGCCTGCGGGATGCATCCTCTCGCACGTGTTTGTGCTCGACTAGCCTGCGGGATGCATCCTTTCGCACGTGTTTTTACTCGACTAGCCTGCGGGATGCATCCTCTCGCACGTGTTTTTGCTCGACTAGCCTGCGGGATGCATCCTCTCGCACGTGTTTTTGCTCGACTAGCCATGCGCATCCCAAAAAACCTGCGCATGCGCATCCCAAAAAATCTGCGCATGCGCATCCCACAAAACCTGCTCATGCGCATCCCACAAAACCTGCGCATGCGCATCCCACACAACCTCGCACGTGTTTGTGCTCGACTAGACTGCGGGATGCATCCTTTCGCACGTGTTTTTACTCGACTAGCCTGCGGGATGCATTCTCTCGCACGTGTTTTTGCTCGACTAGCCTGCGGGATGCATCCTCTCGCACGTGTTTGTGCTCGACTAGCCTGCGGGATGCATCCTCTCGCACGTGTTTTTACTCGACTAGCCTGCGGGATGCATCCTCTCGCACGTGTTTTTGCTCGACTAGCCTAAGGGATGCATCCTCTCGCACGTGTTTTTACTCGACTAGCCTGCGGGATGCATCCTCTCCCACGTGTTTTTGCTCGACTAGCCTGCGGGATGCATCCTCTCGCACGTGTTTTTGCTCGACTAGCCTGCGGGATGCATCCTCTCGCACGTGTTTTTACTCGACTAGCCTGCGGGATGCATCCTCTCGCACGTGTTTTTACTCGACTACCCTGCGGGATGCATCCTCTCGCACGTGTTTTTGCTCGACTAGCCATGCGCATCCCAAAAAACCTGCGCATGCGCATCCCACAAAACCTGCGTATGCGCATCCCACAAAACCTCGCACGTGTTTTTACTCGACTAGCCTGCGGGATGCATCCTCTCGCACGTGTTTTTACTCGACTAGCCTGCGGGATGCATCCTCTCGCACGTGTTTTTGCTCGACTAGCCATGCGCATCCCAAAAAACCTGC
Source organism: Lasioglossum baleicum (assembly GCF_051020765.1). Lineage (NCBI taxonomy): Eukaryota > Metazoa > Arthropoda > Insecta > Hymenoptera > Halictidae > Lasioglossum > Lasioglossum baleicum. The sequence continues at coordinate 161,551 of NW_027469170.1, forward strand.
GCATGCGCATCCCAAAAAACCTGCGCATGCGCATCCCACAAAACCTGCGCATGCGCATCCCACAAAACCTCGCACGTGTTTTTACTCGACTAGCCTGCGGGATGCATCCTCTCGCACGTGTTTTTGCTCGGCTAGCCTGCGGGATGCATCCTCTCGCACGTGTTTTTGCTCGACTACCCATGCGCATCCCAAAAAACCTGCGCATGCGCATCCCAAAAAACCTGCGCACGCGCATCCCACAAAACCTGCGCATGCGCATCCCACAAAACCTCGCACGTGTTTTTCTCGACTAGCCTGCGGGATGCATCCTCTCGCACGTGTTTTTACTCGACTAGCCTGCGGGATGCATCGTCTCGCACGTGTTTTTACTCGACTAGCCTGCGGGATGCATCCTTTCGCACGTGTTTATACTCGACTAGCCTGCGGGATGCATCCTCTCGCACGTGTTTTTGCTCGACTAGCCTGCGGGATGCATCCTCTCGCACGTGTTTGTGCTCGACTAGCCAGCGGGATGCATCGTCTCGCACGTGTTTTTACTCGACTAGCCTGCGGGATGCATCCTCTCGCATGTGTTTTTGCTCGACTAGCCTGCGGGATGCATCCTCTCGCACGTGTTTTTGCTCGACTAGCCTGCGGGATGCATCCTCTCGCACGTGTTTTTGCTCGACTAGCCATGCGCATCCCAAAAAACCTGCGCATGCGCATCCCAAAAAATCTGCGCATGCGCATCCCACAAAACCTGCGCATGCGCATCCCACAAAACCTCGCACGTGTTTGTGCTCGACTAGCCTGCGGGATGCATCCTTTCGCACGTGTTTTTACTCGACTAGCCTGCGGGATGCATCCTCTCGCACGTGTTTGTGCACGACTAGCCTGCGGGATGCATCCTCTCGCACGTGTTTTTGCTCGACTAGCCATGCGCATCCCAAAAAACCTGCGCATGCGCATCCCAAAAAATCTGCGCATGCGCATCCCACAAAACCTGCGCATGCGCATCCCACAAAACCTCGCACGTGTTTGTGCTCGACTAGCCTGCGGGATGCATCCTTTCGCACGTGTTTTTACTCGACTAGCCTGCGGGATGCATCCTCTCGCACGTGTTTTTGCTCGACTAGCCTGCGGGATGCATCCTCTCGCACGTGTTTGTGCTCGACTAGCCTGCGGGATGCATCCTCTCGCACGTGGTTTTACTCGACTAGCCTGCGGGATGCATCCTCTCGCACGTGTTTTTGCTCGACTAGCCTGCGGGATGCATCCTCTCGCACGTGTTTTTGCTCGACTAGCCTGCGGGATGCATCCTATCGCACGTGTTTTTGCTCGACTAGCCATGCGCATCCCAAAAAACCTGCGCATGCGCATCCCAAAAAACCTGCGCATGCGCATCCCAAAAAATCTGCGCATGCGCATCCCACAAAACCTGCGCATGCGCATCCCACAAAACCTCGCACGTGTTTGTGCTCGACTAGCCTGCGGGATGCATCCTTTCGCACGTGTTTTTACTCGACTAGCCTGCGGGATGTATCCTCTCGCACGTGTTTTTGCTCGACTAGCCTGCGGGATGCATCCTCTCGCACGTGTTTGTGCTCGACTAGCCTGCGGGATGCATCCTCTCGCACGTGTTTTTACTCGACTAGCCTGCGGGATGCATCCTCTCGCACGTGTTTTTGCTCGACTAGCCTGCGGGATGCATCCTCTCGCACGTGTTTTTGCTCGACTAGCCTGCGGGATGCATCCTCTCGCACGTGTTTTTACTCGACTAGCCTGCGGGATGCATCCTCTCGCACGTGTTTTTACTCGACTACCCTGCGGGATGCATCCTCTCGCACGTGTTTTTGCTCGACTAGCCATGCGCATCCCAAAAAACCTGCGCATGCGCATCCCAAAAAACCTGCGCATGCGCATCCCACAAAACCTGCGTATGCGCATCCCACAAAACCTCGCACGTGTTTTTACTCGACTAGCCTGCGGGATGCATCCTCTCGCACGTGTTTTTACTCGACTAGCCTGCGGGATGCATCCTCTCGCACGTGTTTTTGCTCGGCTAGCCTGCGGGATGCATCCTCTCGCACGTGTTTTTGCTCGACTAGCCATGCGCATCCCAAAAAACCTGCGCATGCGCATCCCAAAAAACCTGCGCATGCGCATCCCACAAAACCTCGCACGTGTTTTTACTCGACTAGCCTGCGGGATGCATCCTCTCGCACGTGTTTTTACTCGACTAGCCTGCGGGATGCATCGTCTCGCACGTGTTTTTACTCGACTAGCCTGCGGGATGCATCCTCTCGCACGTGTTTTTGCTCGACTAGCCATGCGCATCCCAAAAAACCTGCGCATGCGCATCCCAAAAAATCTGCGCATGCGCATCCCACAAAACCTGCGCATGCGCATCCCACAAAACCTCGCACGTGTTTGTGCTCGACTAGCCTGCGGGATGCATCCTTTCGCACGTGTTTTTACTCGACTAGCCTGCGGGATGCATCCTCTCGCACGTGTTTTTGCTCGACTAGCCTGCGGGATGCATCCTCTCGCACGTGTTTTTACTCGACTAGCCTGCGGGATGCATCTCTCGCACGTGTTTTGACTCGACCACCCTGCGGGATGCATCCTCTCGCACGTGTTTTTGCTCGACTAGCCATGCGCATCCCAAAAAACCTGCGCATGCGCATCCCAAAAAACCTCGCACGTGTTTTTACTCGACTAGCCTGCGGATGCATCCTCTCGCACGTGTTTTTACTCGACTAGCCTGCGGGATGCATCCTCTCGCACGTGTTTTTGCTCGACTAGCCATGCGCATCCCAAAAAACCTGCGCATGCGCATCCCAAAAAACCTGCGCATGCGCATCCCACAAAACCTGCGCATGCGCATCCCACAAAACCTCGCACGTGTTTTTACTCGACTAGCCTGCGGGATGCATCCTCTCGCACGTGTTTTTGCTCGGCTAGCCTGCGGGATGCATCCTCTCGCACGTGTTTTTGCTCGACTACCCATGCGCATCCCAAAAAACCTGCGCATGCGCATCCCAAAAAACCTGCGCACGCGCATCCCACAAAACCTGCGCATGCGCATCCCACAAAACCTCGCACGTGTTTTTCTCGACTAGCCTGCGGGATGCATCCTCTCGCACGTGTTTTTACTCGACTAGCCTGCGGGATGCATCGTCTCGCACGTGTTTTACTCGACTAGCCTGCGGGATGCATCCTTTCGCACGTGTTTATACTCGACTAGCCTGCGGGATGCATCCTCTCGCACGTGTTTTTGCTCGACTAGCCTGCGGGATGCATCCTCTCGCACGTGTTTGTGCTCGACTAGCCAGCGGGATGCATCGTCTCGCACGTGTTTTTACTCGACTAGCCTGCGGGATGCATCCTCTCGCATGTGTTTTTGCTCGACTAGCCTGCGGGATGCATCCTCTCGCACGTGTTTTTGCTCGACTAGCCTGCGGGATGCATCCTCTCGCACGTGTTTTTGCTCGACTAGCCATGCGCATCCCAAAAAACCTGCGCATGCGCATCCCAAAAAATCTGCGCATGCGCATCCCACAAAACCTGCGCATGCGCATCCCACAAAACCTCGCACGTGTTTGTGCTCGACTAGCCTGCGGGATGCATCCTTTCGCACGTGTTTTTACTCGACTAGCCTGCGGGATGCATCCTCTCGCACGTGTTTGTGCACGACTAGCCTGCGGGATGCATCCTCTCGCACGTGTTTTTGCTCGACTAGCCATGCGCATCCCAAAAAACCTGCGCATGCGCAACCCAAAAAATCTGCGCATGCGCATCCCACAAAACCTGCGCATGCGCATCCCACAAAACCTCGCACGTGTTTGTGCTCGACTAGCCTGCGGGATGCATCCTTTCGCACGTGTTTTTACTCGACTAGCCTGCGGGATGCATCCTCTCGCACGTGTTTTTGCTCGACTAGCCTGCGGGATGCATCCTCTCGCACGTGTTTGTGCTCGACTAGCCTGCGGGATGCATCCTCTCACACGTGGTTTTACTCGACTAGCCTGCGGGATGCATCCTCTCGCACGTGTTTTTGCTCGACTAGCCTGCGGGATGCATCCTCTCGCACGTGTTTTTGCTCGACTAGCCTGCGGGATGCATCCTATCGCACGTGTTTTTGCTCGACTAGCCATGCGCATCCCAAAAAACCTGCGCATGCGCATCCCAAAAAATCTGCGCATGCGCATCCCACAAAACCTGCGCATGCGCATCCCACAAAACCTCGCACGTGTTTGTGCTCGACTAGCCTGCGGGATGCATCCTTTCGCACGTGTTTTTTACTCGACTAGCCTGCGGGATGTATCCTCTCGCACGTGTTTTTGCTCGACTAGCCTGCGGGATGCATCCTCTCGCACGTGTTTGTGCTCGACTAGCCTGCGGGATGCATCCTCTCGCACGTGTTTTTACTCGACTAGCCTGCGGGATGCATCCTCTCGCACGTGTTTTTGCTCGACTAGCCTGCGGGATGCATCCTCTCGCACGTGTTTTTGCTCGACTAGCCTGCGGGATGCATCCTCTCGCACGTGTTTTTACTCGACTAGCCTGCGGGATGCATCCTCTCGCACGTGTTTTTACTCGACTACCCTGCGGGATGCATCCTCTCGCACGTGTTTTTGCTCGACTAGCCATGCGCATCCAAAAAACCTGCGCATGCGCATCCCAAAAAACCTGCGCATGCGCATCCCACAAAACCTGCGTATGCGCATCCACAAAACCTCGCACGTGTTTTTACTCGACTAGCCTGCGGGATGCATCCTCTCGCACGTGTTTTTACTCGACTAGCCTGCGGGATGCATCCTCTCGCACGTGTTTTTGCTCGGCTAGCCTGCGGGATGCATCCTCTCGCACGTGTTTTTGCTCGACTAGCCATGCGCATCCAAAAAACCTGCGCATGCGCATCCAAAAAACCTGCGCATGCGCATCCCACAAAACCTCGCACGTGTTTTTACTCGACTAGCCTGCGGGATGCATCCTCTCGCACGTGTTTTTACTCGACTAGCCTGCGGGATGCATCGTCTCGCACGTGTTTTTACTCGACTAGCCTGCGGGATGCATCCTCTCGCACGTGTTTTTGCTCGACTAGCCATGCGCATCCCAAAAAACCTGCGCATGCGCATCCCAAAAAATCTGCGCATGCGCATCCCACAAAACCTGCGCATGCGCATCCCACAAAACCTCGCACGTGTTTGTGCTCGACTAGCCTGCGGGATGCATCCTTTCGCACGTGTTTTTACTCGACTAGCCTGCGGGATGCATCCTCTCGCACGTGTTTTTGCTCGACTAGCCTGCGGGATGCATCCTCTCGCACGTGTTTTTACTCGACTAGCCTGCGGGATGCATCCTCTCGCACGTGTTTTGACTCGACCACCCTGCGGGATGCATCCTCTCGCACGTGTTTTTGCTCGACTAGCCATGCGCATCCCAAAAAACCTGCGCATGCGCATCCCACAAAACCTGCGCATGCGCATCCCACAAAACCTCGCACGTGTTTGTGCTCGACTAGCCTGCGGGATGCATCCTTTCGCACGTGTTTTTACTCGACTAGCCTGCGGGATGCATCCTCTCGCACGTGTTTTTGCTCGACTAGCCTGCGGGATGCATCCTCTCGCACGTGTTTTTGCTCGACTAGCCATGCGCATCCCAAAAAACCTGCGCATGCGCATCCCAAAAAATCTGCGCATGCGCATCCCACAAAACCTCGCACGTGTTTGTGCTCGACTAGCCTGCGGGATGCATCCTTTCGCACGTGTTTTTACTCGACTAGCCTGCGGGATGCATCCTCCCGCACGTGTTTTTACTCGACTAGCCTGCGGGATGCATCCTCTCGCATGTGTTTTTGCTCGACTAGCCTGCGGGATGCATCCTCTCGCACGTGTTTTTGCTCGACTAGCCTGCGGGATGCATCCTCTCGCACGTGTTTTTGCTCGACTAGCCATGCGCATCCCAAAAAACCTGCGCATGCGCATCCCAAAAAATCTGCGCATGCGCATCCCACAAAACCTGCGCATGCGCATCCCACAAAACCTCGCACGTGTTTGTGCTCGACTAGCCTGCGGGATGCATCCTTTCGCACGTGTTTTTACTCGACTAGCCTGCGGGATGCATCCTCTCGCACGTGTTTGTGCACGACTAGCCTGCGGGATGCATCCTCTCGCACGTGTTTTTGCTCGACTAGCCATGCGCATCCCAAAAAACCTGCGCATGCGCATCCCAAAAAATCTGCGCATGCGCATCCCACAAAACCTGCGCATGCGCATCCCACAAAACCTCGCACGTGTTTGTGCTCGACTAGCCTGCGGGATGCATCCTTTCGCACGTGTTTTTACTCGACTAGCCTGCGGGATGCATCCTCTCGCACGTGTTTTTGCTCGACTAGCCTGCGGGATGCATCCTCTCGCACGTGTTTTTGCTCGACTAGCCTGCGGGATGCATCCTCTCGCACGTGTTTTTACTCGACTAGCCTGCGGGATGCATTCTCTCGCACGTGTTTTTACTCGACTAGCCTGCGGGATGCATCCTCTCCCACGTGTTTTTGCTCGACTAGCCTGCGGGATGCATCCTCTCGCACGTGTTTTTACTCGACTAGCCTGCGGGATGCATCCTCTCGCACGTGTTTTTACTCGACTACCCTGCGGGATGCATCCTCTCGCACGTGTTTTTGCTCGACTAGCCATGCGCATCCCAAAAAACCTGCGCATGCGCATCCCACAAAACCAGCGTATGCGCATCCCACAAAATCTCGCACGTGTTTTTACTCGACTAGCCTGCGGGATGCATCCTCTCGCACGTGTTTTTACTCGACTAGCCTGCGGGATGCATCCTCTCGCACGTGTTTTTGCTCGACTACCCATGCGCATCCCAAAAACCTGCGCATGCGCATCAAAAAACCTGCGCACGCGCATCCCACAAAACCTGCGCATGCGCATCCCACAAAACCTCGCACGTGTTTTTCTCGACTAGCCTGCGGGATGCATCCTCTCGCACGTGTTTTTACTCGACTAGCCTGCGGGATGCATCGTCTCGCACGTGTTTTTACTCGACTAGCCTGCGGGATGCATCCTTTCGCACGTGTTTATACTCGACTAGCCTGCGGGATGCATCCTCTCGCACGTGTTTTTGCTCGACTAGCCTGCGGGATGCATCCTCTCGCACGTGTTTGTGCTCGACTAGCCAGCGGGATGCATCGTCTCGCACGTGTTTTTACTCGACTAGCCTGCGGGATGCATCCTCTCGCATGTGTTTTTGCTCGACTAGCCTGCGGGATGCATCCTCTCGCACGTGTTTTTGCTCGACTAGCCTGCGGGATGCATCCTCTCGCACGTGTTTTTGCTCGACTAGCCATGCGCATCCCAAAAAACCTGCGCATGCGCATCCCAAAAAATCTGCGCATGCGCATCCCACAAAACCTGCGCATGCGCATCCCACAAAACCTCGCACGTGTTTGTGCTCGACTAGCCTGCGGGATGCATCCTTTCGCACGTGTTTTTACTCGACTAGCCTGCGGGATGCATCCTCTCGCACGTGTTTGTGCACGACTAGCCTGCGGGATGCATCCTCTCGCACGTGTTTTTGCTCGACTAGCCATGCGCATCCCAAAAAACCTGCGCATGCGCATCCCAAAAAATCTGCGCATGCGCATCCCACAAAACCTGCGCATGCGCATCCCACAAAACCTCGCACGTGTTTGTGCTCGACTAGCCTGCGGGATGCATCCTTTCGCACGTGTTTTTACTCGACTAGCCTGCGGGATGCATCCTCTCGCACGTGTTTTTGCTCGACTAGCCTGCGGGATGCATCCTCTCGCACGTGTTTGTGCTCGACTAGCCTGCGGGATGCGTCCTCTCGCACGTGGTTTTACTCGACTAGCCTGCGGGATGCATCCTCTCGCACGTGTTTTTGCTCGACTAGCCTGCGGGATGCATCCTCTCGCACGTGTTTTTGCTCGACTAGCCTGCGGGATGCATCCTCTCGCACGTGTTTTTGCTCGACTAGCCATGCGCATCCCAAAAAACCTGCGCATGCGCATCCCAAAAAACCTGCGCATGCGCATCCCAAAAAATCTGCGCATGCGCATCCCACAAAACCTGCGCATGCGCATCCCACAAAACCTCGCACGTGTTTGTGCTCGACTAGCCTGCGGGATGCATCCTTTCGCACGTGTTTTTACTCGACTAGCCTGCGGGATGTATCCTCTCGCACGTGTTTTTGCTCGACTAGCCTGCGGGATGCATCCTCTCGCACGTGTTTGTGCTCGACTAGCCTGCGGGATGCATCCTCTCGCACGTGTTTTTACTCGACTAGCCTGCGGGATGCATCCTCTCGCACGTGTTTTTGCTCGACTAGCCTGCGGGATGCATCCTCTCGCACGTGTTTTTGCTCGACTAGCCTGCGGGATGCATCCTCTCGCACGTGTTTTTACTCGACTAGCCTGCGGGATGCATCCTCTCGCACGTGTTTTTACTCGACTACCCTGCGGGATGCATCCTCTCGCACGTGTTTTTGCTCGACTAGCCATGCGCATCCCAAAAAACCTGCGCATGCGCATCCCAAAAAACCTGCGCATGCGCATCCCACAAAACCTGCGTATGCGCATCCCACAAAACCTCGCACGTGTTTTTACTCGACTAGCCTGCGGGATGCATCCTCTCGCACGTGTTTTTACTCGACTAGCCTGCGGGATGCATCCTCTCGCACGTGTTTTTGCTCGTCTAGCCTGCGGGATGCATCCTCTCGCACGTGTTTTTGCTCGACTAGCCATGCGCATCCCAAAAAACCTGCGCATGCGCATCCCAAAAAACCTGCGCATGCGCATCCCACAAAACCTCGCACGTGTTTTTACTCGACTAGCCTGCGGGATGCATCCTCTCGCACGTGTTTTTACTCGACTAGCCAGCGGGATGCATCGTCTCGCACGTGTTTTTACTCGACTAGCCTGCGGGATGCATCCTCTCGCACGTGTTTTTGCTCGACTAGCCATGCGCATCCCAAAAAACCTGCGCATGCGCATCCCAAAAAATCTGCGCATGCGCATCCCACAAAACCTGCGCATGCGCATCCCACAAAACCTCGCACGTGTTTGTGCTCGACTAGCCTGCGGGATGCATCCTTTCGCACGTGTTTTTACTCGACTAGCCTGCGGGATGCATCCTCTCGCACGTGTTTTTGCTCGACTAGCCTGCGGGATGCATCCTCTCGCACGTGTTTTTACTCGACTAGCCTGCGGGATGCATCCTCTCGCACGTGTTTTGACTCGACTACCCTGCGGGATGCATCCTCTCGCACGTGTTTTTGCTCGACTAGCCATGCGCATCCCAAAAAACCTGCGCATGCGCATCCCAAAAAACCTGCGCATGCGCATCCCACAAAACCTGCGTATGCGCATCCCACAAAACCTCGCACGTGTTTTTACTCGACTAGCCTGCGGGATGCATCCTCTCGCACGTGTTTTTACTCGACTAGCCTGCGGGATGCATCGTCTCGCACGTGTTTTTACTCGACTAGCCTGCGGGATGCATCCTCTCGCACGTGTTTGTGCTCGACTAGCCTGCGGGATGCATCCTCTCGCACGTGTTTTTGCTCGACTAGCCTGCGGGATGCATCCTCTCGCACGTGTTTTTGCTCGACTAGCCTGCGGGATGCATCCTCTCGCACGTGTTTTTGCTCGACTAGCCTGCGGGATGCATCCTCTCGCACGTGTTTTTACTAGACTAGCCTGCGGGATGCATCCTCTCGCACGTGTTTTTACTCGAATACCCTGCGGGATGCATCCTCTCGCACGTGTTTTCGCTCGACTAGCCATGCGCATCCCAAAAAACCTGCGCATGCGCATCCCAAAAAACCTGCGCATGCGCCCCCCTAAAAAATCTGCGCATGCGCATCCCACAAAACCTGCGCATGCGCATCCCACAAAACCTCGCACGTGTTTGTGCTCGACTAGCCTGCGGGATGCATCCTTTCGCACGTGTTTTTACTCGACTAGCCTGCGGAATGCATCCTCTCGCACGTGTTTTTGCTCGACTAGCCTGCGGGATGCATCCTCTCGCACGTGTTTTTGCTCGACTAGCCATGCGCATCCCAAAAAACCTGCGCATGCGCATCCCAAAAAATCTGCGCATGCGCATCCCACAAAACCTCGCACGTGTTTGTGCTCGACTAGCCTGCGGGATGCATCCTTTCGCACGTGTTTTTACTCGACTAGCCTGCGGGATGCATCCTCCCGCACGTGTTTTTACTCGACTAGCCTGCGGGATGCATCCTCTCGCACGTGTTTTTGCTCGACTAGCCTGCGGGATGCATCCTCTCGCACGTGTTTTTGCTCGACTAGCCTGCGGGATGCATCCTCTCGCACGTGTTTTTACTCGACTAGCCTGCGGGATGCATCCTCTCGCACGTGTTTTTGCTCGACTAGCCTGCGGGATGCATCCTCTCGCACGTGTTTTTGCTTGTCTAGACATGCGCATCCCAAAAAACCTGCGCATGCGCATCCCACAAAACCTCGCACGTGTTTTTACTCGACTAGCCTGCGGGATGCATCCTCTCGCACGTGTTTTTACTCGACTAGCCTGCGGGATGCATCCTCTCGCACGTGTTTCTACTCGACTAGCCTGCGGGATGCATCCTCTCGCACGTGTTTTTACTCGACTAGCCTGCGGGATGCATCCTCTCGCACGTGTTTTTGCTCGAATAGCCATGCGCATCCCAAAAAACCTGCGCATGCGCATCCCAAAAAACCTGCGCATGCGCTTCCCACAAAACCTGGGTATGCGCATCCCACAAAACCTCGCACGTGTTTTTACTCGACTAGCCTGCGGGATGCATCCTCTCGCACGTGTTTGTGCTCGACTAGCCTGCGGGATGCATCCTCTCGCACGTGTTTTTGCTCGACTAGCCTGCGGGATGCATCCTCTCGCACGTGTTTTTACTCGACTAGCCTGCGGGATGCATCCTCTCGCACGTGTTTTTGCTCGACTAGCCTGCGGGATGCATCCTCTCGCACGTGTTTTTGCTCGACTAGGCATGCGCATCCCAAAAAACCTGCGCATGCGCATCCCAAAAAACCTGCGCATGCGCATCCCACAAAACCTGCGCATGCGCATCCCACAAAACCTCGCACGTGTTTGTGCTCGACTAGCCTGCGGGATGCATCCTTTCGCACGTGTTTTTACTCGACTAGCCTGCGGGATGCATTCTCTCGCACGTGTTTTTGCTCGACTAGCCTGCGGGATGCATCCTCTCGCACGTGTTTTTGCTCGACTAGCCATGCGCATCCCAAAAAACCTGCGCATGCGCATCCCACAAAACCTCGCACGTGTTTGTGCTCGACTAGCCTGCGGGATGCATCCTCTCGCACGTGTTTTTGCTCGACTAGGCATGCGCATCCCAAAAAACCTGCGCATGCGCATCCCAAAAAACCTGCGCATGCGCATCCCACAAAACCTGCGCATGCGCATCCCACAAAACCTCGCACGTGTTTGTGCTCGACTAGCCTGCGGGATGCATCCTTTCGCACGTGTTTTTACTCGACTAGCCTGCGGGATGCATCCTCTCGCACGTGTTTTTGCTCGACTAGCCTGCGGGATGCATCCTCTCGCACGTGTTTTTGCTCGACTAGCCATGCGCATCCCAAAAAACCTGCGCATGCGCATCCCACAAAACCTCGCACGTGTTTGTGCTCGACTAGCCTGCGGGATGCATCCTTTCGCACGTGTTTTTACTCGACTAGCCTGCGGGATGCATCCTCTCGCACGTGTTTTTGCTCGACTAGCCTGCGGGATGCATCCTCTCGCACGTGTTTGTGCTCGACTAGCCTGCGGGATGCATCCTCTCGCACGTTTATTTTACTCGACTAGCCTGCGGGATGCATCCTCTCGCACGTGTTTTTGCTCGACTAGTCTGCGGGATGCATCCTCTCGCACGTGTTTTTGCTCGACTAGACATGCGCATCCCAAAAAACCTGCGCATGCGCATCCCAAAAAACCTGCGCATGCGCATCCCACAAAACCTCGCACGTGTTTTTACTCGACTAGCCTGCGGGATGCATCCTCTCGCACGTGTTTTTGCTCGACTAGTCTGCGGGATGCATCCTCTCGCACGTGTTTTTGCTCGACTAGACATGCGCATCCCAAAAAACCTGCGCATGCGCATCCCAAAAAACCTGCGCATGCGCATCCCACAAAACCTCGCACGTGTTTTTACTCGACTAGCCTGCGGGATGCATCCTCTCGCACGTGTTTTTGCTCGACTAGCCATGCGCATCCCAAAAAACCTGCGCATGCGCATCCCAAAAAACCTGCGCATGCGCATCCCACAAAACCTCGCACGTGTTTTTACTCGACTAGCCTGCGGGATGCATCCTCTCGCACGTGTTTTTACTCGACTAGCCTGCGGGATGCATCCTCTCGCACGTGTTTTTACTTGACTAGCCTGCGGGATGCATCGTCTCGCACGTGTTTTTACTCGACTAGCCTGCGGGATGCATCCTCTCGCACGTGTTTTTGCTCGACTAGCCTGCGGGATGCATCCTCTCGCACGTGTTTGTGCTCGACTAGCCTGCGGGATGCATCCTCTCGCACGTGTTTTTACTCGACTAGCCTGCGGGATGCATCCTCTCGCACGTGTTTTTGCTCGACTAGCCTGCGGGATGCATCCTCTCGCACGTGTTTTTGCTCGACTAGCCTGCGGGATGCATCCTCTCGCACGTGTTTTTACTCGACTAGCCTGCGGGATGCATCCTCTCGCACGTGTTTTTACTCGACTACCCTGCGGGATGCATCCTCTCGCACGTGTTTTTGCTCGACTAGCCTGCGGGATGCATCCTCTCGCACGTGTTTTTGCTCGACTAGGCATGCGCATCCCAAAAAACCTGCGCTTGCGCATCCCACAAAACCTGCGCATGCGCATCCCACAAAACCTCGCACGTGTTTGTGCTCGACTAGCCTGCGGGATGCATCCTTTCGCACGTGTTTTTACTCGACTAGCCTGCGGGATGCATCCTCTCGCACGTGTTTTTGCTCGACTAGCCTGCGGGATGCATCCTCTCGCACGTGTTTTTGCTCGACTAGCCATGCGCATCCCAAAAAACCTGCGCATGCGCATCCCAAAAAATCTGCGCATCCCAAAAAATCAGCGCATGCGCATCCCACAAAACCTGCGCATGCGCATCCCACAAAACCTCGCACGTGTTTGTGCTCGACTAGCCTGCGGGATGCATCCTTTCGCACGTGTTTTTACTCGACTAGCCTGCGGGATGCATCCTCTCGCACGTGTTTTTGCTCGACTAGCCTGCGGGATGCATCCTCTCGCACGTGTTTGTGCTCGACTAGCCTGCGGGATGCATCCTTTCGCACGTGTTTTTACTCGACTAGCCTGCGGGATGCATCCTCTCGCACGTGTTTTTGCTCGACTAGCCTGCGGGATGCATCCTCTCGCACGTGTTTTTGCTCGACTAGCCTGCGGGATGCATCCTCTCGCACGTGTTTTTACTCGACTAGCCTGCGGGATGCATCCTCTCGCACGTGTTTGTGCTCGACTAGCCTGCGGGATGCATCCTCTCGCACGTGTTTTTGCTCGACTAGACATGCGCATCCCAAAAAACCTGCGCATGCGCATCCCAAAAAACCTGCGCATGCGCATCCCACAAAACCTCGCACGTGTTTTTACTCGACTAGCCTGCGGGATGCATCCTCTCGCACGTGTTTTTGCTCGACTAGTCTGCGGGATGCATCCTCTCGCACGTGTTTTTGCTCGACTAGACATGCGCATCCCAAAAAACCTGCGCATGCGCATCCCTAAAAACCTGCGCATGCGCATCCCACAAAACCTCGCACGTGTTTTTACTCGACTAGCCTGCGGGATGCATCCTCTCGCACGTGTTTTTGCTCGACTAGCCTGCGGGATGCATCCTCTCGCACGTGTTTTTGCTCGACTAGCCATGCGCATCCCAAAAAACCTGCGCATGCGCATCCCAAAAAACCTGCGCATGCGCATCCCAAAAAATCTGCGCATGCGCATCCCACAAAACCTGCGCATGCGCATCCCACAAAACCTCGCACGTGTTTGTGCTCGACTAGCCTGCGGGATGCATACTTTCGCACGTGTTTTTACTCGACTAGCCTGCGGGATGCATCCTCTCGCACGTGTTTTTGCTCGACTAGCCTGCGGGATGCATCCTCTCGCACGTGTTTGTGCTCGACTAGCCTGCGGGATGCATCCTCTCGCACGTGTTTTTACTCGACTAGCCTGCGGGATGCATCCTCTCGCACGTGTTTTTGCTCGACTAGCCTGCGGGATGCATCCTCTCGCACGTGTTTTTGCTCGACTAGCCTGCGGGATGCATCCTCTCGCACGTGTTTTTACTCGACTAGCCTGCGGGATGCATCCCCTCGCACGTGTTTTTACTCGACTAGCCTGCGGGATGCATCCTCTCGCACGTGTTTTTGCTCGACTAGCCATGCGCATCCCAAAAAACCTGCGCATGCGCATCCCAAAAAATCTGCGCATCCCAAAAAATCTGCGCATGCGCATCCCACAAAACCTGCGCATGCGCATCCCACAAAACCTCGCACGTGTTTGTGCTCGACTAGCCTGCGGGATGCATCCTTTCGCACGTGTTTTTACTCGACTAGCCTGCGGGATGCATCCTCTCGCACGTGTTTTTGCTCGACTAGCCTGCGGGATGCATCCTCTCGCACGTGTTTGTGCTCGACTAGCCTGCGGGATGCATCCTCTCGCACGTGTTTTTACTCGACTAGCCTGCGGGATGCATCCTCTCGCACGTGTTTTTGCTCGACTAGCCTGCGGGATGCATCCTCTCGCACGTGTTTTTACTCGACTAGCCTGCGGGATGCATCCCCTCGCACGTGTTTTTACTCGACTAGCCTGCGGGATGCATCCTCTCGCACGTGTTTTTGCTCGACTAGCCATGCGCATCCCAAAAAACCTGCGCATGCGCATCCCAAAAAATCTGCGCATCCCAAAAAATCTGCGCATGCGCATCCCACAAAACCTGCGCATGCGCATCCCACAAAACCTCGCACGTGTTTGTGCTCGACTAGCCTGCGGGATGCATCCTTTCGCACGTGTTTTTACTCGACTAGCCTGCGGGATGCATCCTCTCGCACGTGTTTTTGCTCGACTAGCCTGCGGGATGCATCCTCTCGCACGTGTTTGTGCTCGACTAGCCTGCGGGATGCATCCTCTCGCACGTGTTTTTGCTCGACTAGCCTGCGGGATGCATCCTCTCGCACGTGTTTTTACTCGACTAGCCTGCGGGATGCATCCTCTCGCACGTGTTTTTACTCGACTACCCTGCGGGATGCATCCTCTCGCACGTGTTTTTGCTCGACTAGCCTGCGGGATGCATCCTCTCGCACGTGTTTTTGCTCGACTAGGCATGCGCATCCCAAAAAACCTGCGCATGCGCATCCCACAAAACCTGCGCATGCGCATCCCACAAAACCTCGCACGTGTTTGTGCTCGACTAGCCTGCGGGATGCATCCTTTCGCACGTGTTTTTACTCGACTAGCCTGCGGGATGCATCCTCTCGCACGTGTTTTTGCTCGACTAGCCTGCGGGATGCATCCTCTCGCACGTGTTTTTGCTCGACTAGCCATGCGCATCCCAAAAAACCTGCGCATGCGCATCCCAAAAAATCTGCGCATCCCAAAAAATCAGCGCATGCGCATCCCACAAAACCTGCGCATGCGCATCCCACAAAACCTCGCACGTGTTTGTGCTCGACTAGCCTGCGGGATGCATCCTTTCGCACGTGTTTTTACTCGACTAGCCTGCGGGATGCATCCTCTCGCACGTGTTTTTACTCGACTAGCCTGCGGGATGCATCCTCTCGCACGTGTTTTTGCTCGACTAGCCTGCGGGATGCATCCTCTCGCACGTGTTTTTGCTCGACTAGCCTGCGGGATGCATCCTCTCGCACGTGTTTTTACTCGACTAGCCTGCGGGATGCATCCTCTCGCACGTGTTTGTGCTCGACTAGCCTGCGGGATGCATCCTCTCGCACGTGTTTTTGCTCGACTAGACATGCGCATCCCAAAAAACCTGCGCATGCGCATCCCAAAAAACCTGCGCATGCGCATCCCACAAAACCTCGCACGTGTTTTTACTCGACTAGCCTGCGGGATGCATCCTCTCGCACGTGTTTTTGCTCGACTAGTCTGCGGGATGCATCCTCTCGCACGTGTTTTTGCTCGACTAGACATGCGCATCCCAAAAAACCTGCGCATGCGCATCCCAAAAAACCTGCGCATGCGCATCCCACAAAACCTCGCACGTGTTTTTACTCGACTAGCCTGCGGGATGCATCCTCTCGCACGTGTTTTTGCTCGACTAGCCTGCGGGATGCATCCTCTCGCACGTGTTTTTGCTCGACTAGCCATGCGCATCCCAAAAAACCTGCGCATGCGCATCCCAAAAAACCTGCGCATGCGCATCCCAAAAAATCTGCGCATGCGCATCCCACAAAACCTGCGCATGCGCATCCCACAAAACCTCGCACGTGTTTGTGCTCGACTAGCCTGCGGGATGCATACTTTCGCACGTGTTTTTACTCGACTAGCCTGCGGGATGCATCCTCTCGCACGTGTTTTTGCTCGACTAGCCTGCGGGATGCATCCTCTCGCACGTGTTTGTGCTCGACTAGCCTGCGGGATGCATCCTCTCGCACGTGTTTTTACTCGACTAGCCTGCGGGATGCATCCTCTCGCACGTGTTTTTGCTCGACTAGCCTGCGGGATGCATCCTCTCGCACGTGTTTTTGCTCGACTAGCCTGCGGGATGCATCCTCTCGCACGTGTTTTTACTCGACTAGCCTGCGGGATGCATCCCCTCGCACGTGTTTTTACTCGACTAGCCTGCGGGATGCATCCTCTCGCACGTGTTTTTGCTCGACTAGCCTGCGGGATGCATCCTCTCGCACGTGTTTTTGCTCGACTAGCCTGCGGGATGCATCCTCTCGCACGTGTTTTTACTCGACTAGCCTGCGGGATGCATCCTCTCGCACGTGTTTTTACTCGACTACCCTGCGGGATGCATCCTCTCGCACGTGTTTTTGCTCGACTAGCCTGCGGGATGCATCCTCTCGCACGTGTTTTTGCTCGACTAGGCATGCGCATCCCAAAAAACCTGCGCATGCGCATCCCACAAAACCTGCGCATGCGCATCCCACAAAACCTCGCACGTGTTTGTGCTCGACTAGCCTGCGGGATGCATCCTTTCGCACGTGTTTTTACTCGACTAGCCTGCGGGATGCATCCTCTCGCACGTGTTTTTGCTCGACTAGCCTGCGGGATGCATCCTCTCGCACGTGTTTTTGCTCGACTAGCCATGCGCATCCCAAAAAACCTGCGCATGCGCATCCCAAAAAATCTGCGCATCCCAAAAAATCAGCGCATGCGCATCCCACAAAACCTGCGCATGCGCATCCCACAAAACCTCGCACGTGTTTGTGCTCGACTAGCCTGCGGGATGCATCCTTTCGCACGTGTTTTTACTCGACTAGCCTGCGGGATGCATCCTCTCGCACGTGTTTTTGCTCGACTAGCCTGCGGGATGCATCCTCTCGCACGTGTTTGTGCTCGACTAGCCTGCGGGATGCATCCTCTCGCACGTGTTTTTACTCGACTAGCCTGCGGGATGCATCCTCTCGCACGTGTTTTTGCTCGACTAGCCTGCGGGATGCATCCTCTCGCACGTGTTTTTGCTCGACTAGCCTGCGGGATGCATCCTCTCGCACGTGTTTTTACTCGACTAGCCTGCGGGATGCATCCTCTCGCACGTGTTTGTGCTCGACTAGCCTGCGGGATGCATCCTCTCGCACGTGTTTTTGCTCGACTAGACATGCGCATCCCAAAAAACCTGCGCATGCGCATCCCAAAAAACCTGCGCATGCGCATCCCACAAAACCTCGCACGTGTTTTTACTCGACTAGCCTGCGGGATGCATCCTCTCGCACGTGTTTTTGCTCGACTAGTCTGCGGGATGCATCCTCTCGCACGTGTTTTTGCTCGACTAGACATGCGCATCCCAAAAAACCTGCGCATGCGCATCCCAAAAAACCTGCGCATGCGCATCCCACAAAACCTCGCACGTGTTTTTACTCGACTAGCCTGCGGGATGCATCCTCTCGCACGTGTTTTTGCTCGACTAGCCTGCGGGATGCATCCTCTCGCACGTGTTTTTGCTCGACTAGCCATGCGCATCCCAAAAAACCTGCGCATGCGCATCCCAAAAAACCTGCGCATGCGCATCCCAAAAAATCTGCGCATGCGCATCCCACAAAACCTGCGCATGCGCATCCCACAAAACCTCGCACGTGTTTGTGCTCGACTAGCCTGCGGGATGCATACTTTCGCACGTGTTTTTACTCGACTAGCCTGCGGGATGCATCCTCTCGCACGTGTTTTTGCTCGACTAGCCTGCGGGATGCATCCTCTCGCACGTGTTTGTGCTCGACTAGCCTGCGGGATGCATCCTTTCGCACGTGTTTTTACTCGACTAGCCTGCGGGATGCATCCTCTCGCACGTGTTTTTGCTCGACTAGCCTGCGGGATGCATCCTCTCGCACGTGTTTTTGCTCGACTAGCCATGCGCATCCCAAAAAACCTGCGCATGCGCATCCCAAAAAATCTGCGCATCCCAAAAAATCAGCGCATGCGCATCCCACAAAACCTGCGCATGCGCATCCCACAAAACCTCGCACGTGTTTGTGCTCGACTAGCCTGCGGGATGCATCCTTTCGCACGTGTTTTTACTCGACTAGCCTGCGGGATGCATCCTCTCGCACGTGTTTTTGCTCGACTAGCCTGCGGGATGCATCCTCTCGCACGTGTTTGTGCTCGACTAGCCTGCGGGATGCATCCTCTCGCACGTGTTTTTACTCGACTAGCCTGCGGGATGCATCCTCTCGCACGTGTTTTTGCTCGACTAGCCTGCGGGATGCATCCTCTCGCACGTGTTTTTGCTCGACTAGCCTGCGGGATGCATCCTCTCGCACGTGTTTTTACTCGACTAGCCTGCGGGATGCATCCTCTCGCACGTGTTTGTGCTCGACTAGCCTGCGGGATGCATCCTCTCGCACGTGTTTTTGCTCGACTAGACATGCGCATCCCAAAAAACCTGCGCATGCGCATCCCAAAAAACCTGCGCATGCGCATCCCACAAAACCTCGCACGTGTTTTTACTCGACTAGCCTGCGGGATGCATCCTCTCGCACGTGTTTTTGCTCGACTAGTCTGCGGGATGCATCCTCTCGCACGTGTTTTTGCTCGACTAGACATGCGCATCCCAAAAAACCTGCGCATGCGCATCCCACAAAACCTCGCACGTGTTTTTACTCGACTAGCCTGCGGGATGCATCCTCTCGCACGTGTTTTTGCTCGACTAGCCTGCGGGATGCATCCTCTCGCACGTGTTTTTGCTCGACTAGCCATGCGCATCCCAAAAAACCTGCGCATGCGCATCCCAAAAAACCTGCGCATGCGCATCCCAAAAAATCTGCGCATGCGCATCCCACAAAACCTGCGCATGCGCATCCCACAATACCTCGCACGTGTTTGTGCTCGACTAGCCTGCGGGATGCATACTTTCGCACGTATTTTTACTCGACTAGCCTGCGGGATGCATCCTCTCGCACGTGTTTTTGCTCGACTAGCCTGCGGGATGCATCCTCTCGCACGTGTTTTTGCTCGACTAGCCTGCGGGATGCATCCTCTCGCACGTGTTTTTGCTCGACTAGCCTGCGGGATGCATCCTCTCGCACGTGTTTTTACTCGACTAGCCTGCGGGATGCATCCCCTCGCACGTGTTTTTACTCGACTAGCCTGCGGGATGCATCCTCTCGCACGTGTTTTTGCTCGACTAGCCATGCGCATCCCAAAAAACCTGCGCATGCGCATCCCAAAAAATCTGCGCATCCCAAAAAATCTGCGCATGCGCATCCCACAAAACCTGCGCATGCGCATCCCACAAAACCTCGCACGTGTTTGTGCTCGACTAGCCTGCGGGATGCATCCTTTCGCACGTGTTTTTACTCGACTAGCCTGCGGGATGCATCCTCTCGCACGTGTTTTTGCTCGACTAGCCTGCGGGATGCATCCTCTCGCACGTGTTTGTGCTCGACTAGCCTGCGGGATGCATCCTCTCGCACGTGTTTTTACTCGACTAGCCTGCGGGATGCATCCTCTCGCACGTGTTTTTGCTCGACTAGCCTGCGGGATGCATCCTCTCGCACGTGTTTTTACTCGACTAGCCTGCGGGATGCATCCCCTCGCACGTGTTTTTACTCGACTAGCCTGCGGGATGCATCCTCTCGCACGTGTTTTTGCTCGACTAGCCATGCGCATCCCAAAAAACCTGCGCATGCGCATCCCAAAAAATCTGCGCATCCCAAAAAATCAGCGCATGCGCATCCCACAAAACCTGCGCATGCGCATCCCACAAAACCTCGCACGTGTTTGTGCTCGACTAGCCTGCGGGATGCATCCTTTCGCACGTGTTTTTACTCGACTAGCCTGCGGGATGCATCCTCTCGCACGTGTTTTTGCTCGACTAGCCTGCGGGATGCATCCTCTCGCACGTGTTTGTGCTCGACTAGCCTGCGGGATGCATCCTCTCGCACGTGTTTTTACTCGACTAGCCTGCGGGATGCATCCTCTCGCACGTGTTTTTGCTCGACTAGCCTGCGGGATGCATCCTCTCGCACGTGTTTTTACTCGACTAGCCTGCGGGATGCATCCTCTCGCACGTGTTTTTGCTCGACTAGCCTGCGGGATGCATCCTCTCGCACGTGTTTTTGCTCGACTAGCCATGCGCATCCCAAAAAACCTGCGCATGCGCATCCCAAAAAATCTGCGCATGCGCATCCCACAAAACCTGCGCATGCGCATCCCACAAAACCTCGCACGTGTTTGTGCTCGACTAGCCTGCGGGATGCATCCTTTCGCACGTGTTTTTACTCGACTAGCCTGCGGGATGCATCCTCTCGCACGTGTTTTTACTCGACTACCCTGCGGGATGCATCCTCTCGCACGTGTTTTTGCTCGACTAGCCATGCGCATCCCAAAAAACCTGCGCATGCGCATCCCAAAAAACCTGCGCATGCGCATCCCAAAAAATCTGCGCATGCGCATCCCACAAAACCTGCGCATGCGCATCCCACAAAACCTCGCACGTGTTTGTGCTCGACTAGCCTGCGGGATGCATCCTTTCGCACGTGTTTTTACTCGACTAGCCTGCAGGATGCATCCTCTCGCACGTGTTTGTGCTCGACTAGCCTGCGGGATGCATCCTCTCGCACGTGTTTTTGCTCGACTAGCCTGCGGGATGCATCCTCTCGCACGTGTTTTTACTCGACTAGCCTGCGGGATGCATCCTCTCGCACGTGTTTTTACTCGACTACCCTGCGGGATGCATCCTCTCGCACGTGTTTTTGCTCGACTAGCCATGCGCATCCCAAAAAACCTGCGCATGCGCATCCCAAAAAACCTGCGCATGCGCATCCCAAAAAATCTGCGCATGCGCATCCCACAAAACCTGCGCATGCGCATCCCACAAAACCTCGCACGTGTTTGTGCTCGACTAGCCTGCGGGATGCATCCTTTCGCACGTGTTTTTACTCGACTAGCCTGCAGGATGCATCCTCTCGCACGTGTTTGTGCTCGACTAGCCTGCGGGATGCATCCTCTCGCACGTGTTTTTGCTCGACTAGCCTGCGGGATGCATCCTCTCGCACGTGTTTTTACTCGACTAGCCTGCGGGATGCATCCTCTCGCACGTGTTTTTACTCGACTACCCTGCGGGATGCATCCTCTCGCACGTGTTTTTGCTCGACTAGCCTGCGGGATGCATCCTCTCGCACGTGTTTTTGCTCGACTAGGCATGCGCATCCCAAAAAACCTGCGCATGCGCATCCCACAAAACCTGCGCATGCGCATCCCACAAAACCTCACACGTGTTTGTGCTCGACTAGCCTGCGGGATGCATCCTTTCGCACGTGTTTTTACTCGACTAGCCTGCGGGATGCATCCTCTCGCACGTGTTTTTGCTCGACTAGCCTGCGGGATGCATCCTCTCGCACGTGTTTTTGCTCGACTAGCCATGCGCATCCCAAAAAATCAGCGCATGCGCATCCCACAAAACCTGCGCATGCGCATCCCACAAAACCTCGCACGTGTTTGTGCTCGACTAGCCTGCGGGATGCATCCTTTCGCACGTGTTTTTACTCGACTAGCCTGCGGGATGCATCCTCTCGCACGTGTTTTTGCTCGACTAGCCTGCGGGATGCATCCTCTCGCACGTGTTTGTGCTCGACTAGCCTGCGGGATGCATCCTCTCGCACGTGTTTTTACTCGACTAGCCTGCGGGATGCATCCTCTCGCACGTGTTTTTGCTCGACTAGCCTGCGGGATGCATCCTCTCGCACGTGTTTTTGCTCGACTAGCCTGCGGGATGCATCCTCTCGCACGTGTTTTTACTCGACTATCCTGCGGGATGCATCCTCTCGCACGTGTTTGTGCTCGACTAGCCTGCGGGATGCATCCTCTCGCACGTGTTTTTGCTCGACTAGCCTGCGGGATGCATCCTCTCGCACGTGTTTGTGCTCGACTAGCCAGCGGGATGCATCCTCTCGCACGTGTTTTTACTCGACTAGCCTGCGGGATGCATCCTCTCGCATGTGTTTTTGCTCGACTAGCCTGCGGGATGCATCCTCTCGCACGTGTTTTTGCTCGACTAGCCTGCGGGATGCATCCTCTCGCACGTGTTTTTGCTCGACTAGCCATGCGCATCCCAAAAAACCTGCGCATGCGCATCCCAAAAAACCTGCGCATGCGCATCCCAAAAAATCTGCGCATGCGCATCCCACAAAACCTGCGCATGCGCATCCCACAAAACCTCGCACGTGTTTGTGCTCGACTAGCCTGCGGGATGCATACTTTCGCACGTGTTTTTACTCGACTAGCCTGCGGGATGCATCCTCTCGCACGTGTTTTTGCTCGACTAGCCTGCGGGATGCATCCTCTCGCACGTGTTTGTGCTCGACTAGCCTGCGGGATGCATCCTCTCGCACGTGTTTTTACTCGACTAGCCTGCGGGATGCATCCTCTCGCACGTGTTTTTGCTCGACTAGCCTGCGGGATGCATCCTCTCGCACGTGTTTTTGCTCGACTAGCCTGCGGGATGCATCCTCTCGCACGTGTTTTTACTCGACTAGCCTGCGGGATGCATCCCCTCGCACGTGTTTTTACTCGACTAGCCTGCGGGATGCATCCTCTCGCACGTGTTTTTGCTCGACTAGCCATGCGCATCCCAAAAAACCTGCGCATGCGCATCCCAAAAAATCTGCGCATCCCAAAAAATCTGCGCATGCGCATCCCACAAAACCTGCGCATGCGCATCCCACAAAACCTCGCACGTGTTTGTGCTCGACTAGCCTGCGGGATGCATCCTTTCGCACGTGTTTTTACTCGACTAGCCTGCGGGATGCATCCTCTCGCACGTGTTTTTGCTCGACTAGCCTGCGGGATGCATCCTCTCGCACGTGTTTGTGCTCGACTAGCCTGCGGGATGCATCCTCTCGCACGTGTTTTTACTCGACTAGCCTGCGGGATGCATCCTCTCGCACGTGTATTTGCTCGACTAGCCTGCGGGATGCATCCTCTCGCACGTGTTTTTGCTCGACTAGCCTGCGGGATGCATCCTCTCGCACGTGTTTTTGCTCGACTAGACATGCGCATCCCAAAAAACCTGCGCATGCGCATCCCAAAAAACCTGCGCATGCGCATCCCACAAAACCTCGCACGTGTTTTTACTCGACTAGCCTGCGGGATGCATCCTCTCGCACGTGTTTTTACTCGACTAGCCTGCGGGATGCATCCTCTCGCACGTGTTTCTACTCGACTAGCCTGCGGGATGCATCCTCTCGCACGTGTTTTTACTCGACTAGCCTGCGGGATGCATCGTCTCGCACGTGTTTTTACTCGACTAGCCTGCGGGATGCATCCTCTCGCACGTGTTTTTGCTCGACTAGCCATGCGCATCCCAAAAAACCTGCGCATGCGCATCCCAAAAAATCTGCGCATGCGCATCCCACAAAACCTGCGCATGCGCATCCCACAAAACCTCGCACGTGTTTGTGCTCGACTAGCCTGCGGGATGCATCCTTTCGCACGTGTTTTTACTCGACTAGCCTGCGGGATGCATCCTCTCGCACGTGTTTTTGCTCGACTAGCCTGCGGGATGCATCCTCTCGCACGTGTTTTTGCTCGACTAGCCATGCGCATCCCAAAAAACCTGCGCATGCGCATCCCAAAAAACCTGCGCATGCGCATCCCAAAAAATCTGCGCATGCGCATCCCACAAAACCTGCGCATGCGCATCCCACAAAACCTCGCACGTGTTTGTGCTCGACTAGCCTGCGGGATGCATCCTTTCGCACGTGTTTTTACTCGACTAGCCTGCAGGATGCATCCTCTCGCACGTGTTTGTGCTCGACTAGCCTGCGGGATGCATCCTCTCGCACGTGTTTTTACTCGACTAGCCTGCGGGATGCATCCTCTCGCACGTGTTTTTGCTCGACTAGCCTGCGGGATGCATCCTCTCGCACGTGTTTTTGCTCGACTAGCCTGCGGGATGCATCCTCTCGCACGTGTTTTTACTCGACTAGCCTGCGGGATGCATCCTCTCGCACGTGTTTTTACTCGACTACCCTGCGGGATGCATCCTCTCGCACGTGTTTTTGCTCGACTAGCCATGCGCATCCCAAAAAACCTGCGCATGCGCATCCCACAAAACCTCGCACGTGTTTTTACTCGACTAGCCTGCGGGATGCATCCTCTCGCACGTGTTTTTGCTCGACTAGCCATGCGCATCCCAAAAAACCTGCGCATGCGCATCCCAAAAAACCTGCGTATGCGCATCCCACAAAACCTCGCACGTGTTTTTACTCGACTAGCCTGCGGGATGCATCCTCTCGCACGTGTTTTTGCTCGACTAGCCATGCGCATCCCAAAAAACCTGCGCATGCGCATCCCACAAAACCTCGCACGTGTTTTTACTCGACTAGCCTGCGGGATGCATCCTCTCGCACGTGTTTTTACTCGACTAGCCTGCGGGATGCATCCTCTCGCACGTGTTTTTACTCGACTAGCCTGCGGGATGCATCCTCTCGCACGTGTTTTTACTCGACTAGCCTGCGGGATGCATCCTCTCGCACGTGTTTTTGCTCGACTAGCCATGCGCATCCCAAAAAACCTGCGCATGCGCATCCCAAAAAATCTGCGCATGCGCATCCCACAAAACCTGCGCATGCGCATCCCACAAAACCTCGCACGTGTTTGTGCTCGACTAGCCTGCGGGATGCATCCTTTCGCACGTGTTTTTACTCGACTAGCCTGCGGGATGCATCCTCTCGCACGTGTTTTTGCTCGACTAGCCATGCGCATCCCAAAAAACCTGCGCATGCGCAACCCACAAAACCTCGCACGTGTTTGTGCTCGACTAGCCTGCGGCATGCATCCTCTCGCACGTGTTTTTGCTCGACTAGCCTGCGGGATGCATCCTTTCGCACGTGTTTTTACTCGACTAGCCTGCGGGATGCATCCTCTCGCACGTGTTTTTGCTCGACTAGCCTGCGGGATGCATCCTCTCGCACGTGTTTTTACTCGACTAGCCTGCGGGATGCATCCTCTCGCACGTGTTTTTGCTCGACTAGCCTGCGGGATGCATCCTCTCGCACGTGTTTTTGCTCGACTAGACATGCGCATCCCAAAAAACCTGCGCATGCGCATCCCAAAAAACCTGCGCATGCGCATCCCACAAAACCTCGCACGTGTTTTTACTCGACTAGCCTGCGGGATGCATCCTCTCGCACGTGTTTTTACTCGACTAGCCTGCGGGATGCATCCCCTCGCACGTGTTTCTACTCGACTAGCCTGCGGGATGCATCCTCTCGCACGTGTTTTTACTCGACTAGCCTGCGGGATGCATCGTCTCGCACGTGTTTTTACTCGACTAGCCTGCGGGATGCATCCTCTCGCACGTGTTTTTGCTCGACTAGCCATGCGCATCCCAAAAAACCTGCGCATGCGCATCCCAAAAAATCTGCGCATGCGCATCCCACAAAACCTGCGCATGCGCATCCCACAAAACCTCGCACGTGTTTGTGCTCGACTAGCCTGCGGGATGCATCCTTTCGCACGTGTTTTTACTCGACTAGCCTGCGGGATGCATCCTCTCGCACGTGTTTTTGCTCGACTAGCCTGCGGGATGCATCCTCTCGCACGTGTTTTTGCTCGACTAGCCATGCGCATCCCAAAAAACCTGCGCATGCGCATCCCAAAAAACCTGCGCATGCGCATCCCAAAAAATCTGCGCATGCGCATCCCACAAAACCTGCGCATGCGCATCCCACAAAACCTCGCACGTGTTTGTGCTCGACTAGCCTGCGGGATGCATCCTTTCGCACGTGTTTTTACTCGACTAGCCTGCGGGATGCATCCTCTCGCACGTGTTTTTGCTCGACTAGCCATGCGCATCCCAAAAAACCTGCGCATGCGCATCCCAAAAAACCTGCGCATGCGCATCCCACAAAACCTCGCACGTGTTTTTACTCGACTAGCCTGCGGGATGCATCCTCTCGCACGTGTTTTTACTCGACTAGCCTGCGGGATGCATCCTCTCGCACGTGTTTTTACTCGACTAGCCTGCGGGATGCATCCTCTCGCACGTGTTTTTACTCGACTAGCCTGCGGGATGCATCGTCTCGCACGTGTTTTTACTCGACTAGCCTGCGGGATGCATCCTCTCGCACGTGTTTTTGCTCGACTAGCCATGCGCATCCCAAAAAACCTGCGTGTGCGCATCCCAAAAAATCTGCGCATGCGCATCCCACAAAACCTGCGCATGCGCATCCCACAAAACCTCGCACGTGTTTGTGCTCGACTAGCCTGCGGGATGCATCCTTTCGCACGTGTTTTTACTCGACTAGCCTGCGGGATGTATCCTCTCGCACGTGTTTTTGCTCGACTAGCCTGCGGGATGCATCCTCTCGCACGTGTTTTTGCTCGACTAGCCTGCGGGATGCATCCTCTCGCACGTGTTTTTGCTCGACTAGCCATGCGCATCCCAAAAAACCTGCGTATGCGCATCCCAAAAAATCTGCGCATGCGCATCCCACAAAACCTCGCACGTGTTTGTGCTCGACTAGACTGCGGGATGCATCCTTTCGCACGTGTTTTTACTCGACTAGCCTGCGGGATGCATCCTCTCGCACGTGTTTGTGCTCGACTAGCCAGCGGGATACATCGTCTCGCACGTGTTTTTACTCGACTAGCCTGCGGGATGCATCCTCTCGTACGTGTTTTTACTCGACTAGCCTGCGGCATGCATCCTCTCGCACGTGTTTTTACTCGACTACCCTGCGGGATGCATCCTCTCGCACGTGTTTTTGCTCGACTAGCCATGCGCATCCCAAAAAACCTGCGCATGCGCATCCCACAAAACCTCGCACGTGTTTTTACT
Organism: Lasioglossum baleicum; assembly: GCF_051020765.1. Lineage (NCBI taxonomy): Eukaryota > Metazoa > Arthropoda > Insecta > Hymenoptera > Halictidae > Lasioglossum > Lasioglossum baleicum. The sequence goes on from NW_027469170.1 coordinate 189,086, forward strand.
CGACTAGCCTGCGGGATGCATCCTCTCGCACGTGTTTTTACTCGACTAGCCTGCGGGATGCATCCTCTCGCACGTGTTTTTACTCGACTACCCTGCGGGATGCATCCTCTCGCACGTGTTTTTGCTCGACTAGCCATGCGCATCCCAAAAAACCTGCGCATGCGCATCCCACAAAACCTGCGTATGCGCATCCCACAAAACCTCGCACGTGTTTTTACTCGACTAGCCTGCGGGATGCATCCTCTCGCACGTGTTTTTACTCGACTAGCCTGCGGGATGCATCCTCTCGCACGTGTTTTTGCTCGACTAGCCATGCGCATACCAAAAAACCTGCGCATGCGCATCCCAAAAAACCTGCGCATGCGCATCCCAAAAAACCTGCGCATGCGCATCCCACAAAACCTGCGCATGCGCATCCCACAAAACCTCGCACGTGTTTTTCTCGACTAGCCTGCGGGATACATCCTCTCGCACGTGTTTTTACTCGACTAGCCTGCGGGATGCATCGTCTCGCACGTGTTTTTACTCGACTAGCCTGCGGGATGCATCCTCTCGCACGTGTTTGTGCTCGACTAGCCAGCGGGATACATCGTCTCGCACGTGTTTTTACTCGACTAGCCTGCGGGATGCATCCTCTCGCATGTGTTTTTGCTCGACTAGCCTGCGGGATGCATCCTCTCGCACGTGTTTTTGCTCGACTAGCCTGCGGGATGCATCCTCTCGCACGTGTTTTTGCTCGACTAGCCATGCGCATCCCAAAAAACCTGCGCATGCGCATCCCAAAAAATCTGCGCATGCGCATCCCACAAAACCTGCGCATGCGCATCCCACAAAACCTCGCACGTGTTTGTGCTCGACTAGCCTGCGGGATGCATCCTTTCGCACGTGTTTTTACTCGACTAGCCTGCGGGATGCATCCTCTCGCACGTGTTTGTGCTCGACTAGCCTGCGGGATGCATCCTCTCGCACGTGTTTTTGCTCGACTAGCCAAGCGCATCCCAAAAAACCTGCGCATGCGCATCCCAAAAAATCTGCGCATGCGCATCCCACAAAACCTGCGCATGCGCATCCCACAAAACCTCGCACGTGTTTGTGCTCGACTAGCCTGCGGGATGCATCCTTTCGCACGTGTTTTTACACGACTAGCCTGCGGGATGCATCCTCTCGCACGTGTTTTTGCTCGACTAGCCTGCGGGATGCATCCTCTCGCACGTGTTTGTGCTCGACTAGCCTGCGGGATGCATCCTCTCGCACGTGTTTTTACTCGACTAGCCTGCGGGATGCATCCTCTCGCACGTGTTTTTGCTCGACTAGCCTGCGGGATGCATCCTCTCGCACGTGTTTTTGCTCGACTAGCCTGCGGGATGCATCCTCTCGCACGTGTTTTTGCTCGACTAGCCATGCGCATCCCAAAAAACCTGCGCATGCGCATCCCAAAAAACCTGCGCATGCGCATCCCAAAAAATCTGCGCATGCGCATCCCACAAAACCTGCGCATGCGCATCCCACAAAACCTCGCACGTGTTTGTGCTCGACTAGCCTGCGGGATGCATCCTTTCGCACGTGTTTTTACTCGACTAGCCTGCGGGATGCATCCTCTCGCACGTGTTTTTGCTCGACTAGCCATGCGCATCCCAAAAAACCTGCGCATGCGCATCCCAAAAAACCTGCGCATGCGCATCCCACAAAACCTTTCACGTGTTTTTACTCGACTAGCCTGCGGGATGCATCCTCTCGCACGTGTTTTTACTCGACTAGCCTGCGGGATGCATCCTCTCGCACGTGTTTTTACTCGACTAGCCTGCGGGATGCATCCTCTCGCACGTGTTTTTACTCGACTAGCCTGCGGGATGCATCGTCTCGCACGTGTTTTTACTCGACTAGCCTGCGGGATGCATCCTCTCGCACGTGTTTTTGCTCGACTAGCCATGCGCATCCCAAAAAACCTGCGTGTGCGCATCCCAAAAAATCTGCGCATGCGCATCCCACAAAACCTGCGCATGCGCATCCCACAAAACCTCGCACGTGTTTGTGCTCGACTAGCCTGCGGGATGCATCCTTTCGCACGTGTTTTTACTCGACTAGCCTGCGGGATGTATCCTCTCGCACGTGTTTTTGCTCGACTAGCCTGCGGGATGCATCCTCTCGCACGTGTTTTTGCTCGACTAGCCTGCGGGATGCATCCTCTCGCACGTGTTTTTGCTCGACTAGCCATGCGCATCCCAAAAAACCTGCGTATGCGCATCCCAAAAAATCTGCGCATGCGCATCCCACAAAACCTCGCACGTGTTTGTGCTCGACTAGACTGCGGGATGCATCCTTTCGCACGTGTTTTTACTCGACTAGCCTGCGGGATGCATCCTCTCGCACGTGTTTTTGCTCGACTAGCCTGCGGGATGCATCCTCTCGCACGTGTTTGTGCTCGACTAGCCTGCGGGATGCATCCTCTCGTACGTGTTTTTACTCGACTAGCCTGCGGCATGCATCCTCTCGCACGTGTTTTTACTCGACTACCCTGCGGGATGCATCCTCTCGCACGTGTTTTTGCTCGACTAGCCATGCGCATCCCAAAAAACCTGCGCATGCGCATCCCACAAAACCTCGCACGTGTTTTTACTCGACTAGCCTGCGGGATGCATCCTCTCGCACGTGTTTTTACTCGACTAGCCTGCGGGATGCATCCTCTCGCACGTGTTTTTACTCGACTACCCTGCGGGATGCATCCTCTCGCACGTGTTTTTGCTCGACTAGCCATGCGCATCCCAAAAAACCTGCGCATGCGCATCCCACAAAACCTGCGTATGCGCATCCCACAAAACCTCGCACGTGTTTTTACTCGACTAGCCTGCGGGATGCATCCTCTCGCACGTGTTTTTACTCGACTAGCCTGCGGGATGCATCCTCTCGCACGTGTTTTTGCTCGACTAGCCATGCGCATACCAAAAAACCTGCGCATGCGCATCCCAAAAAACCTGCGCATGCGCATCCCAAAAAACCTGCGCATGCGCATCCCACAAAACCTGCGCATGCGCATCCCACAAAACCTCGCACGTGTTTTTCTCGACTAGCCTGCGGGATACATCCTCTCGCACGTGTTTTTACTCGACTAGCCTGCGGGATGCATCGTCTCGCACGTGTTTTTACTCGACTAGCCTGCGGGATGCATCCTCTCGCACGTGTTTGTGCTCGACTAGCCAGCGGGATACATCGTCTCGCACGTGTTTTTACTCGACTAGCCTGCGGGATGCATCCTCTCGCATGTGTTTTTGCTCGACTAGCCTGCGGGATGCATCCTCTCGCACGTGTTTTTGCTCGACTAGCCTGCGGGATGCATCCTCTCGCACGTGTTTTTGCTCGACTAGCCATGCGCATCCCAAAAAACCTGCGCATGCGCATCCCAAAAAATCTGCGCATGCGCATCCCACAAAACCTGCGCATGCGCATCCCACAAAACCTCGCACGTGTTTGTGCTCGACTAGCCTGCGGGATGCATCCTTTCGCACGTGTTTTTACTCGACTAGCCTGCGGGATGCATCCTCTCGCACGTGTTTTTGCTCGACTAGCCAAGCGCATCCCAAAAAACCTGCGCATGCGCATCCCAAAAAATCTGCGCATGCGCATCCCACAAAACCTGCGCATGCGCATCCCACAAAACCTCGCACGTGTTTGTGCTCGACTAGCCTGCGGGATGCATCCTTTCGCACGTGTTTTTACTCGACTAGCCTGCGGGATGCATCCTCTCGCACGTGTTTTTGCTCGACTAGCCTGCGGGATGCATCCTCTCGCACGTGTTTGTGCTCGACTAGCCTGCGGGATGCATCCTCTCGCACGTGTTTTTACTCGACTAGCCTGCGGGATGCATCCTCTCGCACGTGTTTTTGCTCGACTAGCCTGCGGGATGCATCCTCTCGCACGTGTTTTTGCTCGACTAGCCTGCGGGATGCATCCTCTCGCACGTGTTTTTGCTCGACTAGCCATGCGCATCCCAAAAAACCTGCGCATGCGCATCCCAAAAAACCTGCGCATGCGCATCCCAAAAAATCTGCGCATGCGCATCCCACAAAACCTGCGCATGCGCATCCCACAAAACCTCGCACGTGTTTGTATTCGACTAGCCTGCGGGATGCATCCTTTCGCACGTGTTTTTACTCGACTAGCCTGCGGGATGTATCCTCTCGCACGTGTTTTTGCTCGACTAGCCTGCGGGATGCATCCTCTCGCACGTGTTTGTGCTCGACTAGCCTGCGGGATGCATCCTCTCCAACGTGTTTGTGCTCGACTAGCCTGCGGGATGCATCCTCTCGCACGTGTTTTTACTCGACTAGCCTGCGGGATGCATCCTCTCGCACGTGTTTTTGCTCGACTAGCCTGCGGGATGCATCCTCTCGCACGTGTTTTTACTCGACTAGCCTGCGGGATGCATCCTCTCGCACGTGTTTTTGCTCGACTAGCCTGCGGGATGCATCCTCTCGCACGTGTTTTTGCTCGACTAGACATGCGCATCCCAAAAAACCTGCGCATGCGCATCCCAAAAAACCTGCGCATGCGCATCCCACAAAACCTCGCACGTGTTTTTACTCGACTAGCCTGCGGGATGCATCCTCTCGCACGTGTTTTTACTCGACTAGCCTGCGGGATGCATCCTCTCGCACGTGTTTCTACTCGACTAGCCTGCGGGATGCATCCTCTCGCACGTGTTTTTACTCGACTAGCCTGCGGGATGCATCGTCTCGCACGTGTTTTTACTCGACTAGCCTGCGGGATGCATCCTCTCGCACGTGTTTTTGCTCGACTAGCCATGCGCATCCCAAAAAACCTGCGCATGCGCATCCCACAAAACCTGCGTATGCGCATCCCACAAAACCTCGCACGTGTTTTTACTCGACTAGCCTGCGGGATGCATCCTCTCGCACGTGTTTTTACTCGACTAGCCTGCGGGATGCATCCTCTCGCACGTGTTTTTGCTCGACTAGCCATGCGCATCCCAAAAAACCTGCGCATGCGCATCCCAAAAAACCTGCGCATGCGCATCCCACAAAACCTGCGCATGCGCATCCCACAAAACCTCGCACGTGTTTTTACTCGACTAGCCTGCGGGATGCATCCTCTCGCACGTGTTTTTGCTCGGCTAGCCTGCGGGATGCATCCTCTCGCACGTGTTTTAGCTCGACTACCCATGCGCATCCCAAAAAACCTGCGCATGCGCATCCCACAAAACCTGCGCATGCGCATCCCACAAAACCTCGCACGTGTTTTTCTCGACTAGCCTGCGGGATACATCCTCTCGCACGTGTTTTTACTCGACTAGCCTGCGGGATGCATCGTCTCGCACGTGTTTTTACTCGACTAGCCTGCGGGATGCATCCTCTCGCACGTGTTTTTGCTCGACTAGCCATGCGCATCCCAAAAAACCTGCGCATGCGCATCCCAAAAAATCTGCGCATGCGCATCCCACAAAACCTCGCACGTGTTTGTGCTCGACTAGCCTGCGGGATGCATCCTTTCGCACGTGTTTTTACTCGACTAGCCTGCGGGATGCATCCTCTCGCACGTGTTTTTGCTCGACTAGCCTGCGGGATGCATCCTCTCGCACGTGTTTGTGCTCGACTAGCCAGCGGGATACATCGTCTCGCACGTGTTTTTACTCGACTAGCCTGCGGGATGCATCCTCTCGCATGTGTTTTTGCTCGACTAGCCTGCGGGATGCATCCTCTCGCACGTGTTTTTGCTCGACTAGCCTGCGGGATGCATCCTCTCGCACGTGTTTTTGCTCGACTAGCCATGCGCATCCCAAAAAACCTGCGCATGCGCATCCCAAAAAATCTGCGCATGCGCATCCCACAAAACCTGCGCATGCGCATCCCACAAAACCTCGCACGTGTTTGTGCTCGACTAGCCTGCGGGATGCATCCTTTCGCACGTGTTTTTACTCGACTAGCCTGCGGGATGCATCCTCTCGCACGTGTTTGTGCACGACTAGCCTGCGGGATGCATCCTCTCGCACGTGTTTTTGCTCGACTAGCCAAGCGCATCCCAAAAAACCTGCGCATGCGCATCCCAAAAAATCTGCGCATGCGCATCCCACAAAACCTGCGCATGCGCATCCCACAAAACCTCGCACGTGTTTGTGCTCGACTAGCCTGCGGGATGCATCCTTTCGCACGTGTTTTTACTCGACTAGCCTGCGGGATGCATCCTCTCGCACGTGTTTTTGCTCGACTAGCCTGCGGGATGCATCCTCTCGCACGTGTTTGTGCTCGACTAGCCTGCGGGATGCATCCTCTCGCACGTGTTTTTACTCGACTAGCCTGCGGGATGCATCCTCTCGCACGTGTTTTTGCTCGACTAGCCTGCGGGATGCATCCTCTCGCACGTGTTTTTGCTCGACTAGCCTGCGGGATGCATCCTCTCGCACGTGTTTTTGCTCGACTAGCCATGCGCATCCCAAAAAACCTGCGCATGCGCATCCCAAAAAACCTGCGCATGCGCATCCCAAAAAATCTGCGCATGCGCATCCCACAAAACCTGCGCATGCGCATCCCACAAAACCTCGCACGTGTTTGTATTCGACTAGCCTGCGGGATGCATCCTTTCGCACGTGTTTTTACTCGACTAGCCTGCGGGATGTATCCTCTCGCACGTGTTTTTGCTCGACTAGCCTGCGGGATGCATCCTCTCGCACGTGTTTGTGCTCGACTAGCCTGCGGGATGCATCCTCTCCAACGTGTTTGTGCTCGACTAGCCTGCGGGATGCATCCTCTCGCACGTGTTTTTACTCGACTAGCCTGCGGGATGCATCCTCTCGCACGTGTTTTTGCTCGACTAGCCTGCGGGATGCATCCTCTCGCACGTGTTTTTACTCGACTAGCCTGCGGGATGCATCCTCTCGCACGTGTTTTTGCTCGACTAGCCTGCGGGATGCATCCTCTCGCACGTGTTTTTGCTCGACTAGACATGCGCATCCCAAAAAACCTGCGCATGCGCATCCCAAAAAACCTGCGCATGCGCATCCCACAAAACCTCGCACGTGTTTTTACTCGACTAGCCTGCGGGATGCATCCTCTCGCACGTGTTTTTACTCGACTAGCCTGCGGGATGCATCCTCTCGCACGTGTTTCTACTCGACTAGCCTGCGGGATGCATCCTCTCGCACGTGTTTTTACTCGACTAGCCTGCGGGATGCATCGTCTCGCACGTGTTTTTACTCGACTAGCCTGCGGTATGCATCCTCTCGCACGTGTTTTTGCTCGACTAGCCATGCGCATCCCAAAAAACCTGCGCATGCGCATCCCAAAAAATCTGCGCATGCGCATCCCACAAAACCTGCGCATGCGCATCCCACAAAACCTCGCACGTGTTTGTGCTCGACTAGCCTGCGGGATGCATCCTTTCGCACGTGTTTTTACTCGACTAGCCTGCGGGATGCATCCTCTCGCACGTGTTTTTGCTCGACTAGCCTGCGGGATGCATCCTCTCGCACGTGTTTTTGCTCGACTAGCCATGCGCATCCCAAAAAACCTGCGCATGCGCATCCCAAAAAACCTGCGCATGCGCATCCCAAAAAATCTGCGCATGCGCATCCCACAAAACCTGCGCATGCGCATCCCACAAAACCTCGCACGTGTTTGTGCTCGACTAGCCTGCGGGATGCATCCTTTCGCACGTGTTTTTACTCGACTAGCCTGCGGGATGCATCCTCTCGCACGTGTTTTTGCTCGACTAGCCATGCGCATCCCAAAAAACCTGCGCATGCGCATCCCAAAAAACCTGCGCATGCGCATCCCACAAAACCTCGCACGTGTTTTTACTCGACTAGCCTGCGGGATGCATCCTCTCGCACGTGTTTTTACTCGACTAGCCTGCGGGATGCATCCTCTCGCACGTGTTTTTACTCGACTAGCCTGCGGGATGCATCCTCTCGCACGTGTTTTTACTCGACTAGCCTGCGGGATGCATCGTCTCGCACGTGTTTTTACTCGACTAGCCTGCGGGATGCATCCTCTCGCACGTGTTTTTGCTCGACTAGCCATGCGCATCCCAAAAAACCTGCGTGTGCGCATCCCAAAAAATCTGCGCATGCGCATCCCACAAAACCTGCGCATGCGCATCCCACAAAACCTCGCACGTGTTTGTGCTCGACTAGCCTGCGGGATGCATCCTTTCGCACGTGTTTTTACTCGACTAGCCTGCGGGATGTATCCTCTCGCACGTGTTTTTGCTCGACTAGCCTGCGGGATGCATCCTCTCGCACGTGTTTTTGCTCTACTAGCCTGCGGGATGCATCCTCTCGCACGTGTTTTTGCTCGACTAGCCATGCGCATCCCAAAAAACCTGCGTATGCGCATCCCAAAAAATCTGCGCATGCGCATCCCACAAAACCTCGCACGTGTTTGTGCTCGACTAGACTGCGGGATGCATCCTTTCGCACGTGTTTTTACTCGACTAGCCTGCGGGATGCATCCTCTCGCACGTGTTTTTGCTCGACTAGCCTGCGGGATGCATCCTCTCGCACGTGTTTGTGCTCGACTAGCCTGCGGGATGCATCCTCTCGTACGTGTTTTTACTCGACTAGCCTGCGGCATGCATCCTCTCGCACGTGTTTTTACTCGACTACCCTGCGGGATGCATCCTCTCGCACGTGTTTTTGCTCGACTAGCCATGCGCATCCCAAAAAACCTGCGCATGCGCATCCCACAAAACCTCGCACGTGTTTTTACTCGACTAGCCTGCGGGATGCATCCTCTCGCACGTGTTTTTACTCGACTAGCCTGCGGGATGCATCCTCTCGCACGTGTTTTTACTCGACTACCCTGCGGGATGCATCCTCTCGCACGTGTTTTTGCTCGACTAGCCATGCGCATCCCAAAAAACCTGCGCATGCGCATCCCAAAAAACCTGCGCATGCGCATCCCACAAAACCTGCGCATGCGCATCCCACAAAACCTCGCACGTGTTTTTACTCGACTAGCCTGCGGGATGCATCCTCTCGCACGTGTTTTTGCTCGACTAGCCTGCGGGATGCATCCTCTCGCACGTGTTTGTGCTCGACTAGCCTGCGGGATGCATCCTCTCGCACGTGTTTTTACTCGACTAGCCTGCGGGATGCATCCTCTCCCACGTGTTTTTGCTCGACTAGCCTGCGGGATGCATCCTCTCGCACGTGTTTTTGCTCGACTAGCCTGCGGGATGCATCCTCTCGCACGTGTTTTTACTCGACTAGCCTGCGGGATGCATCCTCTCGCACGTGTTTTTACTCGACTACCCTGCGGGATGCATCCTCTCGCACGTGTTTTTGCTCGACTAGCCATGCGCATCCCAAAAAACCTGCGCATGCGCATCCCACAAAACCTGCGTATGCGCATCCCACAAAACCTCGCACGTGTTTTTACTCGACTAGCCTGCGGGATGCATCCTCTCGCACGTGTTTTTACTCGACTAGCCTGCGGGATGCATCCTCTCGCACGTGTTTTTGCTCGACTAGCCATGCGCATCCCAAAAAACCTGCGCATGCGCATCCCAAAAAAGCTGCGCATGCGCATCCCAAAAAACCTGCGCATGCGCATCCCACAAAACCTGCGCATGCGCATCCCACACAACCTCGCACGTGTTTTTACTCGACTAGCCTGCGGGATGCATCCTCTCGCACGTGTTTTTGCTCGGCTAGCCTGCGGGATGCATCCTCTCGCACGTGTTTTAGCTCGACTACCCATGCGCATCCCAAAAAACCTGCGCATGCGCATCCCACAAAACCTGCGCATGCGCATCCCACAAAACCTCGCACGTGTTTTTCTCGACTAGCCTGCGGGATACATCCTCTCGCACGTGTTTTTACTCGACTAGCCTGCGGGATGCATCGTCTCGCACGTGTTTTTACTCGACTAGCCTGCGGGATGCATCCTCTCGCACGTGTTTTTGCTCGACTAGCCATGCGCATCCCAAAAAACCTGCGCATGCGCATCCCAAAAAATCTGCGCATGCGCATCCCACAAAACCTCGCACGTGTTTGTGCTCGACTAGCCTGCGGGATGCATCCTTTCGCACGTGTTTTTACTCGACTAGCCTGCGGGATGCATCCTCTCGCACGTGTTTTTGCTCGACTAGCCTGCGGGATGCATCCTCTCGCACGTGTTTGTGCTCGACTAGCCAGCGGGATACATCGTCTCGCACGTGTTTTTACTCGACTAGCCTGCGGGATGCATCCTCTCGCATGTGTTTTTGCTCGACTAGCCTGCGGGATGCATCCTCTCGCACGTGTTTTTGCTCGACTAGCCTGCGGGATGCATCCTCTCGCACGTGTTTTTGCTCGACTAGCCATGCGCATCCCAAAAAACCTGCGCATGCGCATCCCAAAAAATCTGCGCATGCGCATCCCACAAAACCTGCGCATGCGCATCCCACAAAACCTCGCACGTGTTTTTACTCGACTAGCCTGCGGGATGCATCCTCTCGCACGTGTTTTTACTCGACTAGCCTGCGGGATGCATCCTCTCGCACGTGTTTTTACTCGACTAGCCTGCGGGATGCATCCTCTCGCACGTGTTTTTACTCGACTAGCCTGCGGGATGCATCGTCTCGCACGTGTTTTTACTCGACTAGCCTGCGGGATGCATCCTCTCGCACGTGTTTTTGCTCGACTAGCCATGCGCATCCCAAAAAACCTGCGTGTGCGCATCCCAAAAAATCTGCGCATGCGCATCCCACAAAACCTGCGCATGCGCATCCCACAAAACCTCGCACGTGTTTGTGCTCGACTAGCCTGCGGGATGCATCCTTTCGCACGTGTTTTTACTCGACTAGCCTGCGGGATGTATCCTCTCGCACGTGTTTTTGCTCGACTAGCCTGCGGGATGCATCCTCTCGCACGTGTTTTTGCTCTACTAGCCTGCGGGATGCATCCTCTCGCACGTGTTTTTGCTCGACTAGCCATGCGCATCCCAAAAAACCTGCGTATGCGCATCCCAAAAAATCTGCGCATGCGCATCCCACAAAACCTCGCACGTGTTTGTGCTCGACTAGACTGCGGGATGCATCCTTTCGCACGTGTTTTTACTCGACTAGCCTGCGGGATGCATCCTCTCGCACGTGTTTTTGCTCGACTAGCCTGCGGGATGCATCCTCTCGCACGTGTTTGTGCTCGACTAGCCTGCGGGATGCATCCTCTCGTACGTGTTTTTACTCGACTAGCCTGCGGCATGCATCCTCTCGCACGTGTTTTTACTCGACTACCCTGCGGGATGCATCCTCTCGCACGTGTTTTTGCTCGACTAGCCATGCGCATCCCAAAAAACCTGCGCATGCGCATCCCACAAAACCTCGCACGTGTTTTTACTCGACTAGCCTGCGGGATGCATCCTCTCGCACGTGTTTTTACTCGACTAGCCTGCGGGATGCATCCTCTCGCACGTGTTTTTACTCGACTACCCTGCGGGATGCATCCTCTCGCACGTGTTTTTGCTCGACTAGCCATGCGCATCCCAAAAAACCTGCGCATGCGCATCCCAAAAAACCTGCGCATGCGCATCCCACAAAACCTGCGCATGCGCATCCCACAAAACCTCGCACGTGTTTTTACTCGACTAGCCTGCGGGATGCATCCTCTCGCACGTGTTTTTGCTCGACTAGCCTGCGGGATGCATCCTCTCGCACGTGTTTGTGCTCGACTAGCCTGCGGGATGCATCCTCTCGCACGTGTTTTTACTCGACTAGCCTGCGGGATGCATCCTCTCCCACGTGTTTTTGCTCGACTAGCCTGCGGGATGCATCCTCTCGCACGTGTTTTTGCTCGACTAGCCTGCGGGATGCATCCTCTCGCACGTGTTTTTACTCGACTAGCCTGCGGGATGCATCCTCTCGCACGTGTTTTTACTCGACTACCCTGCGGGATGCATCCTCTCGCACGTGTTTTTGCTCGACTAGCCATGCGCATCCCAAAAAACCTGCGCATGCGCATCCCACAAAACCTGCGTATGCGCATCCCACAAAACCTCGCACGTGTTTTTACTCGACTAGCCTGCGGGATGCATCCTCTCGCACGTGTTTTTACTCGACTAGCCTGCGGGATGCATCCTCTCGCACGTGTTTTTGCTCGACTAGCCATGCGCATCCCAAAAAACCTGCGCATGCGCATCCCAAAAAACCTGCGCATGCGCATCCCAAAAAACCTGCGCATGCGCATCCCACAAAACCTGCGCATGCGCATCCCACAAAACCTCGCACGTGTTTTTACTCGACTAGCCTGCGGGATGCATCCTCTCGCACGTGTTTTTGCTCGGCTAGCCTGCGGGATGCATCCTCTCGCACGTGTTTTAGCTCGACTACCCATGCGCATCCCAAAAAACCTGCGCATGCGCATCCCACAAAACCTGCGCATGCGCATCCCACAAAACCTCGCACGTGTTTTTCTCGACTAGCCTGCGGGATACATCCTCTCGCACGTGTTTTTACTCGACTAGCCTGCGGGATGCATCGTCTCGCACGTGTTTTTACTCGACTAGCCTGCGGGATGCATCCTCTCGCACGTGTTTTTGCTCGACTAGCCATGCGCATCCCAAAAAACCTGCGCATGCGCATCCCAAAAAATCTGCGCATGCGCATCCCACAAAACCTCGCACGTGTTTGTGCTCGACTAGCCTGCGGGATGCATCCTTTCGCACGTGTTTTTACTCGACTAGCCTGCGGGATGCATCCTCTCGCACGTGTTTTTGCTCGACTAGCCTGCGGGATGCATCCTCTCGCACGTGTTTGTGCTCGACTAGCCAGCGGGATACATCGTCTCGCACGTGTTTTTACTCGACTAGCCTGCGGGATGCATCCTCTCGCATGTGTTTTTGCTCGACTAGCCTGCGGGATGCATCCTCTCGCACGTGTTTTTGCTCGACTAGCCTGCGGGATGCATCCTCTCGCACGTGTTTTTGCTCGACTAGCCATGCGCATCCCAAAAAACCTGCGCATGCGCATCCCAAAAAATCTGCGCATGCGCATCCCACAAAACCTGCGCATGCGCATCCCACAAAACCTCGCACGTGTTTGTGCTCGACTAGCCTGCGGGATGCATCCTTTCGCACGTGTTTTTACTCGACTAGCCTGCGGGATGCATCCTCTCGCACGTGTTTGTGCTCGACTAGCCTGCGGGATGCATCCTCTCGCACGTGTTTTTGCTCGACTAGCCAAGCGCATCCCAAAAAACCTGCGCATGCGCATCCCAAAAAATCTGCGCATGCGCATCCCACAAAACCTGCGCATGCGCATCCCACAAAACCTCGCACGTGTTTGTGCTCGACTAGCCTGCGGGATGCATCCTTTCGCACGTGTTTTTACTCGACTAGCCTGCGGGATGCATCCTCTCGCACGTGTTTTTGCTCGACTAGCCTGCGGGATGCATCCTCTCGCACGTGTTTGTGCTCGACTAGCCTGCGGGATGCATCCTCTCGCACGTGTTTTTACTCGACTAGCCTGCGGGATGCATCCTCTCGCACGTGTTTTTGCTCGACTAGCCTGCGGGATGCATCCTCTCGCACGTGTTTTTGCTCGACTAGCCTGCGGGATGCATCCTCTCGCACGTGTTTTTGCTCGACTAGCCAAGCGCATCCCAAAAAACCTGCGCATGCGCATCCCAAAAAATCTGCGCATGCGCATCCCACAAAACCTGCGCATGCGCATCCCACAAAACCTCGCACGTGTTTGTGCTCGACTAGCCTGCGGGATGCATCCTTTCGCACGTGTTTTTACTCGACTAGCCTGCGGGATGCATCCTCTCGCACGTGTTTTTGCTCGACTAGCCTGCGGGATGCATCCTCTCGCACGTGTTTGTGCTCGACTAGCCTGCGGGATGCATCCTCTCGCACGTGTTTTTACTCGACTAGCCTGCGGGATGCATCCTCTCGCACGTGTTTGTGCTCGACTAGCCTGCGGGATGCATCCTTTCGCACGTGTTTTTACTCGACTAGCCTGCGGGATGCATCCTCTCGCACGTGTTTGTGCTCGACTAGCCTGCGGGATGCATCCTCTCGCACGTGTTTTTGCTCGACTAGCCAAGCGCATCCCAAAAAACCTGCGCATGCGCATCCCAAAAAATCTGCGCATGCGCATCCCACAAAACCTGCGCATGCGCATCCCACAAAACCTCGCACGTGTTTGTGCTCGACTAGCCTGCGGGATGCATCCTTTCGCACGTGTTTTTACTCGACTAGCCTGCGGGATGCATCCTCTCGCACGTGTTTTTGCTCGACTAGCCTGCGGGATGCATCCTCTCGCACGTGTTTGTGCTCGACTAGCCTGCGGGATGCATCCTCTCGCACGTGTTTTTACTCGACTAGCCTGCGGGATGCATCCTCTCGCACGTGTTTTTGCTCGACTAGCCTGCGGGATGCATCCTCTCGCACGTGTTTTTGCTCGACTAGCCTGCGGGATGCATCCTCTCGCACGTGTTTTTGCTCGACTAGCCATGCGCATCCCAAAAAACCTGCGCATGCGCATCCCAAAAAACCTGCGCATGCGCATCCCAAAAAATCTGCGCATGCGCATCCCACAAAACCTGCGCATGCGCATCCCACAAAACCTCGCACGTGTTTGTATTCGACTAGCCTGCGGGATGCATCCTCTCGCACGTGTTTTTACTCGACTAGCCTGCGGGATGCATCCTCTCGCACGTGTTTTTACTCGACTACCCTGCGGGATGCATCCTCTCGCACGTGTTTTTGCTCGACTAGCCATGCGCATCCCAAAAAACCTGCGCATGCGCATCCCAAAAAACCTGCGCATGCGCATCCCACAAAACCTGCGTATGCGCATCCCACAAAACCTCGCACGTGTTTTTACTCGACTAGCCTGCGGGATGCATCCTCTCGCACGTGTTTTTACTCGACTAGCCTGCGGGATGCATCCTCTCGCACGTGTTTTTGCTCGGCTAGCCTGCGGGATGCATCCTCTCGCACGTGTTTTTGCTCGGCTAGCCTGCGGGATGCATCCTCTCGCACGTGTTTTTGCTCGACTAGCCATGCGCATCCCAAAAAACCTGCGCATGCGCATCCCACAAAACCTCGCACGTGTTTTTACTCGACTAGCCTGCGGGATGCATCCTCTCGCACGTGTTTTTACTCGACTAGCCTGCGGGATGCATCCTCTCGCACGTGTTTTTACTCGACTAGCCTGCGGGATGCATCCTCTCGCACGTGTTTTTACTCGACTAGCCTGCGGGATGCATCGTCTCGCACGTGTTTTTACTCGACTAGCCTGCGGGATGCATCCTCTCGCACGTGTTTTTGCTCGACTAGCCATGCGCATCCCAAAAAACCTGCGCATGCGCATCCCAAAAAATCTGCGCATGCGCATCCCACAAAACCTGCGCATGCGCATCCCACAAAACCTCGCACGTGTTTGTGCTCGACTAGCCTGCGGGATGCATCCTCTCGCACGTGTTTTTACTCGACTAGCCTGCGGGATGCATCCTCTCGCACGTGTTTTTGCTCGGCTAGCCTGCGGGATGCATCCTCTCGCACGTGTTTTTGCTCGGCTAGCCTGCGGGATGCATCCTCTCGCACGTGTTTTTGCTCGACTAGCCATGCGCATCCCAAAAAACCTGCGCATGCGCATCCCACAAAACCTCGCACGTGTTTTTACTCGACTAGCCTGCGGGATGCATCCTCTCGCACGTGTTTTTACTCGACTAGCCTGCGGGATGCATCCTCTCGCACGTGTTTTTACTCGACTAGCCTGCGGGATGCATCCTCTCGCACGTGTTTTTACTCGACTAGCCTGCGGGATGCATCGTCTCGCACGTGTTTTTACTCGACTAGCCTGCGGGATGCATCCTCTCGCACGTGTTTTTGCTCGACTAGCCATGCGCATCCCAAAAAACCTGCGCATGCGCATCCCAAAAAATCTGCGCATGCGCATCCCACAAAACCTGCGCATGCGCATCCCACAAAACCTCGCACGTGTTTGTGCTCGACTAGCCTGCGGGATGCATCCTTTCGCACGTGTTTTTACTCGACTAGCCTGCGGGATGCATCCTCTCGCACGTGTTTTTGCTCGACTAGCCTGCGGGATGCATCCTCTCGCACGTGTTTTTACTCGACTAGCCTGCGGGATGCATCCTCTCGCACGTGTTTTTACTCGACTAGCCTGCGGGATGCATCCTCTCGCACGTGTTTTTGCTCGACTAGCCTGCGGGATGCATCCTCTCGCACGTGTTTTTACTCGACTAGCCTGCGGGATGCATCCTCTCGCACGTGTTTTGACTCGACTACCCTGCGGGATGCATCCTCTCGCACGTGTTTTTGCTCGACTAGCCTGCGGGATGCATCCTCTCGCACGTGTTTTTACTCGACTAGCCTGCGGGATGCATCCTCTCGCACGTGTTTTGACTCGACTACCCTGCGGGATGCATCCTCTCGCACGTGTTTTTACTCGACTAGCCTGCGGGATGCATCCTCTCGCACGTGTTTTTGCTCGACTAGCCTGCGGGATGCATCCTCTCGCACGTGTTTTTGCTCGACTAGCCTGCGGGATGCATCCTCTCGCACGTGTTTTTGCTCGACTAGCCATGCGCATCCCAAAAAACCTGCGCATGCGCATCCCAAAAAACCTGCGCATGCGCATCCCAAAAAATCTGCGCATGCGCATCCCACAAAACCTGCGCATGCGCATCCCACAAAACCTCGCACGTGTTTGTGCTCGACTAGCCTGCGGGATGCATCCTTTCGCACGTGTTTTTACTCGACTAGCCTGCGGGATGTATCCTCTCGCACGGGTTTTTGCTCGACTAGCCTGCGGGATGCATCCTCTCGCACGTGTTTGTGCTCGACTAGCCTGCGGGATGCATCCTCTCGCACGTGTTTTTACTCGACTAGCCTGCGGGATGCATCCTCTCGCACGTGTTTTTGCTCGACTAGCCTGCGGGATGCATCCTCTCGCACGTGTTTTTGCTCGACTAGCCTGCGGGATGCATCCTCTCGCACGTGTTTTTACTCGACTAGCCTGCGGGATGCATCCTCTCGCACGTGTTTTTACTCGACTACCCTGCGGGATGCATCCTCTCGCACGTGTTTTTGCTCGACTAGCCATGCGCATCCCAAAAAACCTGCGCATGCGCATCCCAAAAAACCTGCGCATGCGCATCCCACAAAACCTGCGTATGCGCATCCCACAAAACCTCGCACGTGTTTTTACTCGACTAGCCTGCGGGATGCATCCTCTCGCACGTGTTTTTACTCGACTAGCCTGCGGGATGCATCGTCTCGCACGTGTTTTTACTCGACTAGCCTGCGGGATGCATCCTCTCGCACGTGTTTGTGCTCGACTAGCCTGCGGGATGCATCCTCTCGCACGTGTTTTTACTCGACTATCCTGCGGGATGCATCCTCTCGCACGTGTTTTTGCTCGACTAGCCTGCGGGATGCATCCTCTCGCACGTGTTTTTGCTCGACTAGCCTGCGGGATGCATCCTCTCGCACGTGTTTTTACTCGACTAGCCTGCGGGATGCATCCTCTCGCACGTGTTTTTACTCGAATACCCTGCGGGATGCATCCTCTCGCACGTGTTTTTGCTCGACTAGCCATGCGCATCCCAAAAAACCTGCGCATGCGCATCCCAAAAAACCTGCGCATGCGCACCCCAAAAAATCTGCGCATGCGCATCCCACAAAACCTGCGCATGCGCATCCCACAAAACCTCGCACGTGTTTGTGCTCGACTAGCCTGCGGGATGCATCCTTTCGCACGTGTTTTTACTCGACTAGCCTGCGGGATGCATCCTCTCGCACGTGTTTGTGCTCGACTAGCCTGCGGGATGCATCCTCTCGCACGTGTTTTTGCTCGACTAGCCTGCGGGATGCATCCTCTCGCATGTGTTTTTACTCGACTAGCCTGCGGGATGCATCCTCTCGCACGTGTTTTTGCTCGACTAGCCTGCGGGATGCATCCTCTCGCACGTGTTTTTGCTCGACTAGGCATGCGCATCCCAAAAAACCTGCGCATGCGCATCCCACAAAACCTGCGCATGCGCATCCCACAAAACCTCGCACGTGTTTGTGCTCGACTAGCCTGCGGGATGCATCCTCCCGCACGTGTTTTTACTCGACTAGCCTGCGGGATGCATCCTCTCGCACGTGTTTTTGCTCGACTAGCCTGCGGGATGCATCCTCTCGCACGTGTTTTTGCTCGACTAGCCTGCGGGATGCATCCTCTCGCACGTGTTTTTACTCGACTAGCCTGCGGGATGCATCCTCTCGCACGTGTTTTTGCTCGACTAGCCTGCGGGATGCATCCTCTCGCACGTGTTTTTACTCGACTAGCCTGCGGGATGCATCCTCTCGCACGTGTTTTTGCTCGACTAGCCTGCGGGATGCATCCTCTCGCACGTGTTTTTGCTCGACTAGACATGCGCATCCCAAAAAACCTGCGCATGCGCATCCCAAAAAACCTGCGCATGCGCATCCCACAAAACCTCGCACGTGTTTTTACTCGACTAGCCTGCGGGATGCATCCTCTCGCACGTGTTTTTACTCGACTAGCCTGCGGGATGCATCCTCTCGCACGTGTTTCTACTCGACTAGCCTGCGGGATGCATCCTCTCGCACGTGTTTTTACTCGACTAGCCTGCGGGATGCATCCTCTCGCACGTGTTTCTACTCGACTAGCCTGCGGGATGCATCCTCTCGCACGTGTTTTTACTCGACTAGCCTGCGGGATGCATCCTCTCGCACGTGTTTTTGCTCGACTAGCCATGCGCATCCCAAAAAACCTGCGCATGCGCATCCCAAAAAACCTGCGCATGCGCATCCCACAAAACCTGCGTATGCGCATCCCACAAAACCTCGCACGTGTTTTTACTCGACTAGCCTGCGGGATGCATCCTCTCGCACGTGTTTTTGCTCGACTAGCCTGCGGGATGCATCCTCTCGCACGTGTTTTTGCTCGACTAGCCATGTGCATCCCAAAAAACCTGCGCATGCGCATCCCAAAAAATCTGCGCATGCGCATCCCACAAAACCTGCGCATGCGCATCCCACAAAACCTCGCACGTGTTTGTGCTCGACTAGCCTGCGGGATGCATCCTTTCGCACGTGTTTTTACTCGACTAGCCTGCGGGATGCATCCTCTCGCACGTGTTTTTGCTCGACTAGACTGCGGGATGCATCCTCTCGCACGTGTTTTTACTCGACTAGCCTGCGGGATGCATCCTCTCGCACGTGTTTTTGCTCGACTAGCCTGCGGGATGCATCCTCTCGCACGTGTTTTTGCTCGACTAGCCTGCGGGATGCATCCTCTCGCACGTGTTTTTACTCGACTACCCTGCGGGATGCATCCTCTCGCACGTGTTTTTGCTCGACTAGCCTGCGGGATGCATCCTCTCGCACGTGTTTTTACTCGACTAGCCTGCGGGATGCATCCTCTCGCACGTGTTTTTGCTCGACTAGCCTGCGGGATGCATCCTCTCGCACGTGTTTTTGCTCGACTAGGCATGCGCATCCCAAAAAACCTGCGCATGCGCATCCCAAAAAACCTGCGCATGCGCATCCCACAAAACCTGCGCATGCGCATCCCACAAAACCTCGCACGTGTTTGTGCTCGACTAGCCTGCGGGATGCATCCTCTCGCACGTGTTTTTACTCGACTAGCCTGCGGGATGCATCCTCTCGCACGTGTTTTTGCTCGGCTAGCCTGCGGGATGCATCCTCTCGCACGTGTTTTTGCTCGGCTAGCCTGCGGGATGCATCCTCTCGCACGTGTTTTTGCTCGACTAGCCATGCGCATCCCAAAAAACCTGCGCATGCGCATCCCACAAAACCTCGCACGTGTTTTTACTCGACTAGCCTGCGGGATGCATCCTCTCGCACGTGTTTTTACTCGACTAGCCTGCGGGATGCATCCTCTCGCACGTGTTTTTACTCGACTAGCCTGCGGGATGCATCCTCTCGCACGTGTTTTTACTCGACTAGCCTGCGGGATGCATCGTCTCGCACGTGTTTTTACTCGACTAGCCTGCGGGATGCATCCTCTCGCACGTGTTTTTGCTCGACTAGCCATGCGCATCCCAAAAAACCTGCGCATGCGCATCCCAAAAAATCTGCGCATGCGCATCCCACAAAACCTGCGCATGCGCATCCCACAAAACCTCGCACGTGTTTGTGCTCGACTAGCCTGCGGGATGCATCCTTTCGCACGTGTTTTTACTCGACTAGCCTGCGGGATGCATCCTCTCGCACGTGTTTTTGCTCGACTAGCCTGCGGGATGCATCCTCTCGCACGTGTTTTTACTCGACTAGCCTGCGGGATGCATCCTCTCGCACGTGTTTTTACTCGACTAGCCTGCGGGATGCATCCTCTCGCACGTGTTTTTGCTCGACTAGCCTGCGGGATGCATCCTCTCGCACGTGTTTTTACTCGACTAGCCTGCGGGATGCATCCTCTCGCACGTGTTTTGACTCGACTACCCTGCGGGATGCATCCTCTCGCACGTGTTTTTGCTCGACTAGCCTGCGGGATGCATCCTCTCGCACGTGTTTTTACTCGACTAGCCTGCGGGATGCATCCTCTCGCACGTGTTTTGACTCGACTACCCTGCGGGATGCATCCTCTCGCACGTGTTTTTACTCGACTAGCCTGCGGGATGCATCCTCTCGCACGTGTTTTTGCTCGACTAGCCTGCGGGATGCATCCTCTCGCACGTGTTTTTGCTCGACTAGCCTGCGGGATGCATCCTCTCGCACGTGTTTTTGCTCGACTAGCCATGCGCATCCCAAAAAACCTGCGCATGCGCATCCCAAAAAATCTGCGCATGCGCATCCCACAAAACCTGCGCATGCGCATCCCACAAAACCTCGCACGTGTTTGTGCTCGACTAGCCTGCGGGATGCATCCTTTCGCACGTGTTTTTACTCGACTAGCCTGCGGGATGTATCCTCTCGCACGGGTTTTTGCTCGACTAGCCTGCGGGATGCATCCTCTCGCACGTGTTTGTGCTCGACTAGCCTGCGGGATGCATCCTCTCGCACGTGTTTTTACTCGACTAGCCTGCGGGATGCATCCTCTCGCACGTGTTTTTGCTCGACTAGCCTGCGGGATGCATCCTCTCGCACGTGTTTTTGCTCGACTAGCCTGCGGGATGCATCCTCTCGCACGTGTTTTTACTCGACTAGCCTGCGGGATGCATCCTCTCGCACGTGTTTTTACTCGACTACCCTGCGGGATGCATCCTCTCGCACGTGTTTTTGCTCGACTAGCCATGCGCATCCCAAAAAACCTGCGCATGCGCATCCCAAAAAACCTGCGCATGCGCATCCCACAAAACCTGCGTATGCGCATCCCACAAAACCTCGCACGTGTTTTTACTCGACTAGCCTGCGGGATGCATCCTCTCGCACGTGTTTTTACTCGACTAGCCTGCGGGATGCATCGTCTCGCACGTGTTTTTACTCGACTAGCCTGCGGGATGCATCCTCTCGCACGTGTTTGTGCTCGACTAGCCTGCGGGATGCATCCTCTCGCACGTGTTTTTACTCGACTATCCTGCGGGATGCATCCTCTCGCACGTGTTTTTGCTCGACTAGCCTGCGGGATGCATCCTCTCGCACGTGTTTTTGCTCGACTAGCCTGCGGGATGCATCCTCTCGCACGTGTTTTTACTCGACTAGCCTGCGGGATGCATCCTCTCGCACGTGTTTTTACTCGAATACCCTGCGGGATGCATCCTCTCGCACGTGTTTTTGCTCGACTAGCCATGCGCATCCCAAAAAACCTGCGCATGCGCATCCCAAAAAACCTGCGCATGCGCACCCCAAAAAATCTGCGCATGCGCATCCCACAAAACCTGCGCATGCGCATCCCACAAAACCTCGCACGTGTTTGTGCTCGACTAGCCTGCGGGATGCATCCTTTCGCACGTGTTTTTACTCGACTAGCCTGCGGGATGCATCCTCTCGCACGTGTTTGTGCTCGACTAGCCTGCGGGATGCATCCTCTCGCACGTGTTTTTGCTCGACTAGCCTGCGGGATGCATCCTCTCGCACGTGTTTTTACTCGACTAGCCTGCGGGATGCATCCTCTCGCACGTGTTTTTGCTCGACTAGCCTGCGGGATGCATCCTCTCGCACGTGTTTTTGCTCGACTAGGCATGCGCATCCCAAAAAACCTGCGCATGCGCATCCCACAAAACCTGCGCATGCGCATCCCACAAAACCTCGCACGTGTTTGTGCTCGACTAGCCTGCGGGATGCATCCTCCCGCACGTGTTTTTACTCGACTAGCCTGCGGGATGCATCCTCTCGCACGTGTTTTTGCTCGACTAGCCTGCGGGATGCATCCTCTCGCACGTGTTTTTGCTCGACTAGCCTGCGGGATGCATCCTCTCGCACGTGTTTTTACTCGACTAGCCTGCGGGATGCATCCTCTCGCACGTGTTTTTGCTCGACTAGCCTGCGGGATGCATCCTCTCGCACGTGTTTTTACTCGACTAGCCTGCGGGATGCATCCTTTCGCACGTGTTTTTACTCGACTAGCCTGCGGGATGCATCCTCTCGCACGTGTTTTTGCTCGACTAGACTGCGGGATGCATCCTCTCGCACGTGTTTTTACTCGACTAGCCTGCGGGATGCATCCTCTCGCACGTGTTTTTGCTCGACTAGCCTGCGGGATGCATCCTCTCGCACGTGTTTTTGCTCGACTAGCCTGCGGGATGCATCCTCTCGCACGTGTTTTTACTCGACTACCCTGCGGGATGCATCCTCTCGCACGTGTTTTTGCTCGACTAGCCTGCGGGATGCATCCTCTCGCACGTGTTTTTACTCGACTAGCCTGCGGGATGCATCCTCTCGCACGTGTTTTTGCTCGACTAGCCTGCGGGATGCATCCTCTCGCACGTGTTTTTGCTCGACTAGGCATGCGCATCCCAAAAAACCTGCGCATGCGCATCCCAAAAAACCTGCGCATGCGCATCCCACAAAACCTGCGCATGCGCATCCCACAAAACCTCGCACGTGTTTGTGCTCGACTAGCCTGCGGGATGCATCCTCCCGCACGTGTTTTTACTCGACTAGCCTGCGGGATGCATCCTCTCGCACGTGTTTTTGCTCGACTAGCCTGCGGGATGCATCCTCTCGCACGTGTTTTTGCTCGACTAGCCTGCGGGATGCATCCTCTCGCACGTGTTTTTACTCGACTAGCCTGCGGGATGCATCCCCTCGCACGTGTTTTTGCTCGACTAGCCTGCGGGATGCATCCTCTCGCACGTGTTTTTACTCGACTAGCCTGCGGGATGCATCCTCTCGCACGTGTTTTTGCTCGACTAGCCTGCGGGATGCATCCTCTCGCACGTGTTTTTGCTCGACTAGACATGCGCATCCCAAAAAACCTGCGCATGCGCATCCCAAAAAACCTGCGCATGCGCATCCCACAAAACCTCGCACGTGTTTTTACTCGACTAGCCTGCGGGATGCATCCTCTCGCACGTGTTTTTACTCGACTAGCCTGCGGGATGCATCCTCTCGCACGTGTTTCTACTCGACTAGCCTGCGGGATGCATCCTCTCGCACGTGTTTTTACTCGACTAGCCTGCGGGATGCATCCTCTCGCACGTGTTTTTGCTCGACTAGCCATGCGCATCCCAAAAAACCTGCGCATGCGCATCCCAAAAAACCTGCGCATGCGCATCCCACAAAACCTGCGTATGCGCATCCCACAAAACCTCGCACGTGTTTTTACTCGACTAGCCTGCGGGATGCATCCTCTCGCACGTGTTTTTGCTCGACTAGCCTGCGGGATGCATCCTCTCGCACGTGTTTTTGCTCGACTAGCCATGCGCATCCCAAAAAACCTGCGCATGCGCATCCCAAAAAATCTGCGCATGCGCATCCCACAAAACCTGCGCATGCGCATCCCACAAAACCTCGCACGTGTTTGTGCTCGACTAGCCTGCGGGATGCATCCTTTCGCACGTGTTTTTACTCGACTAGACTGCGGGATGCATCCTCTCGCACGTGTTTTTGCTCGACTAGACTGCGGGATGCATCCTCTCGCACGTGTTTTTACTCGACTAGCCTGCGGGATGCATCCTCTCGCACGTGTTTTGACTCGACTACCCTGCGGGATGCATCCTCTCGCACGTGTTTTTGCTCGACTAGCCATGCGCATCCCAAAAAACCTGCGCATGCGCATCCCAAAAAACCTGCGCATGCGCATCCCACAAAACCTGCGTATGCGCATCCCACAAAACCTCGCACGTGTTTTTACTCGACTAGCCTGCGGGATGCATCCTCTCGCACGTGTTTTTACTCGACTAGCCTGCGGGATGCATCGTCTCGCACGTGTTTTTACTCGACTAGCCTGCGGGATGCATCCTCTCGCACGTGTTTGTGCTCGACTAGCCTGCGGGATGCATCCTCTCGCACGTGTTTTTACTCGACTAGCCTGCGGGATGCATCCTCTCGCACGTGTTTTTGCTCGACTAGCCTGCGGGATGCATCCTCTCGCACGTGTTTTTGCTCGACTAGCCTGCGGGATGCATCCTCTCGCACGTGTTTTTACTCGACTAGCCTGCGGGATGCATCCTCTCGCACGTGTTTTTACTCGAATACCCTGCGGGATGCATCCTCTCGCACGTGTTTTTGCTCGACTAGCCATGCGCATCCCAAAAAACCTGCGCATGCGCATCCCAAAAAACCTGCGCATGCGCATCCCAAAAAACCTGCGCATGCGCATCCCACAAAACCTGCGCATGCGCATCCCACAAAACCTCGCACGTGTTTGTGCTCGACTAGCCTGCGGGATGCATCCTTTCGCACGTGTTTTTACTCGACTAGCCTGCGGGATGCATCCTCTCGCACGTGTTTTTGCTCGACTAGCCTGCGGGATGCATCCTCTCGCACGTGTTTTTACTCGACTAGCCTGCGGGATGCATCCTCTCGCACGTGTTTTTGCTCGACTAGCCTGCGGGATGCATCCTCTCGCACGTGTTTTTGCTCGACTAGACATGCGCATCCCAAAAAACCTGCGCATGCGCATCCCAAAAAACCTGCGCATGCGCATCCCACAAAACCTCGCACGTGTTTTTACTCGACTAGCCTGCGGGATGCATCCTCTCGCACGTGTTTTTACTCGACTAGCCTGCGGGATGCATCCTCTCGCACGTGTTTCTACTCGACTAGCCTGCGGGATGCATCCTCTCGCACGTGTTTTTACTCGACTAGCCTGCGGGATGCATCCTCTCGCACGTGTTTTTGCTCGACTAGCCATGCGCATCCCAAAAAACCTGCGCATGCGCATCCCAAAAAACCTGCGCATGCGCATCCCACAAAACCTGCGTATGCGCATCCCACAAAACCTCGCACGTGTTTTTACTCGACTAGCCTGCGGGATGCATCCTCTCGCACGTGTTTTTGCTCGACTAGCCTGCGGGATGCATCCTCTCGCACGTGTTTTTGCTCGACTAGCCATGCGCATCCCAAAAAACCTGCGCATGCGCATCCCAAAAAATCTGCGCATGCGCATCCCACAAAACCTGCGCATGCGCATCCCACAAAACCTCGCACGTGTTTGTGCTCGACTAGCCTGCGGGATGCATCCTTTCGCACGTGTTTTTACTCGACTAGCCTGCGGGATGCATCCTCTCGCACGTGTTTTTGCTCGACTAGCCATGCGCATCCCAAAAAACCTGCGCATGCGCATCCCAAAAAATCTGCGCATGCGCATCCCACAAAACCTGCGCATGCGCATCCCACAAAACCTCGCACGTGTTTTTACTCGACTAGCCTGCGGGATGCATCCTCTCGCACGTGTTTCTACTCGACTAGCCTGCGGGATGCATCCTCTCGCACGTGTTTTTACTCGACTAGCCTGCGGGATGCATCCTCTCGCACGTGTTTTTGCTCGACTAGCCATGCGCATCCCAAAAAACCTGCGCATGCGCATCCCAAAAAACCTGCGCATGCGCATCCCACAAAACCTGCGTATGCGCATCCCACAAAACCTCGCACGTGTTTTTACTCGACTAGCCTGCGGGATGCATCCTCCCGCACGTGTTTTTGCTCGACTAGCCTGCGGGATGCATCCTCTCGCACGTGTTTTTGCTCGACTAGCCATGCGCATCCCAAAAAACCTGCGCATGAGCATCCCAAAAAATCTGCGCATGCGCATCCCACAAAACCTGCGCATGCGCATCCCACAAAACCTCGCACGTGTTTGTGCTCGACTAGCCTGCGGGATGCATCCTTTCGCACGTGTTTTTACTCGACTAGCCTGCGGGATGCATCCTCTCGCACGTGTTTTTGCTCGACTAGACTGCGGGATGCATCCTCTCGCACGTGTTTTTGCTCGACTAGCCATGCGCATCCCAAAAAACCTGCGCATGCGCATCCCAAAAAACCTGCGCATGCGCATCCCACAAAACCTGCGTATGCGCATCCCACAAAACCTCGCACGTGTTTTTACTCGACTAGCCTGCGGGATGCATCCTCTCGCACGTGTTTTTACTCGACTAGCCTGCGGGATGCATCGTCTCGCACGTGTTTTTACTCGACTAGCCTGCGGGATGCATCCTCTCGCACGTGTTTGTGCTCGACTAGCCTGCGGGTTGCATCCTCTCGCACGTGTTTTTACTCGACTAGCCTGCGGGATGCATCCTCTCGCACGTGTTTTTGCTCGACTAGCCTGCGGGATGCATCCTCTCGCACGTGTTTTTGCTCGACTAGCCTGCGGGATGCATCCTCTCGCACGTGTTTTTACTCGACTAGCCTGCGGGATGCATCCTCTCGCACGTGTTTTTACTCGAATACCCTGCGGGATGCATCCTCTCGCACGTGTTTTTGCTCGACTAGCCTGCGGGATGCATCCTCTCGCACGTGTTTTTACTCGACTAGCCTGCGGGATGCATCCTCTCGCACGTGTTTTTGCTCGACTAGCCTGCGGGATGCATCCTCTCGCACGTGTTTTTGCTCGACTAGGCATGCGCATCCCAAAAAACCTGCGCATGCGCATCCCAAAAAACCTGCGCATGCGCATCCCACAAAACCTCGCACGTGTTTGTGCTCGACTAGCCTGCGGGATGCATCCTTTCGCACGTGTTTTTACTCGACTAGCCTGCGGGATGCATCCTCTCGCACGTGTTTTTGCTCGACTAGCCTGCGGGATGCATCCTCTCGCACGTGTTTTTGCTCGACTAGCCATGCGCATCCCAAAAAACCTGCGCATGCGCATCCCAAAAAATCTGCGCATGCGCATCCCACAAAACCTCGCACGTGTTTGTGCTCGACTAGCCTGCCGGATGCATCCTTTCGCACGTGTTTTTACTCGACTAGCCTGCGGGATGCATCCTCCCGCACGTGTTTTTACTCGACTAGCCTGCGGGATGCATCCTCTCGCACGTGTTTTTGCTCGACTAGCCTGCGGGATGCATCCTCTCGCACGTGTTTTTGCTCGACTAGCCTGCGGGATGCATCCTCTCGCACGTGTTTTTACTCGACTAGCCTGCGGGATGCATCCTCTCGCACGTGTTTTTGCTCGACTAGCCTGCGGGATGCATCCTCTCGCACGTGTTTTTGCTCGACTAGACATGCGCATCCCAAAAAACCTGCGCATGCGCATCCCACAAAACCTCGCACGTGTTTTTACTCGACTAGCCTGCGGGATGCATCCTCTCGCACGTGTTTTTACTCGACTAGCCTGCGGGATGCATCCTCTCGCACGTGTTTCTACTCGACTAGCCTGCGGGATGCATCCTCTCGCACGTGTTTTTACTCGACTAGCCTGCGGGATGCATCCTCTCGCACGTGTTTTTGCTCGACTAGCCATGCGCATCCCAAAAAACCTGCGCATGCGCATCCCAAAAAATCTGCGCATGCGCATCCCACAAAACCTGCGCATGCGCATCCCACAAAACCTCGCACGTGTTTGTGCTCGACTAGCCTGCGGGATGCATCCTTTCGCACGTGTTTTTACTCGACTAGCCTGCGGGATGCATCCTCTCGCACGTGTTTTTGCTCGACTAGCCTGCGGGATGCATCCTCTCGCACGTGTTTGTGCTCGACTAGCCTGCGGGATGCATCCTCTCGCACGTGTTTTTACTCAACTACCCTGCGGGATGCATCCTCTCCCACGTGTTTTTGCTCGACTAGCCATGCGTATCCCAAAAAACCTGCGCATGCGCATCCCAAAAAACCTGCGCATGCGCATCCCAAAAAACCTGCGCATGCGCATCCCAAAAAACCTGCGCATGCGCATCCCACAAAACCTGCGTATGCGCATCCCACAAAACCTCGCACGTGTTTGTGCTCGACTAGCCTGCGGGATGCATCCTTTCGCACGTGTTTTTACTCGACTAGCCTGCGGGATGCATCCTCTCGCACGTGTTTGTGCTCGACTAGCCTGCGGGATGCATCCTCTCGCACGTGTTTTTGCTCGACTAGCCTGCGGGATGCATCCTCTCGCACGTGTTTTTACTCGACTAGCCTGCGGGATGCATCCTCTCGCACGTGTTTTTGCTCGACTAGGCATGCGCATCCCAAAAAACCTGCGCATGCGCATCCCAAAAAACCTGCGCATGCGCATCCCAAAAAACCTGCGCATGCGCATCCCACAAAACCTCGCACGTGTTTTTACTCGACTAGCCTGCGGGATGCATCCTCTCGCACGTGTTTTTACTCGACTAGCCTGCGGGATGCATCCTCTCGCACGTGTTTTTACTCGACTAGCCTGCGGGATGCATCCTCTCGCACGTGTTTTTACTCGACTAGCCTGCGGGATGCATCGTATCGCACGTGTTTTTACTCGACTAGCCTGCGGGATGCATCCTCTCGCACGTGTTTTTGCTCGACTAGCCATGCGCATCCCAAAAAACCTGCGCATGCGCATCCCAAAAAATCTGCGCATGCGCATCCCACAAAACCTGCGCATGCGCATCCCACAAAACCTCGCACGTGTTTGTGCTCGACTAGCCTGCGGGATGCATCCTTTCGCACGTGTTTTTACTCGACTAGCCTGCGGGATGCATCCTCTCGCACGTGTTTTTGCTCGACTAGCCTGCGGGATGCATCCTCTCGCACGTGTTTGTGCTCGACTAGCCTGCGGGATGCATCCTGTCGCACGTGTTTTTACTCGACTACCCTGCGGGATGCATCCTCTCGCACGTGTTTTTGCTCGACTAGCCATGCGCATCCCAAAAAACCTGCGCATGCGCATCCCAAAAAACCTGCGCATGCGCATCCCACAAAACCTGCGTATGCGCATCCCACAAAACCTCGCACGTGTTTGTGCTCGACTAGCCTGCGGGATGCATCCTTTCGCACGTGTTTTTACTCGACTAGCCTGCGGGATGCATCCTCTCGCACGTGTTTGTGCTCGACTAGCCTGCGGGATGCATCCTCTCGCACGTGTTTTTGCTCGACTAGCCTTTGGGATGCATCCTCTCGCACGTGTTTTTACTCGACTAGCCTGCGGGATGCATCCTCTCGCACGTGTTTTTGCTCGACTAGGCATGCGCATCCCAAAAAACCTGCGCATGCGCATCCCAAAAAACCTGCGCATGCGCATCCCACAAAACCTGCGCATGCGCATCCCACAAAACCTCGCACGTGTTTTTACTCGACTAGCCTGCGGGATGCATCCTCTCGCACGTGTTTTTGCTCGACTAGCCTGCGGGATGCATCCTCTCGCACGTGTTTTTGCTCGACTAGACATGCGCATCCAAAAACCTGCGCATGCGCATCCCAAAAAACCTGCGCAAGCGCATCCCACAAAACCTCGCACGTGTTTTTACTCGACTAGCCTGCGGGATGCATCCTCTCGCACGTGTTTTTACTCGACTAGCCTGCGGGATGCATCCTCTCGCACGTGTTTTCTACTCGACTAGCCTGCGGGATGCATCCTCTCGCACGTGTTTTTGCTCGACTAGCCTGCGGGATGCATCCTCTCGCACGTGTTTTTGCTCGACTAGCCATGCGCATCCCAAAAAACCTGCGCATGCGCATCCCAAAAAACCAGCGCATGCGCATCCCAAAAAATCTGCGCAATGCGCATCCCACAAAACCTCGCACGTGTTTGTGCTCGACTAGCCTGCGGGATGCATCCTTTCGCACGTGTTTTTACTCGACTAGCCTGCGGGATGCATCCTCTCGCACGTGTTTTTACTCGACTAGCCTGCGGGATGCATCGTCTCGCACGTGTTTTTACTCGACTAGCCTGCGGGATGCATCCTCTCGCACGTGTTTGTGCTCGACTAGCCTGCGGGATGCATCCTCTCGTACGTGTTTTTACTCGACTACCCTGCGGGATGCATCCTCTCGCACGTGTTTTTGCTCGACTAGCCATGCGCATGCCCAAAAAACCTGCGCATGCGCACCCCAAAAAATCTGCGCATGCGCATCCCACAAAACCTGCGCATGCGCATCCCACAAAACCTCGCACGTGTTTGTGCTCGACTAGCCTGCGGGATGCATCCTTTCGCACGTGTTTTTACTCGACTAGCCTGCGGGATGCATCCTCTCGCACGTGTTTGTGCTCGACTAGCCTGCGGGATGCATCCTCTCGCACGTGTTTTTGCTCGACTAGCCTGCGGGATGCATCCTCTCGCACGTGTTTTTACTCGACTAGCCTGCGGGATGCATCCTCTCGCACGTGTTTTTGCTCGACTAGCCTGCCGGATGCATCCTCTCGCACGTGTTTTTACTCGACTAGCCTGCGGGATGCATCCTCTCGCACGTGTTTTTGCTCGACTAGCCTGCGGGATGCATCCTCTCGCACGTGTTTTTGCTCGACTAGCCTGCGGGATGCATCCTCTCGCACGTGTTTTTACTCGACTAGCCTGCGGGATGCATCCTCTCGCACGTGTTTTTACTCGACTACCCTGCGGGATGCATCCTCTCGCACGTGTTTTTGCTCGACTAGCCATGCGCATCCCAAAAAACCTGCGCATGCGCATCCCACAAAACCTCGCACGTGTTTTTACTCGACTAGCCTGCGGGATGCATCCTCTCGCACGTGTTTTTGCTCGACTAGCCATGCGCATCCCAAAAAACCTGCGCATGCGCATCCCAAAAAACCTGCGTATGCGCATCCCACAAAACCTCGCACGTGTTTTTACTCGACTAGCCTGCGGGATGCATCCTCTCGCACGTGTTTTTGCTCGACTAGCCATGCGCATCCCAAAAAACCTGCGCATGCGCATCCCACAAAACCTCGCACGTGTTTTTACTCGACTAGCCTGCGGGATGCATCCTCTGGCACGTGTTTTTACTCGACTAGCCTGCGGGATGCATCCTCTCGCACGTGTTTTTACTCGACTAGCCTGCGGGATGCATCCTCTCGCACGTGTTTTTGCTCGACTAGCCATGCGCATCCCAAAAAACCTGCGCATGCGCATCCCACAAAACCTGCGCATGCGCATCCCACAAAACCTCGCACGTGTTTGTACTCGACTAGCCTGCGGGATGCATCCTCTCGCACGTGTTTTTGCTCGACTAGCCTGCGGGATGCATCCTCTCGCACGTGTTTTTGCTCGACTAGCCATGCGCATCCCAAAAAACCTGCTCATGCGCATCCCAAAAAACCTGCGCATGCGCATCCCAAAAAATCTGCGCATGCGCATCCCACAAAACCTGCGCATGCGCATCCCACAAAACCTCGCACGTGTTTGTGCTCGACTAGCCTGCGGGATGCATCCTTTCGCACGTGTTTTTACTCGACTAGCCTGCAGGATGCATCCTCTCGCACGTGTTTGTGCTCGACTAGCCTGCGGGATGCATCCTCTCGCACGTGTTTTTACTCGACTAGCCTGCGGGATGCATCCTCTCGCACGTGTTTTTGCTCGACTAGCCTGCGGGATGCATCCTCTCGCACGTGTTTTTGCTCGACTAGCCTGCGGGATGCATCCTCTCGCACGTGTTTTTACTCGACTAGCCTGCGGGATGCATCCTCTCGCACGTGTTTTTACTCGACTACCCTGCGGGATGCATCCTCTCGCACGTGTTTTTGCTCGACTAGCCATGCGCATCCCAAAAAACCTGCGCATGCGCATCCCACAAAACCTCGCACGTGTTTTTACTCGACTAGCCTGCGGGATGCATCCTCTCGCACGTGTTTTTGCTCGACTAGCCTGCGGGATGCATCCTCTCGCACGTGTTTTTGCTCGACTAGCCTGCGGGATGCATCCTCTCGCACGTGTTTTTGCTCGACTAGCCTGCGGGATGCATCCTCTCGCACGTGTTTTTACTCGACTAGCCTGCGGGATGCATCCTCTCGCACGTGTTTTTGCTCGACTAGCCTGCGGGATGCATCCTCTCGCACGTGTTTTTACTCGACTAGCCTGCGGGATGCATCCTCTCGCACGTGTTTTTGCTCGACTAGCCTGCGGGATGCATCCTCTCGCACGTGTTTTTGCTCGACTAGCCTGCGGGATGCATCCTCTCGCACGTGTTTTTGCTCGACTAGCCATGCGCATCCCAAAAAACCTGCTCATGCGCATCCCAAAAAACCTGCGCATGCGCATCCCAAAAAATCTGCGCATGCGCATCCCACAAAACCTGCGCATGCGCATCCCACAAAACCTCGCACGTGTTTGTGCTCGACTAGCCTGCGGGATGCATCCTTTCGCACGTGTTTTTACTCGACTAGCCTGCAGGATGCATCCTCTCGCACGTGTTTGTGCTCGACTAGCCTGCGGGATGCATCCTCTCGCACGTGTTTTTACTCGACTAGCCTGCGGGATGCATCCTCTCGCACGTGTTTTTGCTCGACTAGCCTGCGGGATGCATCCTCTCGCACGTGTTTTTGCTCGACTAGCCTGCGGGATGCATCCTCTCGCACGTGTTTTTACTCGACTAGCCTGCGGGATGCATCCTCTCGCACGTGTTTTTACTCGACTACCCTGCGGGATGCATCCTCTCGCACGTGTTTTTGCTCGACTAGCCATGCGCATCCCAAAAAACCTGCGCATGCGCATCCCACAAAACCTCGCACGTGTTTTTACTCGACTAGCCTGCGGGATGCATCCTTTCGCACGTGTTTTTACTCGACTAGCCTGCGGGATGCATCCTCTCGCACGTGTTTTTGCTCGACTAGCCTGCGGGATGCATCCTCTCGCACGTGTTTTTGCTCGACTAGCCTGCGGGATGCATCCTCTCGCACGTGTTTTTACTCGACTAGCCTGCGGGATGCATCCTCTCGCACGTGTTTTTACTCGACTACCCTGCGGGATGCATCCTCTCGCACGTGTTTTTGCTCGACTAGCCATGCGCATCCCAAAAAACCTGCGCATGCGCATCCCACAAAACCTCGCACGTGTTTTTACTCGACTAGCCTGCGGGATGCATCCTCTCGCACGTGTTTTTGCTCGACTAGCCATGCGCATCCCAAAAAACCTGCGCATGCGCATCCCAAAAAACCTGCGTATGCGCATCCCACAAAACCTCGCACGTGTTTTTACTCGACTAGCCTGCGGGATGCATCCTCTCGCACGTGTTTTTGCTCGACTAGCCATGCGCATCCCAAAAAACCTGCGCATGCGCATCCCACAAAACCTCGCACGTGTTTTTACTCGACTAGCCTGCGGGATGCATCCTCTGGCACGTGTTTTTACTCGACTAGCCTGCGGGATGCATCCTCTCGCACGTGTTTTTACTCGACTAGCCTGCGGGATGCATCCTCTCGCACGTGTTTTTGCTCGACTAGCCATGCGCATCCCAAAAAACCTGCGCATGCGCATCCCACAAAACCTGCGCATGCGCATCCCACAAAACCTCGCACGTGTTTGTACTCGACTAGCCTGCGGGATGCATCCTCTCGCACGTGTTTTTGCTCGACTAGCCTGCGGGATGCATCCTCTCGCACGTGTTTTTGCTCGACTAGCCATGCGCATCCCAAAAAACCTGCTCATGCGCATCCCAAAAAACCTGCGCATGCGCATCCCAAAAAATCTGCGCATGCGCATCCCACAAAACCTGCGCATGCGCATCCCACAAAACCTCGCACGTGTTTGTGCTCGACTAGCCTGCGGGATGCATCCTTTCGCACGTGTTTTTACTCGACTAGCCTGCAGGATGCATCCTCTCGCACGTGTTTGTGCTCGACTAGCCTGCGGGATGCATCCTCTCGCACGTGTTTTTACTCGACTAGCCTGCGGGATGCATCCTCTCGCACGTGTTTTTGCTCGACTAGCCTGCGGGATGCATCCTCTCGCACGTGTTTTTGCTCGACTAGCCTGCGGGATGCATCCTCTCGCACGTGTTTTTACTCGACTAGCCTGCGGGATGCATCCTCTCGCACGTGTTTTTACTCGACTACCCTGCGGGATGCATCCTCTCGCACGTGTTTTTGCTCGACTAGCCATGCGCATCCCAAAAAACCTGCGCATGCGCATCCCACAAAACCTCGCACGTGTTTTTACTCGACTAGCCTGCGGGATGCATCCTCTCGCACGTGTTTTTGCTCGACTAGCCATGCGCATCCCAAAAAACCTGCGCATGCGCATCCCAAAAAACCTGCGTATGCGCATCCCACAAAACCTCGCACGTGTTTTTACTCGACTAGCCTGCGGGATGCATCCTCTCGCACGTGTTTTTGCTCGACTAGCCATGCGCATCCCAAAAAACCTGCGCATGCGCATCCCACAAAACCTCGCACGTGTTTTTACTCGACTAGCCTGCGGGATGCATCCTCTCGCACGTGTTTTTACTCGACTAGCCTGCGGGATGCATCCTCTCGCACGTGTTTTTACTCGACTAGCCTGCGGGATGCATCCTCTCGCACGT
Source organism: Lasioglossum baleicum (assembly GCF_051020765.1). Lineage (NCBI taxonomy): Eukaryota > Metazoa > Arthropoda > Insecta > Hymenoptera > Halictidae > Lasioglossum > Lasioglossum baleicum. The sequence continues at coordinate 223,819 of NW_027469170.1, forward strand.
GTTTTTGCTCGACTAGCCATGCGCATCCCAAAAAACCTGCGCATGCGCATCCCACAAAACCTGCGCATGCGCATCCCACAAAACCTCGCACGTGTTTGTGCTCGACTAGCCTGCGGGATGCATCCTTTCGCACGTGTTTTTACTCGACTAGCCTGCGGGATGCATCCTCTCGCACGTGTTTTTGCTCGACTAGCCATGCGCATCCCAAAAAACCTGCGCATGCGCATCCCAAAAAATCTGCGCATGCGCATCCCACAAAACCTGCGCATGCGCATCCCACAAAACCTCGCACGTGTTTGTGCTCGACTAGCCTGCGGGATGCATCCTTTCGCACGTGTTTTTACTCGACTAGCCTGCGGGATGCATCCTCTCGCACGTGTTTTTGCTCGACTAGCCATGCGCATCCCAAAAAACCTGCGCATGCGCATCCCACAAAACCTGCGCATGCGCATCCCACAAAACCTCGCACGTGTTTGTGCTCGACTAGCCTGCGGGATGCATCCTTTCGCACGTGTTTTTACTCGACTAGCCTGCGGGATGCATCCTCTCGCACGTGTTTCTACTCGACTAGCCTGCGGGATGCATCCTCTCGCACGTGTTTTTACTCGACTAGCCTGCGGGATGCATCGTCTCGCACGTGTTTTTACTCGACTAGCCTGCGGGATGCATCCTCTCGCACGTGTTTTTGCTCGACTAGCCATGCGCATCCCAAAAAACCTGCGCATGTGCATCCCAAAAAATCTGCGCATGCGCATCCCACAAAACCTGCGCATGCGCATCCCACAAAACCTCGCACGTGTTTGTGCTCGACTAGCCTGCGGGATGCATCCTTTCGCACGTGTTTTTACTCGACTAGCCTGCGGGATGCATCCTCTCGCACGTGTTTTTGCTCGACTAGCCTGCGGGATGCATCCTCTCGCACGTGTTTTTGCTCGACTAGCCATGCGCATCCCAAAAAACCTCGCACGTGTTTTTACTCGACTAGCCTGCGGGATGCATCCTCTCGCACGTGTTTTTGCTCGACTAGCCATGCGCATCCCAAAAAACCTGCGCATGTGCATCCCAAAAAACCTGCGCATGCGCATCCCACAAAACCTCGCACGTGTTTTTACTCGACTAGCCTGCGGGATGCATCCTCTCGCACGTGTTTTTGCTCGACTAGCCATGCGCATCCCAAAAAACCTGCGCATGCGCATCCCAAAAAACCTGCGTATGCGCATCCCACAAAACCTCGCACGTGTTTTTACTCGACTAGCCTGCGGCATGCATCCTCTCGCACGTGTTTTTGCTCGACTAGCCATGCGCATCCCAAAAAACCTGCGCATGCGCATCCCACAAAACCTCGCACGTGTTTTTACTCGACTAGCCTGCGGGATGCATCCTCTCGCACGTGTTTTTACTCGACTAGCCTGCGGGATGCATCCTCTCGCACGTGTTTTTACTCGACTAGCCTGCGGGATGCATCCTCTCGCACGTGTTTTTACTCGACTAGCCTGCGGGATGCATCCTCTCGCACGTGTTTTTGCTCGACTAGCCATGCGCATCCCAAAAAACCTGCGCATGCGCATCCCAAAAAATCTGCGCATGCGCATCCCACAAAACCTCGCACGTGTTTGTGCTCGACTAGCCTGCGGGATGCATCCTTTCGCACGTGTTTTTACTCGACTAGCCTGCGGGATGCATCCTCTCGCACGTGTTTTTGCTCGACTAGCCATGCGCATCCCAAAAAACCTGCGCATGCGCATCCCACAAAACCTGCGCATGCGCATCCCACAAAACCTCGCACGTGTTTGTGCTCGACTAGCCTGCGGGATGCATCCTTTCGCACGTGTTTTTACTCGACTAGCCTGCGGGATGCATCCTCTCGCACGTGTTTTTGCTCGACTAGCCTGCGGGATGCATCCTCTCGCACGTGTTTTTGCTCGACTAGCCTGCGGGGTGCATCCTCTCGCACGTGTTTTTGCTCGACTAGCCATGCGCATCCCAAAAAACCTGCGCATGCGCATCCCAAAAAATCTGCGCATGCGCATCCCACAAAACCTCGCACGTGTTTGTGCTCGACTAGCCTGCGGGATGCATCCTTTCGCACGTGTTTTTACTCGACTAGCCTGCGGGATGCATCCTCTCGCACGTGTTTGTGCTCGACTAGCCTGCGGGATGCATCCTTTCGCACGTGTTTTTACTCGACTAGCCTGCGGGATGCATCCTCTCGCACGTGTTTTTGCTCGACTAGCCATGCGCATCCCAAAAAACCTGCGCATGCGCATCCCACAAAACCTGCGCATGCGCATCCCACAAAACCTCGCACGTGTTTGTGCTCGACTAGCCTGCGGGATGCATCCTTTCGCACGTGTTTTTACTCGACTAGCCTGCGGGATGCATCCTCTCGCACGTGTTTTTGCTCGACTAGCCTGCGGGATGCATCCTCTCGCACGTGTTTTTGCTCGACTAGCCTGCGGGATGCATCCTCTCGCACGTGTTTTTGCTCGACTAGCCATGCGCATCCCAAAAAACCTGCGCATGCGCATCCCAAAAAATCTGCGCATGCGCATCCCACAAAACCTCGCACGTGTTTGTGCTCGACTAGCCTGCGGGATGCATCCTTTCGCACGTGTTTTTACTCGACTAGCCTGCGGGATGCATCCTCTCGCACGTGTTTTTGCTCGACTAGCCTGCGGGATGCATCCTCTCGCACGTGTTTTTGCTCGACTAGCCTGCGGGATGCATCCTCTCGCACGTGTTTTTACTCGACTAGCCTGCGGGATGCATCCTCTCGCACGTGTTTTTACTCGACTACCCTGCGGGATGCATCCTCTCGCACGTGTTTTTGCTCGACTAGCCATGCGCATCCCAAAAAACCTGCGCATGCGCATCCCACAAAACCTCGCACGTGTTTTTACTCGACTAGCCTGCGGGATGCATCCTCTCGCACGTGTTTTTGCTCGACTAGCCATGCGCATCCCAAAAAACCTGCGCATGCGCATCCCAAAAAACCTGCGTATGCGCATCCCACAAAACCTCGCACGTGTTTTTACTCGACTAGCCTGCGGGATGCATCCTCTCGCACGTGTTTTTGCTCGACTAGCCATGCGCATCCCAAAAAACCTGCGCATGCGCATCCCACAAAACCTCGCACGTGTTTTTACTCGACTAGCCTGCGGGATGCATCCTCTGGCACGTGTTTTTACTCGACTAGCCTGCGGGATGCATCCTCTCGCACGTGTTTTTACTCGACTAGCCTGCGGGATGCATCCTCTCGCACGTGTTTTTGCTCGACTAGCCATGCGCATCCCAAAAAACCTGCGCATGCGCATCCCACAAAACCTGCGCATGCGCATCCCACAAAACCTCGCACGTGTTTGTACTCGACTAGCCTGCGGGATGCATCCTCTCGCACGTGTTTTTGCTCGACTAGCCTGCGGGATGCATCCTCTCGCACGTGTTTTTGCTCGACTAGCCATGCGCATCCCAAAAAACCTGCGCATGCGCATCCCAAAAAATCTGCGCATGCGCATCCCACAAAACCTGCGCATGCGCATCCCACAAAACCTCGCACGTGTTTGTGCTCGACTAGCCTGCGGGATGCATCCTTTCGCACGTGTTTTTACTCGACTAGCCTGCAGGATGCATCCTCTCGCACGTGTTTGTGCTCGACTAGCCTGCGGGATGCATCCTCTCGCACGTGTTTTTACTCGACTAGCCTGCGGGATGCATCCTCTCGCACGTGTTTTTGCTCGACTAGCCTGCGGGATGCATCCTCTCGCACGTGTTTTTGCTCGACTAGCCTGCGGGATGCATCCTCTCGCACGTGTTTTTACTCGACTAGCCTGCGGGATGCATCCTCTCGCACGTGTTTTTACTCGACTACCCTGCGGGATGCATCCTCTCGCACGTGTTTTTGCTCGACTAGCCATGCGCATCCCAAAAAACCTGCGCATGCGCATCCCACAAAACCTCGCACGTGTTTTTACTCGACTAGCCTGCGGGATGCATCCTCTCGCACGTGTTTTTGCTCGACTAGCCATGCGCATCCCAAAAAACCTGCGCATGCGCATCCCAAAAAACCTGCGTATGCGCATCCCACAAAACCTCGCACGTGTTTTTACTCGACTAGCCTGCGGGATGCATCCTCTCGCACGTGTTTTTGCTCGACTAGCCATGCGCATCCCAAAAAACCTGCGCATGCGCATCCCACAAAACCTCGCACGTGTTTTTACTCGACTAGCCTGCGGGATGCATCCTCTCGCACGTGTTTTTACTCGACTAGCCTGCGGGATGCATCCTCTCGCACGTGTTTTTACTCGACTAGCCTGCGGGATGCATCCTCTCGCACGTGTTTTTGCTCGACTAGCCATGCGCATCCCAAAAAACCTGCGCATGCGCATCCCACAAAACCTGCGCATGCGCATCCCACAAAACCTCGCACGTGTTTGTGCTCGACTAGCCTGCGGGATGCATCCTTTCGCACGTGTTTTTACTCGACTAGCCTGCGGGATGCATCCTCTCGCACGTGTTTTTGCTCGACTAGCCATGCGCATCCCAAAAAACCTGCGCATGCGCATCCCAAAAAATCTGCGCATGCGCATCCCACAAAACCTGCGCATGCGCATCCCACAAAACCTCGCACGTGTTTGTGCTCGACTAGCCTGCGGGATGCATCCTTTCGCACGTGTTTTTACTCGACTAGCCTGCGGGATGCATCCTCTCGCACGTGTTTTTGCTCGACTAGCCATGCGCATCCCAAAAAACCTGCGCATGCGCATCCCACAAAACCTGCGCATGCGCATCCCACAAAACCTCGCACGTGTTTGTGCTCGACTAGCCTGCGGGATGCATCCTTTCGCACGTGTTTTTACTCGACTAGCCTGCGGGATGCATCCTCTCGCACGTGTTTCTACTCGACTAGCCTGCGGGATGCATCCTCTCGCACGTGTTTTTACTCGACTAGCCTGCGGGATGCATCGTCTCGCACGTGTTTTTACTCGACTAGCCTGCGGGATGCATCCTCTCGCACGTGTTTTTGCTCGACTAGCCATGCGCATCCCAAAAAACCTGCGCATGTGCATCCCAAAAAATCTGCGCATGCGCATCCCACAAAACCTGCGCATGCGCATCCCACAAAACCTCGCACGTGTTTGTGCTCGACTAGCCTGCGGGATGCATCCTTTCGCACGTGTTTTTACTCGACTAGCCTGCGGGATGCATCCTCTCGCACGTGTTTTTGCTCGACTAGCCTGCGGGATGCATCCTCTCGCACGTGTTTTTGCTCGACTAGCCATGCGCATCCCAAAAAACCTCGCACGTGTTTTTACTCGACTAGCCTGCGGGATGCATCCTCTCGCACGTGTTTTTGCTCGACTAGCCATGCGCATCCCAAAAAACCTGCGCATGTGCATCCCAAAAAACCTGCGCATGCGCATCCCACAAAACCTCGCACGTGTTTTTACTCGACTAGCCTGCGGGATGCATCCTCTCGCACGTGTTTTTGCTCGACTAGCCATGCGCATCCCAAAAAACCTGCGCATGCGCATCCCAAAAAACCTGCGTATGCGCATCCCACAAAACCTCGCACGTGTTTTTACTCGACTAGCCTGCGGCATGCATCCTCTCGCACGTGTTTTTGCTCGACTAGCCATGCGCATCCCAAAAAACCTGCGCATGCGCATCCCACAAAACCTCGCACGTGTTTTTACTCGACTAGCCTGCGGGATGCATCCTCTCGCACGTGTTTTTACTCGACTAGCCTGCGGGATGCATCCTCTCGCACGTGTTTTTACTCGACTAGCCTGCGGGATGCATCCTCTCGCACGTGTTTTTACTCGACTAGCCTGCGGGATGCATCCTCTCGCACGTGTTTTTGCTCGACTAGCCATGCGCATCCCAAAAAACCTGCGCATGCGCATCCCAAAAAATCTGCGCATGCGCATCCCACAAAACCTCGCACGTGTTTGTGCTCGACTAGCCTGCGGGATGCATCCTTTCGCACGTGTTTTTACTCGACTAGCCTGCGGGATGCATCCTCTCGCACGTGTTTTTGCTCGACTAGCCATGCGCATCCCAAAAAACCTGCGCATGCGCATCCCACAAAACCTGCGCATGCGCATCCCACAAAACCTCGCACGTGTTTGTGCTCGACTAGCCTGCGGGATGCATCCTTTCGCACGTGTTTTTACTCGACTAGCCTGCGGGATGCATCCTCTCGCACGTGTTTTTGCTCGACTAGCCTGCGGGATGCATCCTCTCGCACGTGTTTTTGCTCGACTAGCCTGCGGGGTGCATCCTCTCGCACGTGTTTTTGCTCGACTAGCCATGCGCATCCCAAAAAACCTGCGCATGCGCATCCCAAAAAATCTGCGCATGCGCATCCCACAAAACCTCGCACGTGTTTGTGCTCGACTAGCCTGCGGGATGCATCCTTTCGCACGTGTTTTTACTCGACTAGCCTGCGGGATGCATCCTCTCGCACGTGTTTTTGCTCGACTAGCCATGCGCATCCCAAAAAACCTGCGCATGCGCATCCCACAAAACCTGCGCATGCGCATCCCACAAAACCTCGCACGTGTTTGTGCTCGACTAGCCTGCGGGATGCATCCTTTCGCACGTGTTTTTACTCGACTAGCCTGCGGGATGCATCCTCTCGCACGTGTTTTTGCTCGACTAGCCTGCGGGATGCATCCTCTCGCACGTGTTTTTGCTCGACTAGCCTGCGGGATGCATCCTCTCGCACGTGTTTTTGCTCGACTAGCCATGCGCATCCCAAAAAACCTGCGCATGCGCATCCCAAAAAATCTGCGCATGCGCATCCCACAAAACCTCGCACGTGTTTGTGCTCGACTAGCCTGCGGGATGCATCCTTTCGCACGTGTTTTTACTCGACTAGCCTGCGGGATGCATCCTCTCGCACGTGTTTTTGCTCGACTAGCCATGCGCATCCCAAAAAACCTGCGCATGCGCATCCCACAAAACCTCGCACGTGTTTGTGCTCGACTAGCCTGCGGGATGCATCCTTTCGCACGTGTTTTTACTCGACTAGCCTGCGGGATGCATCCTCTCGCACGTGTTTTTGCTCGACTAGCCTGCGGGATGCATCCTCTCGCACGTGTTTTTGCTCGACTAGCCTGCGGGATGCATCCTCTCGCACGTGTTTTTGCTCGACTAGCCATGCGCATCCCAAAAAACCTGCGCATGCGCATCCCAAAAAATCTGCGCATGCGCATCCCACAAAACCTCGCACGTGTTTGTGCTCGACTAGCCTGCGGCATGCATCCTCTCGCACGTGTTTTTGCTCGACTAGCCTGCGGGATGCATCCTCTCGCACGTGTTTGTGCTCGACTAGCCTGCGGGATGCATCCTCTCGCACGTGTTTTTACTCGACTAGCCTGCGGGATGCATACTCTCGCACGTGTTTTTGCTCGACTAGCCTGCGGGATGCATCCTCTCGCACGTGTTTTTACTCGACTAGCCTGCGGGATGCATCCTCTCGCACGTGTTTTTGCTCGACTAGCCTGCGGGATGCATCCTCTCGCACGTGTTTTTGCTCGACTAGACATGCGCATCCCAAAAAACCTGCGCATGCGCATCCCACAAAACCTCGCACGTGTTTTTACTCGACTAGCCTGCGGGATGCATCCTCTCGCACGTGTTTTTACTCGACTAGCCTGCGGGATGCATCCTCTCGCACGTGTTTCTACTCGACTAGCCTGCGGGATGCATCCTCTCGCACGTGTTTCTACTCGACTAGCCTGCGGGATGCATCCTCTCGCACGTGTTTTTGCTCGACTAGCCATGCGCATCCCAAAAAACCTGCGCATGCGCATCCCACAAAACCTGCGCATGCGCATCCCACAAAACCTCGCACGTGTTTGTGCTCGACTAGCCTGCGGGATGCATCCTTTCGCACGTGTTTTTACTCGACTAGCCTGCGGGATGCATCCTCTCGCACGTGTTTCTACTCGACTAGCCTGCGGGATGCATCCTCTCGCACGTGTTTTTACTCGACTAGCCTGCGGGATGCATCGTCTCGCACGTGTTTTTACTCGACTAGCCTGCGGGATGCATCCTCTCGCACGTGTTTTTGCTCGACTAGCCATGCGCATCCCAAAAAACCTGCGCATGTGCATCCCAAAAAATCTGCGCATGCGCATCCCACAAAACCTGCGCATGCGCATCCCACAAAACCTCGCACGTGTTTGTGCTCGACTAGCCTGCGGGATGCATCCTTTCGCACGTGTTTTTACTCGACTAGCCTGCGGGATGCATCCTCTCGCACGTGTTTTTGCTCGACTAGCCTGCGGGATGCATCCTCTCGCACGTGTTTTTGCTCGACTAGCCATGCGCATCCCAAAAAACCTCGCACGTGTTTTTACTCGACTAGCCTGCGGGATGCATCCTCTCGCACGTGTTTTTGCTCGACTAGCCATGCGCATCCCAAAAAACCTGCGCATGTGCATCCCAAAAAACCTGCGCATGCGCATCCCACAAAACCTCGCACGTGTTTTTACTCGACTAGCCTGCGGGATGCATCCTCTCGCACGTGTTTTTGCTCGACTAGCCATGCGCATCCCAAAAAACCTGCGCATGCGCATCCCAAAAAACCTGCGTATGCGCATCCCACAAAACCTCGCACGTGTTTTTACTCGACTAGCCTGCGGCATGCATCCTCTCGCACGTGTTTTTGCTCGACTAGCCATGCGCATCCCAAAAAACCTGCGCATGCGCATCCCACAAAACCTCGCACGTGTTTTTACTCGACTAGCCTGCGGGATGCATCCTCTCGCACGTGTTTTTACTCGACTAGCCTGCGGGATGCATCCTCTCGCACGTGTTTTTACTCGACTAGCCTGCGGGATGCATCCTCTCGCACGTGTTTTTACTCGACTAGCCTGCGGGATGCATCCTCTCGCACGTGTTTTTGCTCGACTAGCCATGCGCATCCCAAAAAACCTGCGCATGCGCATCCCAAAAAATCTGCGCATGCGCATCCCACAAAACCTCGCACGTGTTTGTGCTCGACTAGCCTGCGGGATGCATCCTTTCGCACGTGTTTTTACTCGACTAGCCTGCGGGATGCATCCTCTCGCACGTGTTTTTGCTCGACTAGCCATGCGCATCCCAAAAAACCTGCGCATGCGCATCCCACAAAACCTGCGCATGCGCATCCCACAAAACCTCGCACGTGTTTGTGCTCGACTAGCCTGCGGGATGCATCCTTTCGCACGTGTTTTTACTCGACTAGCCTGCGGGATGCATCCTCTCGCACGTGTTTTTGCTCGACTAGCCTGCGGGATGCATCCTCTCGCACGTGTTTTTGCTCGACTAGCCTGCGGGGTGCATCCTCTCGCACGTGTTTTTGCTCGACTAGCCATGCGCATCCCAAAAAACCTGCGCATGCGCATCCCAAAAAATCTGCGCATGCGCATCCCACAAAACCTCGCACGTGTTTGTGCTCGACTAGCCTGCGGGATGCATCCTTTCGCACGTGTTTTTACTCGACTAGCCTGCGGGATGCATCCTCTCGCACGTGTTTTTGCTCGACTAGCCATGCGCATCCCAAAAAACCTGCGCATGCGCATCCCACAAAACCTGCGCATGCGCATCCCACAAAACCTCGCACGTGTTTGTGCTCGACTAGCCTGCGGGATGCATCCTTTCGCACGTGTTTTTACTCGACTAGCCTGCGGGATGCATCCTCTCGCACGTGTTTTTGCTCGACTAGCCTGCGGGATGCATCCTCTCGCACGTGTTTTTGCTCGACTAGCCTGCGGGATGCATCCTCTCGCACGTGTTTTTGCTCGACTAGCCATGCGCATCCCAAAAAACCTGCGCATGCGCATCCCAAAAAATCTGCGCATGCGCATCCCACAAAACCTCGCACGTGTTTGTGCTCGACTAGCCTGCGGGATGCATCCTTTCGCACGTGTTTTTACTCGACTAGCCTGCGGGATGCATCCTCTCGCACGTGTTTTTGCTCGACTAGCCATGCGCATCCCAAAAAACCTGCGCATGCGCATCCCACAAAACCTCGCACGTGTTTGTGCTCGACTAGCCTGCGGGATGCATCCTTTCGCACGTGTTTTTACTCGACTAGCCTGCGGGATGCATCCTCTCGCACGTGTTTTTGCTCGACTAGCCTGCGGGATGCATCCTCTCGCACGTGTTTTTGCTCGACTAGCCTGCGGGATGCATCCTCTCGCACGTGTTTTTGCTCGACTAGCCATGCGCATCCCAAAAAACCTGCGCATGCGCATCCCAAAAAATCTGCGCATGCGCATCCCACAAAACCTCGCACGTGTTTGTGCTCGACTAGCCTGCGGCATGCATCCTCTCGCACGTGTTTTTGCTCGACTAGCCTGCGGGATGCATCCTCTCGCACGTGTTTGTGCTCGACTAGCCTGCGGGATGCATCCTCTCGCACGTGTTTTTACTCGACTAGCCTGCGGGATGCATACTCTCGCACGTGTTTTTGCTCGACTAGCCTGCGGGATGCATCCTCTCGCACGTGTTTTTACTCGACTAGCCTGCGGGATGCATCCTCTCGCACGTGTTTTTGCTCGACTAGCCTGCGGGATGCATCCTCTCGCACGTGTTTTTGCTCGACTAGACATGCGCATCCCAAAAAACCTGCGCATGCGCATCCCACAAAACCTCGCACGTGTTTTTACTCGACTAGCCTGCGGGATGCATCCTCTCGCACGTGTTTTTACTCGACTAGCCTGCGGGATGCATCCTCTCGCACGTGTTTCTACTCGACTAGCCTGCGGGATGCATCCTCTCGCACGTGTTTTTACTCGACTAGCCTGCGGGATGCATCGTCTCGCACGTGTTTTTACTCGACTAGCCTGCGGGATGCATCCTCTCGCACGTGTTTTTGCTCGACTAGCCATGCGCATCCCAAAAAACCTGCGCATGCGCATCCCAAAAAATCTGCGCATGCGCATCCCACAAAACCTGCGAATGCGCATCCCACAAAACCTCGCACGTGTTTGTGCTCGACTAGCCTGCGGGATGCATCCTTTCGCACGTGTTTTTACTCGACTAGCCTGCGGGATGCATCCTCTCGCACGTGTTTTTGCTCGACTAGCCTGCGGGATGCATCCTCTCGCACGTGTTTTTACTCGACTAGCCTGCGGGATGCATCCTCTCGCACGTGTTTCTACTCGACTAGCCTGCGGGATGCATCCTCTCGCACGTGTTTTTACTCGACTAGCCTGCGGGATGCATCCTCTCGCACGTGTTTTTGCTCGACTAGCCATGCGCATCCCAAAAAACCTGCGCATGCGCATCCCAAAAAATCTGCGCATGCGCATCCCACAAAACCTGCGCATGCGCATCCCACAAAACCTCGCACGTGTTTGTGCTCGACTAGCCTGCGGGATGCATCCTTTCGCACGTGTTTTTACTCGACTAGCCTGCGGGATGCATCCTCTCGCACGTGTTTTTGCTCGACTAGCCTGCGGGATGCATCCTCTCGCACGTGTTTGTGCTCGACTAGCCTGCGGGATGCATCCTCTCGCACGTGTTTTTACTCAACTACCCTGCGGGATGCATCCTCTCCCACGTGTTTTTGCTCGACTAGCCATGCGTATCCCAAAAAACCTGCGCATGCGCATCCCAAAAAACCTGCGCATGCGCATCCCAAAAAACCTGCGCATGCGCATCCCAAAAAACCTGCGCATGCGCATCCCACAAAACCTGCGTATGCGCATCCCACAAAACCTCGCACGTGTTTGTGCTCGACTAGCCTGCGGGATGCATCCTTTCGCACGTGTTTTTACTCGACTAGCCTGCGGGATGCATCCTCTCGCACGTGTTTGTGCTCGACTAGCCTGCGGGATGCATCCTCTCGCACGTGTTTTTGCTCGACTAGCCTGCGGGATGCATCCTCTCGCACGTGTTTTTACTCGACTAGCCTGCGGGATGCATCCTCTCGCACGTGTTTTTGCTCGACTAGGCATGCGCATCCCAAAAAACCTGCGCATGCGCATCCCAAAAAACCTGCGCATGCGCATCCCAAAAAACCTGCGCATGCGCATCCCACAAAACCTCGCACGTGTTTTTACTCGACTAGCCTGCGGGATGCATCCTCTCGCACGTGTTTTTACTCGACTAGCCTGCGGGATGCATCCTCTCGCACGTGTTTTTACTCGACTAGCCTGCGGGATGCATCCTCTCGCACGTGTTTTTACTCGACTAGCCTGCGGGATGCATCGTATCGCACGTGTTTTTACTCGACTAGCCTGCGGGATGCATCCTCTCGCACGTGTTTTTGCTCGACTAGCCATGCGCATCCCAAAAAACCTGCGCATGCGCATCCCAAAAAATCTGCGCATGCGCATCCCACAAAACCTGCGCATGCGCATCCCACAAAACCTCGCACGTGTTTGTGCTCGACTAGCCTGCGGGATGCATCCTTTCGCACGTGTTTTTACTCGACTAGCCTGCGGGATGCATCCTCTCGCACGTGTTTTTGCTCGACTAGCCTGCGGGATGCATCCTCTCGCACGTGTTTGTGCTCGACTAGCCTGCGGGATGCATCCTGTCGCACGTGTTTTTACTCGACTACCCTGCGGGATGCATCCTCTCGCACGTGTTTTTGCTCGACTAGCCATGCGCATCCCAAAAAACCTGCGCATGCGCATCCCAAAAAACCTGCGCATGCGCATCCCACAAAACCTGCGTATGCGCATCCCACAAAACCTCGCACGTGTTTGTGCTCGACTAGCCTGCGGGATGCATCCTTTCGCACGTGTTTTTACTCGACTAGCCTGCGGGATGCATCCTCTCGCACGTGTTTGTGCTCGACTAGCCTGCGGGATGCATCCTCTCGCACGTGTTTTTGCTCGACTAGCCTTTGGGATGCATCCTCTCGCACGTGTTTTTACTCGACTAGCCTGCGGGATGCATCCTCTCGCACGTGTTTTTGCTCGACTAGGCATGCGCATCCCAAAAAACCTGCGCATGCGCATCCCAAAAAACCTGCGCATGCGCATCCCACAAAACCTGCGCATGCGCATCCCACAAAACCTCGCACGTGTTTTTACTCGACTAGCCTGCGGGATGCATCCTCTCGCACGTGTTTTTGCTCGACTAGCCTGCGGGATGCATCCTCTCGCACGTGTTTTTGCTCGACTAGACATGCGCATCCCAAAAAACCTGCGCATGCGCATCCCAAAAAACCTGCGCAAGCGCATCCCACAAAACCTCGCACGTGTTTTTACTCGACTAGCCTGCGGGATGCATCCTCTCGCACGTGTTTTTACTCGACTAGCCTGCGGGATGCATCCTCTCGCACGTGTTTCTACTCGACTAGCCTGCGGGATGCATCCTCTCGCACGTGTTTTTGCTCGACTAGCCTGCGGGATGCATCCTCTCGCACGTGTTTTTGCTCGACTAGCCATGCGCATCCCAAAAAACCTGCGCATGCGCATCCCAAAAAACCAGCGCATGCGCATCCCAAAAAATCTGCGCATGCGCATCCCACAAAACCTCGCACGTGTTTGTGCTCGACTAGCCTGCGGGATGCATCCTTTCGCACGTGTTTTTACTCGACTAGCCTGCGGGATGCATCCTCTCGCACGTGTTTTTACTCGACTAGCCTGCGGGATGCATCGTCTCGCACGTGTTTTTACTCGACTAGCCTGCGGGATGCATCCTCTCGCACGTGTTTGTGCTCGACTAGCCTGCGGGATGCATCCTCTCGCACGTGTTTTTACTCGACTACCCTGCGGGATGCATCCTCTCGCACGTGTTTTTGCTCGACTAGCCATGCGCATCCCAAAAAACCTGCGCATGCGCACCCCAAAAAATCTGCGCATGCGCATCCCACAAAACCTCGCACGTGTTTGTGCTCGACTAGCCTGCGGGATGCATCCTTTCGCACGTGTTTTTACTCGACTAGCCTGCGGGATGCATCCTCTCGCACGTGTTTGTGCTCGACTAGCCTGCGGGATGCATCCTCTCGCACGTGTTTTTGCTCGACTAGCCTGCGGGATGCATCCTCTCGCACGTGTTTTTACTCGACTAGCCTGCGGGATGCATCCTCTCGCACGTGTTTTTGCTCGACTAGCCTGCCGGATGCATCCTCTCGCACGTGTTTTTACTCGACTAGCCTGCGGGATGCATCCTCTCGCACGTGTTTTTGCTCGACTAGCCTGCGGGATGCATCCTCTCGCACGTGTTTTTGCTCGACTAGCCTGCGGGATGCATCCTCTCGCACGTGTTTTTACTCGACTAGCCTGCGGGATGCATCCTCTCGCACGTGTTTTTACTCGACTACCCTGCGGGATGCATCCTCTCGCACGTGTTTTTGCTCGACTAGCCATGCGCATCCCAAAAAACCTGCGCATGCGCATCCCACAAAACCTCGCACGTGTTTTTACTCGACTAGCCTGCGGGATGCATCCTCTCGCACGTGTTTTTGCTCGACTAGCCATGCGCATCCCAAAAAACCTGCGCATGCGCATCCCAAAAAACCTGCGTATGCGCATCCCACAAAACCTCGCACGTGTTTTTACTCGACTAGCCTGCGGGATGCATCCTCTCGCACGTGTTTTTGCTCGACTAGCCATGCGCATCCCAAAAAACCTGCGCATGCGCATCCCACAAAACCTCGCACGTGTTTTTACTCGACTAGCCTGCGGGATGCATCCTCTCGCACGTGTTTTTACTCGACTAGCCTGCGGGATGCATCCTCTCGCACGTGTTTTTACTCGACTAGCCTGCGGGATGCATCCTCTCGCACGTGTTTTTGCTCGACTAGCCATGCGCATCCCAAAAAACCTGCGCATGCGCATCCCACAAAACCTGCGCATGCGCATCCCACAAAACCTCGCACGTGTTTGTACTCGACTAGCCTGCGGGATGCATCCTCTCGCACGTGTTTTTGCTCGACTAGCCTGCGGGATGCATCCTCTCGCACGTGTTTTTGCTCGACTAGCCATGCGCATCCCAAAAAACCTGCTCATGCGCATCCCAAAAAACCTGCGCATGCGCATCCCAAAAAATCTGCGCATGCGCATCCCACAAAACCTGCGCATGCGCATCCCACAAAACCTCGCACGTGTTTGTGCTCGACTAGCCTGCGGGATGCATCCTTTCGCACGTGTTTTTACTCGACTAGCCTGCAGGATGCATCCTCTCGCACGTGTTTGTGCTCGACTAGCCTGCGGGATGCATCCTCTCGCACGTGTTTTTACTCGACTAGCCTGCGGGATGCATCCTCTCGCACGTGTTTTTGCTCGACTAGCCTGCGGGATGCATCCTCTCGCACGTGTTTTTGCTCGACTAGCCTGCGGGATGCATCCTCTCGCACGTGTTTTTACTCGACTAGCCTGCGGGATGCATCCTCTCGCACGTGTTTTTACTCGACTACCCTGCGGGATGCATCCTCTCGCACGTGTTTTTGCTCGACTAGCCATGCGCATCCCAAAAAACCTGCGCATGCGCATCCCACAAAACCTCGCACGTGTTTTTACTCGACTAGCCTGCGGGATGCATCCTCTCGCACGTGTTTTTGCTCGACTAGCCATGCGCATCCCAAAAAACCTGCGCATGCGCATCCCAAAAAACCTGCGTATGCGCATCCCACAAAACCTCGCACGTGTTTTTACTCGACTAGCCTGCGGGATGCATCCTCTCGCACGTGTTTTTGCTCGACTAGCCATGCGCATCCCAAAAAACCTGCGCATGCGCATCCCACAAAACCTCGCACGTGTTTTTACTCGACTAGCCTGCGGGATGCATCCTCTCGCACGTGTTTTTACTCGACTAGCCTGCGGGATGCATCCTCTCGCACGTGTTTTTACTCGACTAGCCTGCGGGATGCATCCTCTCGCACGTGTTTTTGCTCGACTAGCCATGCGCATCCCAAAAAACCTGCGCATGCGCATCCCACAAAACCTGCGCATGCGCATCCCACAAAACCTCGCACGTGTTTGTGCTCGACTAGCCTGCGGGATGCATCCTTTCGCACGTGTTTTTACTCGACTAGCCTGCGGGATGCATCCTCTCGCACGTGTTTTTGCTCGACTAGCCATGCGCATCCCAAAAAACCTGCGCATGCGCATCCCAAAAAATCTGCGCATGCGCATCCCACAAAACCTGCGCATGCGCATCCCACAAAACCTCGCACGTGTTTGTGCTCGACTAGCCTGCGGGATGCATCCTTTCGCACGTGTTTTTACTCGACTAGCCTGCGGGATGCATCCTCTCGCACGTGTTTTTGCTCGACTAGCCATGCGCATCCCAAAAAACCTGCGCATGCGCATCCCACAAAACCTGCGCATGCGCATCCCACAAAACCTCGCACGTGTTTGTGCTCGACTAGCCTGCGGGATGCATCCTTTCGCACGTGTTTTTACTCGACTAGCCTGCGGGATGCATCCTCTCGCACGTGTTTCTACTCGACTAGCCTGCGGGATGCATCCTCTCGCACGTGTTTTTACTCGACTAGCCTGCGGGATGCATCGTCTCGCACGTGTTTTTACTCGACTAGCCTGCGGGATGCATCCTCTCGCACGTGTTTTTGCTCGACTAGCCATGCGCATCCCAAAAAACCTGCGCATGTGCATCCCAAAAAATCTGCGCATGCGCATCCCACAAAACCTGCGCATGCGCATCCCACAAAACCTCGCACGTGTTTGTGCTCGACTAGCCTGCGGGATGCATCCTTTCGCACGTGTTTTTACTCGACTAGCCTGCGGGATGCATCCTCTCGCACGTGTTTTTGCTCGACTAGCCTGCGGGATGCATCCTCTCGCACGTGTTTTTGCTCGACTAGCCATGCGCATCCCAAAAAACCTCGCACGTGTTTTTACTCGACTAGCCTGCGGGATGCATCCTCTCGCACGTGTTTTTGCTCGACTAGCCATGCGCATCCCAAAAAACCTGCGCATGTGCATCCCAAAAAACCTGCGCATGCGCATCCCACAAAACCTCGCACGTGTTTTTACTCGACTAGCCTGCGGGATGCATCCTCTCGCACGTGTTTTTGCTCGACTAGCCATGCGCATCCCAAAAAACCTGCGCATGCGCATCCCAAAAAACCTGCGTATGCGCATCCCACAAAACCTCGCACGTGTTTTTACTCGACTAGCCTGCGGCATGCATCCTCTCGCACGTGTTTTTGCTCGACTAGCCATGCGCATCCCAAAAAACCTGCGCATGCGCATCCCACAAAACCTCGCACGTGTTTTTACTCGACTAGCCTGCGGGATGCATCCTCTCGCACGTGTTTTTACTCGACTAGCCTGCGGGATGCATCCTCTCGCACGTGTTTTTACTCGACTAGCCTGCGGGATGCATCCTCTCGCACGTGTTTTTACTCGACTAGCCTGCGGGATGCATCCTCTCGCACGTGTTTTTGCTCGACTAGCCATGCGCATCCCAAAAAACCTGCGCATGCGCATCCCAAAAAATCTGCGCATGCGCATCCCACAAAACCTCGCACGTGTTTGTGCTCGACTAGCCTGCGGGATGCATCCTTTCGCACGTGTTTTTACTCGACTAGCCTGCGGGATGCATCCTCTCGCACGTGTTTTTGCTCGACTAGCCATGCGCATCCCAAAAAACCTGCGCATGCGCATCCCACAAAACCTGCGCATGCGCATCCCACAAAACCTCGCACGTGTTTGTGCTCGACTAGCCTGCGGGATGCATCCTTTCGCACGTGTTTTTACTCGACTAGCCTGCGGGATGCATCCTCTCGCACGTGTTTTTGCTCGACTAGCCTGCGGGATGCATCCTCTCGCACGTGTTTTTGCTCGACTAGCCTGCGGGGTGCATCCTCTCGCACGTGTTTTTGCTCGACTAGCCATGCGCATCCCAAAAAACCTGCGCATGCGCATCCCAAAAAATCTGCGCATGCGCATCCCACAAAACCTCGCACGTGTTTGTGCTCGACTAGCCTGCGGGATGCATCCTTTCGCACGTGTTTTTACTCGACTAGCCTGCGGGATGCATCCTCTCGCACGTGTTTTTGCTCGACTAGCCATGCGCATCCCAAAAAACCTGCGCATGCGCATCCCACAAAACCTGCGCATGCGCATCCCACAAAACCTCGCACGTGTTTGTGCTCGACTAGCCTGCGGGATGCATCCTTTCGCACGTGTTTTTACTCGACTAGCCTGCGGGATGCATCCTCTCGCACGTGTTTTTGCTCGACTAGCCTGCGGGATGCATCCTCTCGCACGTGTTTTTGCTCGACTAGCCTGCGGGATGCATCCTCTCGCACGTGTTTTTGCTCGACTAGCCATGCGCATCCCAAAAAACCTGCGCATGCGCATCCCAAAAAATCTGCGCATGCGCATCCCACAAAACCTCGCACGTGTTTGTGCTCGACTAGCCTGCGGGATGCATCCTTTCGCACGTGTTTTTACTCGACTAGCCTGCGGGATGCATCCTCTCGCACGTGTTTTTGCTCGACTAGCCATGCGCATCCCAAAAAACCTGCGCATGCGCATCCCACAAAACCTCGCACGTGTTTGTGCTCGACTAGCCTGCGGGATGCATCCTTTCGCACGTGTTTTTACTCGACTAGCCTGCGGGATGCATCCTCTCGCACGTGTTTTTGCTCGACTAGCCTGCGGGATGCATCCTCTCGCACGTGTTTTTGCTCGACTAGCCTGCGGGATGCATCCTCTCGCACGTGTTTTTGCTCGACTAGCCATGCGCATCCCAAAAAACCTGCGCATGCGCATCCCAAAAAATCTGCGCATGCGCATCCCACAAAACCTCGCACGTGTTTGTGCTCGACTAGCCTGCGGCATGCATCCTCTCGCACGTGTTTTTGCTCGACTAGCCTGCGGGATGCATCCTCTCGCACGTGTTTGTGCTCGACTAGCCTGCGGGATGCATCCTCTCGCACGTGTTTTTACTCGACTAGCCTGCGGGATGCATACTCTCGCACGTGTTTTTGCTCGACTAGCCTGCGGGATGCATCCTCTCGCACGTGTTTTTACTCGACTAGCCTGCGGGATGCATCCTCTCGCACGTGTTTTTGCTCGACTAGCCTGCGGGATGCATCCTCTCGCACGTGTTTTTGCTCGACTAGACATGCGCATCCCAAAAAACCTGCGCATGCGCATCCCACAAAACCTCGCACGTGTTTTTACTCGACTAGCCTGCGGGATGCATCCTCTCGCACGTGTTTTTACTCGACTAGCCTGCGGGATGCATCCTCTCGCACGTGTTTCTACTCGACTAGCCTGCGGGATGCATCCTCTCGCACGTGTTTTTACTCGACTAGCCTGCGGGATGCATCGTCTCGCACGTGTTTTTACTCGACTAGCCTGCGGGATGCATCCTCTCGCACGTGTTTTTGCTCGACTAGCCATGCGCATCCCAAAAAACCTGCGCATGCGCATCCCAAAAAATCTGCGCATGCGCATCCCACAAAACCTGCGAATGCGCATCCCACAAAACCTCGCACGTGTTTGTGCTCGACTAGCCTGCGGGATGCATCCTTTCGCACGTGTTTTTACTCGACTAGCCTGCGGGATGCATCCTCTCGCACGTGTTTTTGCTCGACTAGCCTGCGGGATGCATCCTCTCGCACGTGTTTTTGCTCGACTAGCCATGCGCATCCCAAAAAACCTGCGCATGCGCATCCCAAAAAACCTGCGCATGCGCATCCCAAAAAATCTGCGCATGCGCATCCCACAAAACCTGCGCATGCGCATCCCACAAAACCTCGCACGTGTTTGTGCTCGACTAGCCTGCGGGATGCATCCTTTCGCACGTGTTTTTACTCGACTAGCCTGCGGGATGCATCCTCTCGCACGTGTTTTTGCTCGACTAGCCATGCGCATCCCAAAAAACCTGCGCATGCGCATCCCAAAAAACCTGTGCATGCGCATCCCACAAAACCTCGCACGTGTTTTTACTCGACTAGCCTGCGGGATGCATCCTCTCGCACGTGTTTTTACTCGACTAGCCTGCGGGATGCATCCTCTCGCACGTGTTTTTACTCGACTAGCCTGCGGGATGCATCGTCTCGCACGTGTTTTTACTCGACTAGCCTGCGGGATGCATCCTCTCGCACGTGTTTTTGCTCGACTAGCCATGCGCATCCAAAAAAACCTGCGTGTGCGCATCCCAAAAAATCTGCGCATGCGCATCCCACAAAACCTGCGCATGCGCATCCCACAAAACCTCGCACGTGTTTGTGCTCGACTAGCCTGCGGGATGCATCCTTTCGCACGTGTTTTTACTCGACTAGCCTGCGGGATGCATCCTCTCGCACGTGTTTTTGCTCGACTAGCCATGCGCATCCCAAAAAACCTGCGCATGCGCATCCCACAAAACCTGCGCATGCGCATCCCACAAAACCTCGCACGTGTTTGTGCTCGACGAGCCTGCGGGATGCATCCTTTCGCACGTGTTTTTACTCGACTAGCCTGCGGGATGCATCCTCTCGCACGTGTTTTTGCTCGACTAGCCTGCGGGATGCATCCTCTCGCACGTGTTTTTGCTCGACTAGCCTGCGGGATGCATCCTCTCGCACGTGTTTTTGCTCGACTAGCCATGCGCATCCCAAAAAACCTGCGCATGCGCATCCCAAAAAATCTGCGCATGCGCATCCCACAAAACCTCGCACGTGTTTGTGCTCGACTAGCCTGCGGGATGCATCCTTTCGCACGTGTTTTTACTCGACTAGCCTGCGGGATGCATCCTCTCGCACGTGTTTTTGCTCGACTAGCCTGCGGGATGCATCCTCTCGCACGTGTTTTTGCTCGACTAGCCTGCGGGATGCATCCTCTCGCACGTGTTTTTGCTCGACTAGCCATGCGCATCCCAAAAAACCTGCGCATGCGCATCCCAAAAAATCTGCGCATGCGCATCCCACAAAACCTCGCACGTGTTTGTGCTCGACGAGCCTGCGGGATGCATCCTTTCGCACGTGTTTTTACTCGACTAGCCTGCGGGATGCATCCTCTCGCACGTGTTTTTGCTCGACTAGCCTGCGGGATGCATCCTCTCGCACGTGTTTTTGCTCGACTAGCCTGCGGGATGCATCCTCTCGCACGTGTTTTTGCTCGACTAGCCATGCGCATCCCAAAAAACCTGCTCATGCGCATCCCAAAAAAACCTGCGCATGCGCATCCCAAAAAATCTGCGCATGCGCATCCCACAAAACCTGCGCATGCGCATCCCACAAAACCTCGCACGTGTTTGTGCTCGACTAGCCTGCGGGATGCATCCTTTCGCACGTGTTTTTACTCGACTAGCCTGCAGGATGCATCCTCTCGCACGTGTTTGTGCTCGACTAGCCTGCGGGATGCATCCTCTCGCACGTGTTTTTACTCGACTAGCCTGCGGGATGCATCCTCTCGCACGTGTTTTTGCTCGACTAGCCTGCGGGATGCATCCTCTCGCACGTGTTTTTGCTCGACTAGCCTGCGGGATGCATCCTCTCGCACGTGTTTTTACTCGACTAGCCTGCGGGATGCATCCTCTCGCACGTGTTTTTACTCGACTACCCTGCGGGATGCATCCTCTCGCACGTGTTTTTGCTCGACTAGCCATGCGCATCCCAAAAAACCTGCGCATGCGCATCCCACAAAACCTCGCACGTGTTTTTACTCGACTAGCCTGCGGGATGCATCCTCTCGCACGTGTTTTTGCTCGACTAGCCATGCGCATCCCAAAAAACCTGCGCATGCGCATCCCAAAAAACCTGCGTATGCGCATCCCACAAAACCTCGCACGTGTTTTTACTCGACTAGCCTGCGGGATGCATCCTCTCGCACGTGTTTTTGCTC
This sequence comes from Lasioglossum baleicum, assembly GCF_051020765.1. NCBI lineage: Eukaryota > Metazoa > Arthropoda > Insecta > Hymenoptera > Halictidae > Lasioglossum > Lasioglossum baleicum. The sequence goes on from NW_027469170.1 coordinate 245,577, forward strand.
GACTAGCCATGCGCATCCCAAAAAACCTGCGCATGCGCATCCCACAAAACCTCGCACGTGTTTTTACTCGACTAGCCTGCGGGATGCATCCTCTCGCACGTGTTTTTACTCGACTAGCCTGCGGGATGCATCCTCTCGCACGTGTTTTTACTCGACTAGCCTGCGGGATGCATCCTCTCGCACGTGTTTTTGCTCGACTAGCCATGCGCATCCCAAAAAACCTGCGCATGCGCATCCCACAAAACCTGCGCATGCGCATCCCACAAAACCTCGCACGTGTTTGTGCTCGACTAGCCTGCGGGATGCATCCTTTCGCACGTGTTTTTACTCGACTAGCCTGCGGGATGCATCCTCTCGCACGTGTTTTTGCTCGACTAGCCATGCGCATCCCAAAAAACCTGCGCATGCGCATCCCAAAAAATCTGCGCATGCGCATCCCACAAAACCTGCGCATGCGCATCCCACAAAACCTCGCACGTGTTTGTGCTCGACTAGCCTGCGGGATGCATCCTTTCGCACGTGTTTTTACTCGACTAGCCTGCGGGATGCATCCTCTCGCACGTGTTTTTGCTCGACTAGCCATGCGCATCCCAAAAAACCTGCGCATGCGCATCCCACAAAACCTGCGCATGCGCATCCCACAAAACCTCGCACGTGTTTGTGCTCGACTAGCCTGCGGGATGCATCCTTTCGCACGTGTTTTTACTCGACTAGCCTGCGGGATGCATCCTCTCGCACGTGTTTCTACTCGACTAGCCTGCGGGATGCATCCTCTCGCACGTGTTTTTACTCGACTAGCCTGCGGGATGCATCGTCTCGCACGTGTTTTTACTCGACTAGCCTGCGGGATGCATCCTCTCGCACGTGTTTTTGCTCGACTAGCCATGCGCATCCCAAAAAACCTGCGCATGTGCATCCCAAAAAATCTGCGCATGCGCATCCCACAAAACCTGCGCATGCGCATCCCACAAAACCTCGCACGTGTTTGTGCTCGACTAGCCTGCGGGATGCATCCTTTCGCACGTGTTTTTACTCGACTAGCCTGCGGGATGCATCCTCTCGCACGTGTTTTTGCTCGACTAGCCTGCGGGATGCATCCTCTCGCACGTGTTTTTGCTCGACTAGCCATGCGCATCCCAAAAAACCTCGCACGTGTTTTTACTCGACTAGCCTGCGGGATGCATCCTCTCGCACGTGTTTTTGCTCGACTAGCCATGCGCATCCCAAAAAACCTGCGCATGTGCATCCCAAAAAACCTGCGCATGCGCATCCCACAAAACCTCGCACGTGTTTTTACTCGACTAGCCTGCGGGATGCATCCTCTCGCACGTGTTTTTGCTCGACTAGCCATGCGCATCCCAAAAAACCTGCGCATGCGCATCCCAAAAAACCTGCGTATGCGCATCCCACAAAACCTCGCACGTGTTTTTACTCGACTAGCCTGCGGCATGCATCCTCTCGCACGTGTTTTTGCTCGACTAGCCATGCGCATCCCAAAAAACCTGCGCATGCGCATCCCACAAAACCTCGCACGTGTTTTTACTCGACTAGCCTGCGGGATGCATCCTCTCGCACGTGTTTTTACTCGACTAGCCTGCGGGATGCATCCTCTCGCACGTGTTTTTACTCGACTAGCCTGCGGGATGCATCCTCTCGCACGTGTTTTTACTCGACTAGCCTGCGGGATGCATCCTCTCGCACGTGTTTTTGCTCGACTAGCCATGCGCATCCCAAAAAACCTGCGCATGCGCATCCCAAAAAATCTGCGCATGCGCATCCCACAAAACCTCGCACGTGTTTGTGCTCGACTAGCCTGCGGGATGCATCCTTTCGCACGTGTTTTTACTCGACTAGCCTGCGGGATGCATCCTCTCGCACGTGTTTTTGCTCGACTAGCCATGCGCATCCCAAAAAACCTGCGCATGCGCATCCCACAAAACCTGCGCATGCGCATCCCACAAAACCTCGCACGTGTTTGTGCTCGACTAGCCTGCGGGATGCATCCTTTCGCACGTGTTTTTACTCGACTAGCCTGCGGGATGCATCCTCTCGCACGTGTTTTTGCTCGACTAGCCTGCGGGATGCATCCTCTCGCACGTGTTTTTGCTCGACTAGCCTGCGGGGTGCATCCTCTCGCACGTGTTTTTGCTCGACTAGCCATGCGCATCCCAAAAAACCTGCGCATGCGCATCCCAAAAAATCTGCGCATGCGCATCCCACAAAACCTCGCACGTGTTTGTGCTCGACTAGCCTGCGGGATGCATCCTTTCGCACGTGTTTTTACTCGACTAGCCTGCGGGATGCATCCTCTCGCACGTGTTTTTGCTCGACTAGCCATGCGCATCCCAAAAAACCTGCGCATGCGCATCCCACAAAACCTGCGCATGCGCATCCCACAAAACCTCGCACGTGTTTGTGCTCGACTAGCCTGCGGGATGCATCCTTTCGCACGTGTTTTTACTCGACTAGCCTGCGGGATGCATCCTCTCGCACGTGTTTTTGCTCGACTAGCCTGCGGGATGCATCCTCTCGCACGTGTTTTTGCTCGACTAGCCTGCGGGATGCATCCTCTCGCACGTGTTTTTGCTCGACTAGCCATGCGCATCCCAAAAAACCTGCGCATGCGCATCCCAAAAAATCTGCGCATGCGCATCCCACAAAACCTCGCACGTGTTTGTGCTCGACTAGCCTGCGGGATGCATCCTTTCGCACGTGTTTTTACTCGACTAGCCTGCGGGATGCATCCTCTCGCACGTGTTTTTGCTCGACTAGCCATGCGCATCCCAAAAAACCTGCGCATGCGCATCCCACAAAACCTGCGCATGCGCATCCCACAAAACCTCGCACGTGTTTGTGCTCGACTAGCCTGCGGGATGCATCCTTTCGCACGTGTTTTTACTCGACTAGCCTGCGGGATGCATCCTCTCGCACGTGTTTTTGCTCGACTAGCCTGCGGGATGCATCCTCTCGCACGTGTTTTTGCTCGACTAGCCTGCGGGATGCATCCTCTCGCACGTGTTTTTGCTCGACTAGCCATGCGCATCCCAAAAAACCTGCGCATGCGCATCCCAAAAAATCTGCGCATGCGCATCCCACAAAACCTCGCACGTGTTTGTGCTCGACTAGCCTGCGGCATGCATCCTCTCGCACGTGTTTTTGCTCGACTAGCCTGCGGGATGCATCCTCTCGCACGTGTTTGTGCTCGACTAGCCTGCGGGATGCATCCTCTCGCACGTGTTTTTACTCGACTAGCCTGCGGGATGCATACTCTCGCACGTGTTTTTGCTCGACTAGCCTGCGGGATGCATCCTCTCGCACGTGTTTTTACTCGACTAGCCTGCGGGATGCATCCTCTCGCACGTGTTTTTGCTCGACTAGCCTGCGGGATGCATCCTCTCGCACGTGTTTTTGCTCGACTAGACATGCGCATCCCAAAAAACCTGCGCATGCGCATCCCACAAAACCTCGCACGTGTTTTTACTCGACTAGCCTGCGGGATGCATCCTCTCGCACGTGTTTTTACTCGACTAGCCTGCGGGATGCATCCTCTCGCACGTGTTTCTACTCGACTAGCCTGCGGGATGCATCCTCTCGCACGTGTTTTTACTCGACTAGCCTGCGGGATGCATCGTCTCGCACGTGTTTTTACTCGACTAGCCTGCGGGATGCATCCTCTCGCACGTGTTTTTGCTCGACTAGCCATGCGCATCCCAAAAAACCTGCGCATGCGCATCCCAAAAAATCTGCGCATGCGCATCCCACAAAACCTGCGAATGCGCATCCCACAAAACCTCGCACGTGTTTGTGCTCGACTAGCCTGCGGGATGCATCCTTTCGCACGTGTTTTTACTCGACTAGCCTGCGGGATGCATCCTCTCGCACGTGTTTTTGCTCGACTAGCCTGCGGGATGCATCCTCTCGCACGTGTTTTTGCTCGACTAGCCATGCGCATCCCAAAAAACCTGCGCATGCGCATCCCAAAAAACCTGCGCATGCGCATCCCAAAAAATCTGCGCATGCGCATCCCACAAAACCTGCGCATGCGCATCCCACAAAACCTCGCACGTGTTTGTGCTCGACTAGCCTGCGGGATGCATCCTTTCGCACGTGTTTTTACTCGACTAGCCTGCGGGATGCATCCTCTCGCACGTGTTTTTGCTCGACTAGCCATGCGCATCCCAAAAAACCTGCGCATGCGCATCCCAAAAAACCTGTGCATGCGCATCCCACAAAACCTCGCACGTGTTTTTACTCGACTAGCCTGCGGGATGCATCCTCTCGCACGTGTTTTTACTCGACTAGCCTGCGGGATGCATCCTCTCGCACGTGTTTTTACTCGACTAGCCTGCGGGATGCATCGTCTCGCACGTGTTTTTACTCGACTAGCCTGCGGGATGCATCCTCTCGCACGTGTTTTTGCTCGACTAGCCATGCGCATCCAAAAAAACCTGCGTGTGCGCATCCCAAAAAATCTGCGCATGCGCATCCCACAAAACCTGCGCATGCGCATCCCACAAAACCTCGCACGTGTTTGTGCTCGACTAGCCTGCGGGATGCATCCTTTCGCACGTGTTTTTACTCGACTAGCCTGCGGGATGCATCCTCTCGCACGTGTTTTTGCTCGACTAGCCATGCGCATCCCAAAAAACCTGCGCATGCGCATCCCACAAAACCTGCGCATGCGCATCCCACAAAACCTCGCACGTGTTTGTGCTCGACGAGCCTGCGGGATGCATCCTTTCGCACGTGTTTTTACTCGACTAGCCTGCGGGATGCATCCTCTCGCACGTGTTTTTGCTCGACTAGCCTGCGGGATGCATCCTCTCGCACGTGTTTTTGCTCGACTAGCCTGCGGGATGCATCCTCTCGCACGTGTTTTTGCTCGACTAGCCATGCGCATCCCAAAAAACCTGCGCATGCGCATCCCAAAAAATCTGCGCATGCGCATCCCACAAAACCTCGCACGTGTTTGTGCTCGACTAGCCTGCGGGATGCATCCTTTCGCACGTGTTTTTACTCGACTAGCCTGCGGGATGCATCCTCTCGCACGTGTTTTTGCTCGACTAGCCTGCGGGATGCATCCTCTCGCACGTGTTTTTGCTCGACTAGCCTGCGGGATGCATCCTCTCGCACGTGTTTTTGCTCGACTAGCCATGCGCATCCCAAAAAACCTGCGCATGCGCATCCCAAAAAATCTGCGCATGCGCATCCCACAAAACCTCGCACGTGTTTGTGCTCGACTAGCCTGCGGCATGCATCCTCTCGCACGTGTTTTTGCTCGACTAGCCTGCGGGATGCATCCTCTCGCACGTGTTTGTGCTCGACTAGCCTGCGGGATGCATCCTCTCGCACGTGTTTTTACTCGACTAGCCTGCGGGATGCATACTCTCGCACGTGTTTTTGCTCGACTAGCCTGCGGGATGCATCCTCTCGCACGTGTTTTTACTCGACTAGCCTGCGGGATGCATCGTCTCGCACGTGTTTTTACTCGACTAGCCTGCGGGATGCATCCTCTCGCACGTGTTTTTGCTCGACTAGCCATGCGCATCCCAAAAAACCTGCGCATGCGCATCCCAAAAAATCTGCGCATGCGCATCCCACAAAACCTGCGCATGCGCATCCCACAAAACCTCGCACGTGTTTGTGCTCGACTAGCCTGCGGGATGCATCCTTTCGCACGTGTTTTTACTCGACTAGCCTGCGGGATGCATCCTCTCGCACGTGTTTTTGCTCGACTAGCCTGCGGGATGCATCCTCTCGCACGTGTTTTTGCTCGACTAGCCATGCGCATCCCAAAAAACCTGCGCATGCGCATCCCAAAAAACCTGTGCATGCGCATCCCACAAAACCTCGCACGTGTTTTTACTCGACTAGCCTGCGGGATGCATCCTCTCGCACGTGTTTTTACTCGACTAGCCTGCGGGATGCATCCTCTCGCACGTGTTTTTACTCGACTAGCCTGCGGGATGCATCGTCTCGCACGTGTTTTTACTCGACTAGCCTGCGGGATGCATCCTCTCGCACGTGTTTTTGCTCGACTAGCCTGCGGGATGCATCCTCTCGCACGTGTTTTTGCTCGACTAGCCTGCGGGATGCATCCTTTCGCACGTGTTTTTACTCGACTAGCCTGCGGGATGCATCCTCTCGCACGTGTTTTTACTCGACTACACTGCGGGATGCATCCTCTCGCACGTGTTTTTGCTCGACTAGCCATGCGCATCCCAAAAAACCTGCGCATGCGCATCCCACAAAACCTCGCACGTGTTTTTACTCGACTAGCCTGCGGGATGCATCCTCTCGCACGTGTTTTTGCTCGACTAGCCATGCGCATCCCAAAAAACCTGCGCATGCGCATCCCAAAAAACCTGCGTATGCGCATCCCACAAAACCTCGCACGTGTTTTTACTCGACTAGCCTGCGGGATGCATCCTCTCGCACGTGTTTTTGCTCGACTAGCCATGCGCATCCCAAAAAACCTGCGCATGCGCATCCCAAAAAATCTGCGCATGCGCATCCCACAAAACCTGCGCATGCGCATCCCACAAAACCTCGCACGTGTTTGTGCTCGACTAGCCTGCGGGATGCATCCTTTCGCACGTGTTTTTACTCGACTAGCCTGCGGGATGCATCCTCTCGCACGTGTTTTTGCTCGACTAGCCATGCGCATCCCAAAAAACCTGCGCATGCGCATCCCACAAAACCTGCGCATGCGCATCCCACAAAACCTCGCACGTGTTTGTGCTCGACTAGCCTGCGGGATGCATCCTTTCGCACGTGTTTTTACTCGACTAGCCTGCGGGATGCATCCTCTCGCACGTGTTTTTGCTCGACTAGCCTGCGGGATGCATCCTCTCGCACGTGTTTTTGCTCGACTAGCCTGCGGGATGCATCCTCTCGCACGTGTTTTTGCTCGACTAGCCATGCGCATCCCAAAAAACCTGCGCATGCGCATCCCAAAAAATCTGCGCATGCGCATCCCACAAAACCTCGCACGTGTTTGTGCTCGACTAGCCTGCGGGATGCATCCTTTCGCACGTGTTTTTACTCGACTAGCCTGCGGGATGCATCCTCTCGCACGTGTTTTTGCTCGACTAGCCATGCGCATCCCAAAAAACCTGCGCATGCGCATCCCACAAAACCTGCGCATGCGCATCCCACAAAACCTCGCACGTGTTTGTGCTCGACTAGCCTGCGGGATGCATCCTTTCGCACGTGTTTTTACTCGACTAGCCTGCGGGATGCATCCTCTCGCACGTGTTTTTGCTCGACTAGCCTGCGGGATGCATCCTCTCGCACGTGTTTTTGCTCGACTAGCCTGCGGGATGCATCCTCTCGCACGTGTTTTTGCTCGACTAGCCATGCGCATCCCAAAAAACCTGCGCATGCGCATCCCAAAAAATCTGCGCATGCGCATCCCACAAAACCTCGCACGTGTTTGTGCTCGACTAGCCTGCGGCATGCATCCTCTCGCACGTGTTTTTACTCGACTAGCCTGCGGGATGCATCCTCTCGCACGTGTTTTTGCTCGACTAGCCTGCGGGATGCATCCTCTCGCACGTGTTTTTACTCGACTAGCCTGCGGGATGCATCCTCTCGCACGTGTTTTTGCTCGACTAGCCTGCGGGATGCATCCTCTCGCACGTGTTTTTGCTCGACTAGACATGCGCATCCCAAAAAACCTGCGCATGCGCATCCCAAAAAACCTGCGCATGCGCATCCCACAAAACCTCGCACGTGTTTTTACTCGACTAGCCTGCGGGATGCATCCTCTCGCACGTGTTTTTACTCGACTAGCCTGCGGGATGCATCCTCTCGCACGTGTTTCTACTCGACTAGCCTGCGGGATGCATCCTCTCGCACGTGTTTTTACTCGACTAGCCTGCGGGATGCATCGTCTCGCACGTGTTTTTACTCGACTAGCCTGCGGGATGCATCCTCTCGCACGTGTTTTTGCTCGACTAGCCATGCGCATCCCAAAAAACCTGCGCATGCGCATCCCAAAAAATCTGCGCATGCGCATCCCACAAAACCTGCGCATGCGCATCCCACAAAACCTCGCACGTGTTTGTGCTCGACTAGCCTGCGGGATGCATCCTTTCGCACGTGTTTTTACTCGACTAGCCTGCGGGATGCATCCTCTCGCACGTGTTTTTGCTCGACTAGCCTGCGGGATGCATCCTCTCGCACGTGTTTTTGCTCGACTAGCCATGCGCATCCCAAAAAACCTGCGCATGCGCATCCCAAAAAACCTGCGCATGCGCATCCCAAAAAATCTGCGCATGCGCATCCCACAAAACCTGCGCATGCGCATCCCACAAAACCTGCGCATGCGCATCCCACAAAACCTCGCACGTGTTTGTGCTCGACTAGCCTGCGGGATGCATCCTTTCGCACGTGTTTTTACTCGACTAGCCTGCGGGATGCATCCTCTCGCACGTGTTTTTGCTCGACTAGCCATGCGCATCCCAAAAAACCTGCGCATGCGCATCCCAAAAAACCTGTGCATGCGCATCCCACAAAACCTCGCACGTGTTTTTACTCGACTAGCCTGCGGGATGCATCCTCTCGCACGTGTTTTTACTCGACTAGCCTGCGGGATGCATCCTCTCGCACGTGTTTTTACTCGACTAGCCTGCGGGATGCATCCTCTCGCACGTGTTTTTACTCGACTAGCCTGCGGGATGCATCGTCTCGCACGTGTTTTTACTCGACTAGCCTGCGGGATGCATCCTCTCGCACGTGTTTTTGCTCGACTAGCCATGCGCATCCCAAAAAACCTGCGTGTGCGCATCCCAAAAAATCTGCGCATGCGCATCCCACAAAACCTGCGCATGCGCATCCCACAAAACCTCGCACGTGTTTGTGCTCGACTAGCCTGCGGGATGCATCCTTTCGCACGTGTTTTTACTCGACTAGCCTGCGGGATGCATCCTCTCGCACGTGTTTTTGCTCGACTAGCCTGCGGGATGCATCCTCTCGCACGTGTTTTTGCTCGACTAGCCATGCGCATCCCAAAAAACCTGCGCATGCGCATCCCAAAAAATCTGCGCATGCGCATCCCACAAAACCTGCGCATGCGCATCCCACAAAACCTGCGCATGCGCATCCCACAAAACCTCGCACGTGTTTGTGCTCGACTAGCCTGCGGGATGCATCCTCTCGCACGTGTTTTTACTCGACTAGCCTGCGGGATGCATCCTCTCGCACGTGTTTTTGCTCGACTAGCCTGCGGGATGCATCCTCTCGCACGTGTTTTTACTCGACTAGCCTGCGGGATGCATCCTCTCGCACGTGTTTTTACTCGACTACCCTGCGGGATGCATCCTCTCGCACGTGTTTTTGCTCGACTAGCCATGCGCATCCCAAAAAACCTGCTCATGCTCATCCCAAAAAACCTGCGCATGCGCATCCCACAAAACCTGCGCATGCGCATCCCACAAAACCTCGCACGTGTTTTTACTCGACTAGCCTGCGGGACGCATCCTCTCGCACGTGTTTTTGCTCGACTAGCCTGCGGGATGCATCCTCTCACACGTGTTTGTGCTCGACTAGCCTGCGGGATGCATCCTCTCGCACGTGTTTTTACTCGACTAGCCTGCGGGATGCATCCTCTCCCACGTGTTTTTGCTCGACTAGCCTGCGGGATGCATCCTCTCGCACGTGTTTTTGCTCGACTAGCCTGCGGGATGCATCCTCTCGCACGTGTTTTTACTCGACTAGCCTGCGGGATGCATCCTCTCGCACGTGTTTTTACTCGACTACCCTGCGGGATGCATCCTCTCGCACGTGTTTTTGCTCGACTAGCCATGCGCATCCCAAAAAACCTGCGCATGCGCATCCCACAAAACCTGCGTATGCGCATCCCACAAAACCTCGCACGTGTTTTTACTCGACTAGCCTGCGGGATGCATCCTCTCGCACGTGTTTTTACTCGACTAGCCTGCGGGATGCATCCTCTCGCACGTGTTTTTGCTCGACTAGCCATGCGCATCCCAAAAAACCTGCGCATGCGCATCCCAAAAAACCTGCGCATGCGCATCCCACAAAACCTGCGCATGCGCATCCCACAAAACCTCGCACGTGTTTTTACTCGACTAGCCTGCGGGATGCATCCTCTCGCACGTGTTTTTGCTCGGCTAGCCTGCGGGATGCATCCTCTCGCACGTGTTTTTGCTCGACTACCCATGCGCATCCCAAAAAACCTGCGCATGCGCATCCCAAAAAACCTGCGCATGCGCATCCCACAAAACCTGCGCATGCGCATCCCACAAAACCTCGCACGTGTTTTTCTCGACTAGCCTGCGGGATGCATCCTCTCGCACGTGTTTTTACTCGACTAGCCTGCGGGATGCATCGTCTCGCACGTGTTTTTACTCGACTAGCCTGCGGGATGCATCCTCTCGCACGTGTTTTTGCTCGACTAGCCATGCGCATCCCAAAAAACCTGCGCATGCGCATCCCAAAAAATCTGCGCATGCGCATCCCACAAAACCTCGCACGTGTTTGTGCTCGACTAGCCTGCGGGATGCATCCTTTCGCACGTGTTTTTACTCGACTAGCCTGCGGGATGCATCCTCTCGCACGTGTTTTTGCTCGACTACCCTGCGGGATGCATCCTCTCGCACGTGTTTGTGCTCGACTAGCCAGCGGGATGCATCGTCTCGCACGTGTTTTTACTCGACTAGCCTGCGGGATGCATCCTCTCGCATGTGTTTTTGCTCGACTAGCCTGCGGGATGCATCCTCTCGCACGTGTTTTTGCTCGACTAGCCTGCGGGATGCATCCTCTCGCACGTGTTTTTGCTCGACTAGCCATGCGCATCCCAAAAAACCTGCGCATGCGCATCCCAAAAAATCTGCGCATGCGCATCCCACAAAACCTGCGCATGCGCATCCCACAAAACCTCGCACGTGTTTGTGCTCGACTAGCCTGCGGGATGCATCCTTTCGCACGTGTTTTTACTCGACTAGCCTGCGGGATGCATCCTCTCGCACGTGTTTGTGCTCGACTAGCCTGCGGGATGCATCCTCTCGCACGTGTTTTTGCTCGACTAGCCATGCGCATCCCAAAAAACCTGCGCATGCGCATCCCAAAAAATCTGCGCATGCGCATCCCACAAAACCTGCGCATGCGCATCCCACAAAACCTCGCACGTGTTTGTGCTCGACTAGCCTGCGGGATGCATCCTCTCGCACGTGTTTTTACTCGACTAGCCTGCGGGATGCATCCTCTCCCACGTGTTTTTGCTCGACTAGCCTGCGGGATGCATCCTCTCGCACGTGTTTTTGCTCGACTAGCCTGCGGGATGCATCCTCTCGCACGTGTTTTTACTCGACTAGCCTGCGGGATGCATCCTCTCGCACGTGTTTTTACTCGACTACCCTGCGGGATGCATCCTCTCGCACGTGTTTTTGCTCGACTAGCCATGCGCATCCCAAAAAACCTGCGCATGCGCATCCCACAAAACCTGCGTATGCGCATCCCACAAAACCTCGCACGTGTTTTTACTCGACTAGCCTGCGGGATGCATCCTCTCGCACGTGTTTTTACTCGACTAGCCTGCGGGATGCATCCTCTCGCACGTGTTTTTGCTCGACTAGCCATGCGCATCCCAAAAAACCTGCGCATGCGCATCCCAAAAAACCTGCGCATGCGCATCCCACAAAACCTGCGCATGCGCATCCCACAAAACCTCGCACGTGTTTTTACTCGACTAGCCTGCGGGATGCATCCTCTCGCACGTGTTTTTGCTCGGCTAGCCTGCGGGATGCATCCTCTCGCACGTGTTTTTGCTCGACTACCCATGCGCATCCCAAAAAACCTGCGCATGCGCATCCCAAAAAACCTGCGCATGCGCATCCCACAAAACCTGCGCATGCGCATCCCACAAAACCTCGCACGTGTTTTTCTCGACTAGCCTGCGGGATGCATCCTCTCGCACGTGTTTTTACTCGACTAGCCTGCGGGATGCATCGTCTCGCACGTGTTTTTACTCGACTAGCCTGCGGGATGCATCCTCTCGCACGTGTTTTTGCTCGACTAGCCATGCGCATCCCAAAAAACCTGCGCATGCGCATCCCAAAAAATCTGCGCATGCGCATCCCACAAAACCTCGCACGTGTTTGTGCTCGACTAGCCTGCGGGATGCATCCTTTCGCACGTGTTTTTACTCGACTAGCCTGCGGGATGCATCCTCTCGCACGTGTTTTTGCTCGACTAGCCTGCGGGATGCATCCTCTCGCACGTGTTTGTGCTCGACTAGCCAGCGGGATGCATCGTCTCGCACGTGTTTTTACTCGACTAGCCTGCGGGATGCATCCTCTCGCATGTGTTTTTGCTCGACTAGCCTGCGGGATGCATCCTCTCGCACGTGTTTTTGCTCGACTAGCCTGCGGGATGCATCCTCTCGCACGTGTTTTTGCTCGACTAGCCATGCGCATCCCAAAAAACCTGCGCATGCGCATCCCAAAAAATCTGCGCATGCGCATCCCACAAAACCTGCGCATGCGCATCCCACAAAACCTCGCACGTGTTTGTGCTCGACTAGCCTGCGGGATGCATCCTTTCGCACGTGTTTTTACTCGACTAGCCTGCGGGATGCATCCTCTCGCACGTGTTTGTGCTCGACTAGCCTGCGGGATGCATCCTCTCGCACGTGTTTTTGCTCGACTAGCCATGCGCATCCCAAAAAACCTGCGCATGCGCATCCCAAAAAATCTGCGCATGCGCATCCCACAAAACCTGCGCATGCGCATCCCACAAAACCTCGCACGTGTTTGTGCTCGACTAGCCTGCGGGATGCATCCTTTCGCACGTGTTTTTACTCGACTAGCCTGCGGGATGCATCCTCTCGCACGTGTTTTTGCTCGACTAGCCTGCGGGATGCATCCTCTCGCACGTGTTTGTGCTCGACTAGCCTGCGGGATGCATCCTCTCGCACGTGTTTTTGCTCGACTAGCCTGCGGGATGCATCCTCTCGCACGTGTTTTTGCTCGACTAGCCATGCGCATCCCAAAAAACCTGCGCATGCGCATCCCAAAAAATCTGCGCATGCGCATCCCACAAAACCTGCGTATGCGCATCCCACAAAACCTCGCACGTGTTTTTACTCGACTAGCCTGCGGGATGCATCCTCTCGCACGTGTTTTTACTCGACTAGCCTGCGGGATGCATCCTCTCGCACGTGTTTTTGCTCGGCTAGCCTGCGGGATGCATCCTCTCGCACGTGTTTTTGCTCGACTAGCCATGCGCATCCCAAAAAACCTGCGCATGCGCATCCCAAAAAACCTGCGCATGCGCATCCCACAAAACCTCGCACGTGTTTTTACTCGACTAGCCTGCGGGATGCATCCTCTCGCACGTGTTTTTACTCGACTAGCCTGCGGGATGCATCCTCTCGCACGTGTTTTTACTCGACTAGCCTGCGGGATGCATCCTCTCGCACGTGTTTTTACTCGACTAGCCTGCGGGATGCATCGTCTCGCACGTGTTTTTACTCGACTAGCCTGCGGGATGCATCCTCTCGCACGTGTTTTTGCTCGACTAGCCATGCGCATCCCAAAAATCCTGCGCATGCGCATCCCACAAAACCTGCGTATGCGCATCCCACAAAACCTCGCACGTGTTTTTACTCGACTAGCCTGCGGGATGCATCCTCTCGCACGTGTTTTTACTCGACTAGCCTGCGGGATGCATCCTCTCGCACGTGTTTTTGCTCGACTAGCCATGCGCATCCCAAAAAACCTGCGCATGCGCATCCCAAAAAACCTGCGCATGCGCATCCCACAAAACCTGCGCATGCGCATCCCACAAAACCTCGCACGTGTTTTTACTCGACTAGCCTGCGGGATGCATCCTCTCGCACGTGTTTTTGCTCGGCTAGCCTGCGGGATGCATCCTCTCGCACGTGTTTTTGCTCGACTACCCATGCGCATCCCAAAAAACCTGCGCATGCGCATCCCAAAAAACCTGCGCATGCGCATCCCACAAAACCTGCGCATGCGCATCCCACAAAACCTCGCACGTGTTTTTCTCGACTAGCCTGCGGGATGCATCCTCTCGCACGTGTTTTTACTCGACTAGCCTGCGGGATGCATCGTCTCGCACGTGTTTTTACTCGACTAGCCTGCGGGATGCATCCTCTCGCACGTGTTTTTGCTCGACTAGCCATGCGCATCCCAAAAAACCTGCGCATGCGCATCCCAAAAAATCTGCGCATGCGCATCCCACAAAACCTCGCACGTGTTTGTGCTCGACTAGCCTGCGGGATGCATCCTTTCGCACGTGTTTTTACTCGACTAGCCTGCGGGATGCATCCTCTCGCACGTGTTTTTGCTCGACTAGCCTGCGGGATGCATCCTCTCGCACGTGTTTGTGCTCGACTAGCCAGCGGGATGCATCGTCTCGCACGTGTTTTTACTCGACTAGCCTGCGGGATGCATCCTCTCGCATGTGTTTTTGCTCGACTAGCCTGCGGGATGCATCCTCTCGCACGTGTTTTTGCTCGACTAGCCTGCGGGATGCATCCTCTCGCACGTGTTTTTGCTCGACTAGCCATGCGCATCCCAAAAAACCTGCGCATGCGCATCCCAAAAAATCTGCGCATGCGCATCCCACAAAACCTGCGCATGCGCATCCCACAAAACCTCGCACGTGTTTGTGCTCGACTAGCCTGCGGGATGCATCCTTTCGCACGTGTTTTTACTCGACTAGCCTGCGGGATGCATCCTCTCGCACGTGTTTGTGCTCGACTAGCCTGCGGGATGCATCCTCTCGCACGTGTTTTTGCTCGACTAGCCATGCGCATCCCAAAAAACCTGCGCATGCGCATCCCAAAAAATCTGCGCATGCGCATCCCACAAAACCTGCGCATGCGCATCCCAAAAAATCTGCGCATGCGCATCCCACAAAACCTGCGCATGCGCATCCCACAAAACCTCGCACGTGTTTGTGCTCGACTAGCCTGCGGGATGCATCCTTTCGCACGTGTTTTTACTCGACTAGCCTGCGGGATGCATCCTCTCGCACGTGTTTTTGCTCGACTAGCCTGCGGGATGCATCCTCTCGCACGTGTTTGTGCTCGACTAGCCTGCGGGATGCATCCTCTCGCACGTGTTTTTGCTCGACTAGCCTGCGGGATGCATCCTCTCGCACGTGTTTTTGCTCGACTAGCCATGCGCATCCCAAAAAACCTGCGCATGCGCATCCCAAAAAATCTGCGCATGCGCATCCCACAAAACCTGCGCATGCGCATCCCACAAAACCTCGCACGTGTTTGTGCTCGACTAGCCTGCGGGATGCATCCTTTCGCACGTGTTTTTACTCGACTAGCCTGCGGGATGTATCCTCTCGCACGTGTTTTTGCTCGACTAGCCTGCGGGATGCATCCTCTCGCACGTGTTTGTGCTCGACTAGCCTGCGGGATGCATCCTCTCGCACGTGTTTTTACTCGACTAGCCTGCGGGATGCATCCTCTCGCACGTGTTTTTGCTCGACTAGCCTGCGGGATGCATCCTCTCGCACGTGTTTTTGCTCGACTAGCCTGCGGGATGCATCCTCTCGCACGTGTTTTTACTCGACTAGCCTGCGGGATGCATCCTCTCGCACGTGTTTTTACTCGACTACCCTGCGGGATGCATCCTCTCGCACGTGTTTTTGCTCGACTAGCCATGCGCATCCCAAAAAACCTGCGCATGCGCATCCCAAAAAACCTGCGCATGCGCATCCCACAAAACCTGCGTATGCGCATCCCACAAAACCTCGCACGTGTTTTTACTCGACTAGCCTGCGGGATGCATCCTCTCGCACGTGTTTTTACTCGACTAGCCTGCGGGATGCATCCTCTCGCACGTGTTTTTGCTCGGCTAGCCTGCGGGATGCATCCTCTCGCACGTGTTTTTGCTCGACTAGCCATGCGCATCCCAAAAAACCTGCGCATGCGCATCCAAAAAAACCTGCGCATGCGCATCCCACAAAACCTCGCACGTGTTTTTACTCGACTAGCCTGCGGGATGCATCCTCTCGCACGTGTTTTTACTCGACTAGCCTGCGGGATGCATCCTCTCGCACGTGTTTTTACTCGACTAGCCTGCGGGATGCATCCTCTCGCACGTGTTTTTACTCGACTAGCCTGCGGGATGCATCGTCTCGCACGTGTTTTTACTCGACTAGCCTGCGGGATGCATCCTCTCGCACGTGTTTTTGCTCGACTAGCCATGCGCATCCCAAAAAACCTGCGCATGCGCATCCCAAAAAATCTGCGCATGCGCATCCCACAAAACCTGCGCATGCGCATCCCACAAAACCTCGCACGTGTTTGTGCTCGACTAGCCTGCGGGATGCATCCTTTCGCACGTGTTTTTACTCGACTAGCCTGCGGGATGCATCCTCTCGCACGTGTTTTTGCTCGACTAGCCTGCGGGATGCATCCTCTCGCACGTGTTTTTACTCGACTAGCCTGCGGGATGCATCCTCTCGCACGTGTTTTGACTCGACTACCCTGCGGGATGCATCCTCTCGCACGTGTTTTTGCTCGACTAGCCATGCGCATCCCAAAAAACCTGCGCATGCGCATCCCAAAAAACCTGCGCATGCGCATCCCACAAAACCTGCGTATGCGCATCCCACAAAACCTCGCACGTGTTTTTACTCGACTAGCCTGCGGGATGCATCCTCTCGCACGTGTTTTTACTCGACTAGCCTGCGGGATGCATCGTCTCGCACGTGTTTTTACTCGACTAGCCTGCGGGATGCATCCTCTCGCACGTGTTTGTGCTCGACTAGCCTGCGGGATGCATCCTCTCGCACGTGTTTTTACTCGACTAGCCTGCGGGATGTATCCTCTCGCACGTGTTTTTGCTCGACTAGCCTGCGGGATGCATCCTCTCGCACGTGTTTTTGCTCGACTAGCCTGCGGGATGCATCCTCTCGCACGTGTTTTTACTCGACTAGCCTGCGGGATGCATCCTCTCGCACGTGTTTTTACTCGAATACCCTGCGGGATGCATCCTCTCGCACGTGTTTTTGCTCGACTAGCCATGCGCATCCCAAAAAACCTGCGCATGCGCACCCCAAAAAATCTGCGCATGCGCATCCCACAAAACCTGCGCATGCGCATCCCACAAAACCTCGCACGTGTTTTTGCTCGACTAGCCTGCGGGATGCATCCTCTCGCACGTGTTTGTGCTCGACTAGCCTGCGGGATGCATCCTCTCGCACGTGTTTTTACTCGACTAGCCTGCGGGATGCATCCTCTCGCACGTGTTTTTGCTCGACTAGCCTGCGGGATGCATCCTCTCGCACGTGTTTTTGCTCGACTAGCCTGCGGGATGCATCCTCTCGCACGTGTTTTTGCTCGACTAGCCATGCGCATCCCAAAAAACCTGCGCATGCGCATCCCAAAAAACCTGCGCATGCGCATCCCAAAAAATCTGCGCATGCGCATCCCACAAAACCTGCGCATGCGCATCCCACAAAACCTCGCACGTGTTTGTGCTCGACTAGCCTGCGGGATGCATCCTTTCGCACGTGTTTTTACTCGACTAGCCTGCGGGATGTATCCTCTCGCACGTGTTTTTGCTCGACTAGCCTGCGGGATGCATCCTCTCGCACGTGTTTGTGCTCGACTAGCCTGCGGGATGCATCCTCTCGCACGTGTTTTTACTCGACTAGCCTGCGGGATGCATCCTCTCGCACGTGTTTTTGCTCGACTAGCCTGCGGGATGCATCCTCTCGCACGTGTTTTTGCTCGACTAGCCTGCGGGATGCATCCTCTCGCACGTGTTTTTACTCGACTAGCCTGCGGGATGCATCCTCTCGCACGTGTTTTTACTCGACTAGCCTGCGGGATGCATCCTCTCGCACGTGTTTTTGCTCGACTAGCCTGCGGGATGCATCCTCTCGCACGTGTTTTTGCTCGACTAGCCTGCGGGATGCATCCTCTCGCACGTGTTTTTACTCGACTAGCCTGCGGGATGCATCCTCTCGCACGTGTTTTTACTCGAATACCCTGCGGGATGCATCCTCTCGCACGTGTTTTTGCTCGACTAGCCATGCGCATCCCAAAAAACCTGCGCATGCGCACCCCAAAAAATCTGCGCATGCGCATCCCACAAAACCTGCGCATGCGCATCCCACAAAACCTCGCACGTGTTTGTGCTCGACTAGCCTGCGGGATGCATCCTTTCGCACGTGTTTTTACTCGACTAGCCTGCGGGATGCATCCTCTCGCACGTGTTTTTGCTCGACTAGCCTGCGGGATGCATCCTCTCGCACGTGTTTGTGCTCGACTAGCCTGCGGGATGCATCCTCTCGCACGTGTTTTTACTCGACTAGCCTGCGGGATGCATCCTCTCGCACGTGTTTTTGCTCGACTAGCCTGCGGGATGCATCCTCTCGCACATGTTTTTGCTCGACTAGCCTGCGGGATGCATCCTCTCGCACGTGTTTTTGCTCGACTAGCCATGCGCATCCCAAAAAACCTGCGCATGCGCATCCCAAAAAATCTGCGCATGCGCATCCCACAAAACCTGCGCATGCGCATCCCACAAAACCTCGCACGTGTTTGTGCTCGACTAGCCTGCGGGATGCATCCTTTCGCACGTGTTTTTACTCGACTAGCCTGCGGGATGTATCCTCTCGCACGTGTTTTTGCTCGACTAGCCTGCGGGATGCATCCTCTCGCACGTGTTTGTGCTCGACTAGCCTGCGGGATGCATCCTCTCGCACGTGTTTTTACTCGACTAGCCTGCGGGATGCATCCTCTCGCACGTGTTTTTGCTCGACTAGCCTGCGGGATGCATCCTCTCGCACGTGTTTTTGCTCGACTAGCCTGCGGGATGCATCCTCTCGCACGTGTTTTTACTCGACTAGCCTGCGGGATGCATCCTCTCGCACGTGTTTTTACTCGACTACCCTGCGGGATGCATCCTCTCGCACGTGTTTTTGCTCGACTAGCCATGCGCATCCCAAAAAACCTGCGCATGCGCATCCCAAAAAAACTGCGCATGCGCATCCCAAAAAACCTGCGCATGCGCATCCCACAAAACCTGCGTATGCGCATCCCACAAAACCTCGCACGTGTTTTTACTCGACTAGCCTGCGGGATGCATCCTCTCGCACGTGTTTTTACTCGACTAGCCTGCGGGATGCATCCTCTCGCACGTGTTTTTGCTCGGCTAGCCTGCGGGATGCATCCTCTCGCACGTGTTTTTGCTCGACTAGCCATGCGCATCCCAAAAAACCTGCGCATGCGCATCCCAAAAAACCTGCGCATGCGCATCCCACAAAACCTCGCACGTGTTTTTACTCGACTAGCCTGCGGGATGCATCCTCTCGCACGTGTTTTTACTCGACTAGCCAGCGGGATGCATCCTCTCGCACGTGTTTTTACTCGACTAGCCTGCGGGATGCATCCTCTCGCACGTGTTTTTACTCGACTAGCCTGCGGGATGCATCCTCTCGCACGTGTTTTTGCTCGACTAGCCTGCGGGATGCATCCTCTCGCACGTGTTTTCACTCGACTAGCCTGCGGGATGCATCCTCTCGCACGTGTTTTGACTCGACTACCCTGCGGGATGCATCCTCTCGCACGTGTTTTTGCTCGACTAGCCATGCGCATCCCAAAAAACCTGCGCATGCGCATCCCAAAAAACCTGCGCATGCGCATCCCAAAAAATCTGCGCATGCGCATCCCACAAAACCTGCGCATGCGCATCCCACAAAACCTCGCACGTGTTTGTGCTCGACTAGCCTGCGGGATGCATCCTCTCGCACGTGTTTTTACTCGACTAGCCTGCGGGATGCATCCTCTCCCACGTGTTTTTGCTCGACTAGCCTGCGGGATGCATCCTCTCGCACGTGTTTTTGCTCGACTAGCCTGCGGGATGCATCCTCTCGCACGTGTTTTTACTCGACTAGCCTGCGGGATGCATCCTCTCGCACGTGTTTTTACTCGACTACCCTGCGGGATGCATCCTCTCGCACGTGTTTTTGCTCGACTAGCCATGCGCATCCCAAAAAACCTGCGCATGCGCATCCCACAAAACCTGCGTATGCGCATCCCACAAAACCTCGCACGTGTTTTTACTCGACTAGCCTGCGGGATGCATCCTTTCGCACGTGTTTTTACTCGACTAGCCTGCGGGATGCATCCTCTCGCACGTGTTTTTGCTCGACTAGCCATGCGCATCCCAAAAAACCTGCGCATGCGCATCCCAAAAAATCTGCGCATGCGCATCCCACAAAACCTGCGCATGCGCATCCCACAAAACCTCGCACGTGTTTGTGCTCGACTAGCCTGCGGGATGCATCCTCTCGCACGTGTTTGTGCTCGACTAGCCTGCGGGATGCATCCTCTCGCACGTGTTTTTGCTCGACTAGCCTGCGGGATGCATCCTCTCGCACGTGTTTTTGCTCGACTAGCCATGCGCATCCCAAAAAACCTGCGCATGCGCATCCCAAAAAATCTGCGCATGCGCATCCCACAAAACCTCGCACGTGTTTGTGCTCGACTAGCCTGCGGGATGCATCCTTTCGCACGTGTTTTTACTCGACTAGCCTGCGGGATGTATCCTCTCGCACGTGTTTTTGCTCGACTAGCCTGCGGGATGCATCCTCTCGCACGTGTTTGTGCTCGACTAGCCTGCGGGATGCATCCTCTCGCACGTGTTTTTACTCGACTAGCCTGCGGGATGCATCCTCTCGCACGTGTTTTTGCTCGACTAGCCTGCGGGATGCATCCTCTCGCACGTGTTTTTGCTCGACTAGCCTGCGGGATGCATCCTCTCGCACGTGTTTTTACTCGACTAGCCTGCGGGATGCATCCTCTCGCACGTGTTTTTACTCGACTACCCTGCGGGATGCATCCTCTCGCACGTGTTTTTGCTCGACTAGCCATGCGCATCCCAAAAAACCTGCGCATGCGCATCCCAAAAAACCTGCGCATGCGCATCCCACAAAACCTGCGCATGCGCATCCCACAAAACCTCGCACGTGTTTTTACTCGACTAGCCTGCGGGATGCATCCTCTCGCACGTGTTTTTACTCGACTAGCCTGCGGGATGCATCCTCTCGCACGTGTTTTTACTCGACTAGCCTGCGGGATGCATCCTCTCGCACGTGTTTTTACTCGACTAGCCTGCGGGATGCATCGTCTCGCACGTGTTTTTACTCGACTAGCCTGCGGGATGCATCCTCTCGCACGTGTTTTTGCTCGACTAGCCATGCGCATCCCAAAAAACCTGCGCATGCGCATCCCAAAAAATCTGCGCATGCGCATCCCACAAAACCTGCGCATGCGCATCCCACAAAACCTCGCACGTGTTTGTGCTCGACTAGCCTGCGGGATGCATCCTTTCGCACGTGTTTTTACTCGACTAGCCTGCGGGATGCATCCTCTCGCACGTGTTTTTGCTCGACTAGCCTGCGGGATGCATCCTCTCGCACGTGTTTTTACTCGACTAGCCTGCGGGATGCATCCTCTCGCACGTGTTTTTGCTCGACTAGCCTGCGGGATGCATCCTCTCGCACGTGTTTTTGCTCGACTAGCCTGCGGGATGCATCCTCTCGCACGTGTTTTTACTCGACTAGCCTGCGGGATGCATCCTCTCGCACGTGTTTTTACTCGACTACCCTGCGGGATGCATCCTCTCGCACGTGTTTTTGCTCGACTAGCCATGCGCATCCCAAAAAACCTGCGCATGCGCATCCCAAAAAAACTGCGCATGCGCATCCCAAAAAACCTGCGCATGCGCATCCCACAAAACCTGCGTATGCGCATCCCACAAAACCTCGCACGTGTTTTTACTCGACTAGCCTGCGGGATGCATCCTCTCGCACGTGTTTTTACTCGACTAGCCTGCGGGATGCATCCTCTCGCACGTGTTTTTGCTCGGCTAGCCTGCGGGATGCATCCTCTCGCACGTGTTTTTGCTCGACTAGCCATGCGCATCCCAAAAAACCTGCGCATGCGCATCCCAAAAAACCTGCGCATGCGCATCCCAAAAAACCTGCGCATGCGCATCCCACAAAACCTCGCACGTGTTTTTACTCGACTAGCCTGCGGGATGCATCCTCTCGCACGTGTTTTTACTCGACTAGCCAGCGGGATGCATCCTCTCGCACGTGTTTTTACTCGACTAGCCTGCGGGATGCATCCTCTCGCACGTGTTTTTACTCGACTAGCCTGCGGGATGCATCGTCTCGCACGTGTTTTTACTCGACTAGCCTGCGGGATGCATCCTCTCGCACGTGTTTTTGCTCGACTAGCCATGCGCATCCCAAAAAAACCTGCGGATGCGCATCCCAAAAAATCTGCGCATGCGCATCCCACAAAACCTGCGCATGCGCATCCCACAAAACCTCGCACGTGTTTGTGCTCGACTAGCCTGCGGGATGCATCCTTTCGCACGTGTTTTTACTCGACTAGCCTGCGGGATGCATCCTCTCGCACGTGTTTTTGCTCGACTAGCCTGCGGGATGCATCCTCTCGCACGTGTTTTCACTCGACTAGCCTGCGGGATGCATCCTCTCGCACGTGTTTTGACTCGACTACCCTGCGGGATGCATCCTCTCGCACGTGTTTTTGCTCGACTAGCCATGCGCATCCCAAAAAACCTGCGCATGCGCATCCCAAAAAACCTGCGCATGCGCATCCCAAAAAATCTGCGCATGCGCATCCCACAAAACCTGCGCATGCGCATCCCACAAAACCTCGCACGTGTTTGTGCTCGACTAGCCTGCGGGATGCATCCTCTCGCACGTGTTTTTACTCGACTAGCCTGCGGGATGCATCCTCTCCCACGTGTTTTTGCTCGACTAGCCTGCGGGATGCATCCTCTCGCACGTGTTTTTGCTCGACTAGCCTGCGGGATGCATCCTCTCGCACGTGTTTTTACTCGACTAGCCTGCGGGATGCATCCTCTCGCACGTGTTTTTACTCGACTACCCTGCGGGATGCATCCTCTCGCACGTGTTTTTGCTCGACTAGCCATGCGCATCCCAAAAAACCTGCGCATGCGCATCCCACAAAACCTGCGTATGCGCATCCCACAAAACCTCGCACGTGTTTTTACTCGACTAGCCTGCGGGATGCATCCTTTCGCACGTGTTTTTACTCGACTAGCCTGCGGGATGCATCCTCTCGCACGTGTTTTTGCTCGACTAGCCATGCGCATCCCAAAAAACCTGCGCATGCGCATCCCAAAAAATCTGCGCATGCGCATCCCACAAAACCTGCGCATGCGCATCCCACAAAACCTCGCACGTGTTTGTGCTCGACTAGCCTGCGGGATGCATCCTCTCGCACGTGTTTGTGCTCGACTAGCCTGCGGGATGCATCCTCTCGCACGTGTTTTTGCTCGACTAGCCTGCGGGATGCATCCTCTCGCACGTGTTTTTGCTCGACTAGCCATGCGCATCCCAAAAAACCTGCGCATGCGCATCCCAAAAAATCTGCGCATGCGCATCCCACAAAACCTCGCACGTGTTTGTGCTCGACTAGCCTGCGGGATGCATCCTTTCGCACGTGTTTTTACTCGACTAGCCTGCGGGATGTATCCTCTCGCACGTGTTTTTGCTCGACTAGCCTGCGGGATGCATCCTCTCGCACGTGTTTGTGCTCGACTAGCCTGCGGGATGCATCCTCTCGCACGTGTTTTTACTCGACTAGCCTGCGGGATGCATCCTCTCGCACGTGTTTTTGCTCGACTAGCCTGCGGGATGCATCCTCTCGCACGTGTTTTTGCTCGACTAGCCTGCGGGATGCATCCTCTCGCACGTGTTTTTACTCGACTAGCCTGCGGGATGCATCCTCTCGCACGTGTTTTTACTCGACTACCCTGCGGGATGCATCCTCTCGCACGTGTTTTTGCTCGACTAGCCATGCGCATCCCAAAAAACCTGCGCATGCGCATCCCAAAAAACCTGCGCATGCGCATCCCACAAAACCTGCGCATGCGCATCCCACAAAACCTCGCACGTGTTTTTACTCGACTAGCCTGCGGGATGCATCCTCTCGCACGTGTTTTTACTCGACTAGCCTGCGGGATGCATCCTCTCGCACGTGTTTTTACTCGACTAGCCTGCGGGATGCATCCTCTCGCACGTGTTTTTACTCGACTAGCCTGCGGGATGCATCGTCTCGCACGTGTTTTTACTCGACTAGCCTGCGGGATGCATCCTCTCGCACGTGTTTTTGCTCGACTAGCCATGCGCATCCCAAAAAACCTGCGCATGCGCATCCCAAAAAATCTGCGCATGCGCATCCCACAAAACCTGCGCATGCGCATCCCACAAAACCTCGCACGTGTTTGTGCTCGACTAGCCTGCGGGATGCATCCTTTCGCACGTGTTTTTACTCGACTAGCCTGCGGGATGCATCCTCTCGCACGTGTTTTTGCTCGACTAGCCTGCGGGATGCATCCTCTCGCACGTGTTTTTACTCGACTAGCCTGCGGGATGCATCCTCTCGCACGTGTTTTGACTCGACTACCCTGCGGGATGCATCCTCTCGCACGTGTTTTTGCTCGACTAGCCATGCGCATCCCAAAAAACCTGCGCATGCGCATCCCAAAAAACCTGCGCATGCGCATCCCACAAAACCTGCGTATGCGCATCCCACAAAACCTCGCACGTGTTTTTACTCGACTAGCCTGCGGGATGCATCCTCTCGCACGTGTTTTTACTCGACTAGCCTGCGGGATGCATCGTCTCGCACGTGTTTTTACTCGACTAGCCTGCGGGATGCATCCTCTCGCACGTGTTTGTGCTCGACTAGCCTGCGGGATGCATCCTCTCGCACGTGTTTTTACTCGACTAGCCTGCGGGATGTATCCTCTCGCACGTGTTTTTGCTCGACTAGCCTGCGGGATGCATCCTCTCGCACGTGTTTTTGCTCGACTAGCCTGCGGGATGCATCCTCTCGCACGTGTTTTTACTCGACTAGCCTGCGGGATGCATCCTCTCGCACGTGTTTTTACTCGAATACCCTGCGGGATGCATCCTCTCGCACGTGTTTTTGCTCGACTAGCCATGCGCATCCCAAAAAACCTGCGCATGCGCACCCCAAAAAATCTGCGCATGCGCATCCCACAAAACCTGCGCATGCGCATCCCACAAAACCTCGCACGTGTTTGTGCTCGACTAGCCTGCGGGATGCATCCTTTCGCACGTGTTTTTACTCGACTAGCCTGCGGGATGCATCCTCTCGCACGTGTTTTTGCTCGACTAGCCTGCGGGATGCATCCTCTCGCACGTGTTTGTGCTCGACTAGCCTGCGGGATGCATCCTCTCGCACGTGTTTTTACTCGACTAGCCTGCGGGATGCATCCTCTCGCACGTGTTTTTGCTCGACTAGCCTGCGGGATGCATCCTCTCGCACGTGTTTTTGCTCGACTAGCCTGCGGGATGCATCCTCTCGCACGTGTTTTTGCTCGACTAGCCATGCGCATCCCAAAAAACCTGCGCATGCGCATCCCAAAAAACCTGCGCATGCGCATCCCAAAAAATCTGCGCATGCGCATCCCACAAACCCTGCGCATGCGCATCCCACAAAACCTCGCACGTGTTTGTGCTCGACTAGCCTGCGGGATGCATCCTTTCGCACGTGTTTTTACTCGACTAGCCTGCGGGATGTATCCTCTCGCACGTGTTTTTGCTCGACTAGCCTGCGGGATGCATCCTCTCGCACGTGTTTGTGCTCGACTAGCCTGCGGGATGCATCCTCTCGCACGTGTTTTTACTCGACTAGCCTGCGGGATGCATCCTCTCGCACGTGTTTTTGCTCGACTAGCCTGCGGGATGCATCCTCTCGCACGTGTTTTTGCTCGACTAGCCTGCGGGATGCATCCTCTCGCACGTGTTTTTACTCGACTAGCCTGCGGGATGCATCCTCTCGCACGTGTTTTTACTCGACTACCCTGCGGGATGCATCCTCTCGCACGTGTTTTTGCTCGACTAGCCATGCGCATCCCAAAAAACCTGCGCATGCGCATCCCAAAAAGTCTGCGCATGCGCATCCCACAAAACCTGCGCATGCGCATCCCACAAAACCTCGCACGTGTTTGTGCTCGACTAGCCTGCGGGATGCATCCTTTCGCACGTGTTTTTACTCGACTAGCCTGCGGGATGCATCCTCTCGCACGTGTTTTTGCTCGACTAGCCATGCGCATCCCAAAAAACCTGCGCATGCGCATCCCAAAAAACCTGCGCATGCGCATCCCACAAAACCTCGCACGTGTTTTTACTCGACTAGCCTGCGGGATGCATCCTCTCGCACGTGTTTTTACTCGACTAGCCTGCGGGATGCATCGTCTCGCACGTGTTTTTACTCGACTAGCCTGCGGGATGCATCCTCTCGCACGTGTTTGTGCTCGACTAGCCTGCGGGATGCATCCTCTCGCACGTGTTTTTACTCGACTAGCCTGCGGGATGCATCCTCTCGCACGTGTTTTTGCTCGACTAGCCTGCGGGATGCATCCTCTCGCACGTGTTTTTGCTCGACTAGCCTGCGGGATGCATCCTCTCGCACGTGTTTTTACTCGACTAGCCTGCGGGATGCATCCTCTCGCACGTGTTTTTACTCGAATACCCTGCGGGATGCATCCTCTCGCACGTGTTTTTGCTCGACTAGCCATGCGCATCCCAAAAAACCTGCGCATGCGCACCCCAAAAAATCTGCGCATGCGCATCCCACAAAACCTGCGCATGCGCATCCCACAAAACCTCGCACGTGTTTGTGCTCGACTAGCCTGCGGGATGCATCCTTTCGCACGTGTTTTTACTCGACTAGCCTGCGGGATGCATCCTCTCGCACGTGTTTTTGCTCGACTAGCCTGCGGGATGCATCCTCTCGCACGTGTTTGTGCTCGACTAGCCTGCGGGATGCATCCTCTCGCACGTGTTTTTACTCGACTAGCCTGCGGGATGCATCCTCTCGCACGTGTTTTTGCTCGACTAGCCTGCGGGATGCATCCTCTCGCACATGTTTTTGCTCGACTAGCCTGCGGGATGCATCCTCTCGCACGTGTTTTTGCTCGACTAGCCATGCGCATCCCAAAAAACCTGCGCATGCGCATCCCAAAAAATCTGCGCATGCGCATCCCACAAAACCTGCGCATGCGCATCCCACAAAACCTCGCACGTGTTTGTACTCGACTAGCCTGCGGGATGCATCCTTTCGCACGTGTTTTTACTCGACTAGCCTGCGGGATGTATCCTCTCGCACGTGTTTTTGCTCGACTAGCCTGCGGGATGCATCCTCTCGCACGTGTTTTTACTCGACTAGCCTGCGGGATGCATCCTCTCGCACGTGTTTTTGCTCGACTAGCCTGCGGGATGCATCCTCTCGCACGTGTTTTTGCTCGACTAGCCTGCGGGATGCATCCTCTCGCACGTGTTTTTACTCGACTAGCCTGCGGGATGCATCCTCTCGCACGTGTTTTTACTCGACTACCCTGCGGGATGCATCCTCTCGCACGTGTTTTTGCTCGACTAGCCATGCGCATCCCAAAAAACCTGCGCATGCGCATCCCAAAAAATCTGCGCATGCGCATCCCACAAAACCTGCGCATGCGCATCCCACAAAACCTCGCACGTGTTTGTGCTCGACTAGCCTGCGGGATGCATCCTTTCGCACGTGTTTTTACTCGACTAGCCTGCGGGATGCATCCTCTCGCACGTGTTTTTGCTCGACTAGCCATGCGCATCCCAAAAAACCTGCGCATGCGCATCCCAAAAAACCTGCGCATGCGCATCCCACAAAACCTGCGTATGCGCATCCCACAAAACCTCGCACGTGTTTTTACTCGACTAGCCTGCGGGATGCATCCTCTCGCACGTGTTTTTACTCGACTAGCCTGCGGGATGCATCGTCTCGCACGTGTTTTTACTCGACTAGCCTGCGGGATGCATCCTCTCGCACGTGTTTGTGCTCGACTAGCCTGCGGGATGCATCCTCTCGCACGTGTTTTTACTCGACTAGCCTGCGGGATGCATCCTCTCGCACGTGTTTTTGCTCGACTAGCCTGCGGGATGCATCCTCTCGCACGTGTTTTTGCTCGACTAGCCTGCGGGATGCATCCTCTCGCACGTGTTTTTACTCGACTAGCCTGCGGGATGCATCCTCTCGCACGTGTTTTTACTCGAATACCCTGCGGGATGCATCCTCTCGCACGTGTTTTTGCTCGACTAGCCATGCGCATCCCAAAAAACCTGCGCATGCGCACCCCAAAAAATCTGCGCATGCGCATCCCACAAAACCTGCGCATGCGCATCCCACAAAACCTCGCACGTGTTTGTGCTCGACTAGCCTGCGGGATGCATCCTTTCGCACGTGTTTTTACTCGACTAGCCTGCGGGATGCATCCTCTCGCACGTGTTTTTGCTCGACTAGCCTGCGGGATGCATCCTCTCGCACGTGTTTGTGCTCGACTAGCCTGCGGGATGCATCCTCTCGCACGTGTTTTTACTCGACTAGCCTGCGGGATGCATCCTCTCGCACGTGTTTTTGCTCGACTAGCCTGCGGGATGCATCCTCTCGCACATGTTTTTGCTCGACTAGCCTGCGGGATGCATCCTCTCGCACGTGTTTTTGCTCGACTAGCCATGCGCATCCCAAAAAACCTGCGCATGCGCATCCCAAAAAATCTGCGCATGCGCATCCCACAAAACCTGCGCATGCGCATCCCACAAAACCTCGCACGTGTTTGTACTCGACTAGCCTGCGGGATGCATCCTTTCGCACGTGTTTTTACTCGACTAGCCTGCGGGATGTATCCTCTCGCACGTGTTTTTGCTCGACTAGCCTGCGGGATGCATCCTCTCGCACGTGTTTGTGCTCGACTAGCCTGCGGGATGCATCCTCTCGCACGTGTTTTTACTCGACTAGCCTGCGGGATGCATCCTCTCGCACGTGTTTTTGCTCGACTAGCCTGCGGGATGCATCCTCTCGCACGTGTTTTTGCTCGACTAGCCTGCGGGATGCATCCTCTCGCACGTGTTTTTACTCGACTAGCCTGCGGGATGCATCCTCTCGCACGTGTTTTTACTCGACTACCCTGCGGGATGCATCCTCTCGCACGTGTTTTTGCTCGACTAGCCATGCGCATCCCAAAAAACCTGCGCATGCGCATCCCAAAAAACCTGCGCATGCGCATCCCAAAAAACCTGCGCATGCGCATCCCACAAAACCTGCGTATGCGCATCCCACAAAACCTCGCACGTGTTTTTACTCGACTAGCCTGCGGGATGCATCCTCTCGCACGTGTTTTTACTCGACTAGCCTGCGGGATGTATCCTCTCGCACGTGTTTTTGCTCGGCTAGCCTGCGGGATGCATCCTCTCGCACGTGTTTTTGCTCGACTAGCCATGCGCATCCCAAAAAACCTGCGCATGCGCATCCCAAAAAACCTGCGCATGCGCATCCCACAAAACCTCGCACGTGTTTTTACTCGACTAGCCTGCGGGATGCATCCTCTCGCACGTGTTTTTACTCGACTAGCCAGCGGGATGCATCCTCTCGCACGTGTTTTTACTCGACTAGCCTGCGGGATGCATCCTCTCGCACGTGTTTTTACTCGACTAGCCTGCGGGATGCATCGTCTCGCACGTGTTTTTACTCGACTAGCCTGCGGGATGCATCCTCTCGCACGTGTTTTTGCTCGACTAGCCATGCGCATCCCAAAAAAACCTGCGGATGCGCATCCCAAAAAATCTGCGCATGCGCATCCCACAAAACCTGCGCATGCGCATCCCACAAAACCTCGCACGTGTTTGTGCTCGACTAGCCTGCGGGATGCATCCTTTCGCACGTGTTTTTACTCGACTAGCCTGCGGGATGCATCCTCTCGCACGTGTTTTTACTCGACTAGCCTGCGGGATGCATCCTCTCGCACGTGTTTTCACTCGACTAGCCTGCGGGATGCATCCTCTCGCACGTGTTTTGACTCGACTACCCTGCGGGATGCATCCTCTCGCACGTGTTTTTGCTCGACTAGCCATGCGCATCCCAAAAAACCTGCGCATGCGCATCCCAAAAAACCTGCGCATGCGCATCCCAAAAAACCTGCGCATGCGCATCCCACATAACCTGCGTATGCGCATCCCACAAAACCTCGCACGTGTTTTTACTCGACTAGCCTGCGGGATGCATCCTCTCGCACGTGTTTTTACTCGACTAGCCTGCGGGATGCATCGTCTCGCACGTGTTTTTACTCGACTAGCCTGCGGGATGCATCCTCTCGCACGTGTTTGTGCTCGACTAGCCTGCGGGATGCATCCTCTCGCACGTGTTTTTACTCGACTAGCCTGCGGGATGCATCCTCTCGCACGTGTTTTTGCTCGACTAGCCTGCGGGATGCATCCTCTCGCACGTGTTTTTGCTCGACTAGCCTGCGGGATGCATCCTCTCGCACGTGTTTTTACTCGACTAGCCTGCGGGATGCATCCTCTCGCACGTGTTTTTGCTCGACTAGCCTGCGGGATGCATCCTCTCGCACGTGTTTTTACTCGACTAGCCTGCGGGATGCATCCTCTCGCACGTGTTTTTACTCGACTACCCTGCGGGATGCATCCTCTCGCACGTGTTTTTGCTCGACTAGCCTGCGGGATGCATCCTCTCGCACGTGTTTTTGCTCGACTAGCCTGCGGGATGCATCCTCTCGCACGTGTTTTTGCTCGACTAGCCTGCGGGATGCATCCTCTCGCACGTGTTTTTGCTCGACTAGCCTGCGGGATGCATCCTCTCGCACGTGTTTTTACTCGACTAGCCTGCGGGATGCATCCTCTCGCACGTGTTTTTGCTCGACTAGCCTGCGGGATGCATCCTCTCGCACGTGTTTTTGCTCGACTAGCCTGCGGGATGCATCCTCTCGCACGTGTTTTTACTCGACTAGCCTGCGGGATGCATCCTCTCGCACGTGTTTTTACTCGACTACCCTGCGGGATGCATCCTCTCGCACGTGTTTTTGCTCGACTAGCCATGCGCATCCCAAAAAACCTGCGCATGCGCATCCCAAAAAACCTGCGCATGCGCATCCCACAAAACCTGCGCATGCGCATCCCACAAAACCTCGCACGTGTTTTTACTCGACTAGCCTGCGGGATGCATCCTCTCGCACGTGTTTTTACTCGACTAGCCTGCGGGATGCATCCTCTCGCACGTGTTTTTACTCGACTAGCCTGCGGGATGCATCCTCTCGCACGTGTTTTTACTCGACTAGCCTGCGGGATGCATCGTCTCGCACGTGTTTTTACTCGACTAGCCTGCGGGATGCATCCTCTCGCACGTGTTTTTGCTCGACTAGCCATGCGCATCCCAAAAAACCTGCGCATGCGCATCCCAAAAAATCTGCGCATGCGCATCCCACAAAACCTGCGCATGCGCATCCCACAAAACCTCGCACGTGTTTGTGCTCGACTAGCCTGCGGGATGCATCCTTTCGCACGTGTTTTTACTCGACTAGCCTGCGGGATGCATCCTCTCGCACGTGTTTTTGCTCGACTAGCCTGCGGGATGCATCCTCTCGCACGTGTTTTTACTCGACTAGCCTGCGGGATGCATCCTCTCGCACGTGTTTTTGCTCGACTAGCCTGCGGGATGCATCCTCTCGCACGTGTTTTTGCTCGACTAGCCTGCGGGATGCATCCTCTCGCACGTGTTTTTACTCGACTAGCCTGCGGGATGCATCCTCTCGCACGTGTTTTTACTCGACTACCCTGCGGGATGCATCCTCTCGCACGTGTTTTTGCTCGACTAGCCATGCGCATCCCAAAAAACCTGCGCATGCGCATCCCAAAAAAACTGCGCATGCGCATCCCAAAAAACCTGCGCATGCGCATCCCACAAAACCTGCGTATGCGCATCCCACAAAACCTCGCACGTGTTTTTACTCGACTAGCCTGCGGGATGCATCCTCTCGCACGTGTTTTTACTCGACTAGCCTGCGGGATGCATCCTCTCGCACGTGTTTTTGCTCGGCTAGCCTGCGGGATGCATCCTCTCGCACGTGTTTTTGCTCGACTAGCCATGCGCATCCCAAAAAACCTGCGCATGCGCATCCCAAAAAACCTGCGCATGCGCATCCCAAAAAACCTGCGCATGCGCATCCCACAAAACCTCGCACGTGTTTTTACTCGACTAGCCTGCGGGATGCATCCTCTCGCACGTGTTTTTACTCGACTAGCCAGCGGGATGCATCCTCTCGCACGTGTTTTTACTCGACTAGCCTGCGGGATGCATCCTCTCGCACGTGTTTTTACTCGACTAGCCTGCGGGATGCATCGTCTCGCACGTGTTTTTACTCGACTAGCCTGCGGGATGCATCCTCTCGCACGTGTTTTTGCTCGACTAGCCATGCGCATCCCAAAAAAACCTGCGGATGCGCATCCCAAAAAATCTGCGCATGCGCATCCCACAAAACCTGCGCATGCGCATCCCACAAAACCTCGCACGTGTTTGTGCTCGACTAGCCTGCGGGATGCATCCTTTCGCACGTGTTTTTACTCGACTAGCCTGCGGGATGCATCCTCTCGCACGTGTTTTTGCTCGACTAGCCTGCGGGATGCATCCTCTCGCACGTGTTTTCACTCGACTAGCCTGCGGGATGCATCCTCTCGCACGTGTTTTGACTCGACTACCCTGCGGGATGCATCCTCTCGCACGTGTTTTTGCTCGACTAGCCATGCGCATCCCAAAAAACCTGCGCATGCGCATCCCAAAAAACCTGCGCATGCGCATCCCAAAAAATCTGCGCATGCGCATCCCACAAAACCTGCGCATGCGCATCCCACAAAACCTCGCACGTGTTTGTGCTCGACTAGCCTGCGGGATGCATCCTCTCGCACGTGTTTTTACTCGACTAGCCTGCGGGATGCATCCTCTCCCACGTGTTTTTGCTCGACTAGCCTGCGGGATGCATCCTCTCGCACGTGTTTTTGCTCGACTAGCCTGCGGGATGCATCCTCTCGCACGTGTTTTTACTCGACTAGCCTGCGGGATGCATCCTCTCGCACGTGTTTTTACTCGACTACCCTGCGGGATGCATCCTCTCGCACGTGTTTTTGCTCGACTAGCCATGCGCATCCCAAAAAACCTGCGCATGCGCATCCCACAAAACCTGCGTATGCGCATCCCACAAAACCTCGCACGTGTTTTTACTCGACTAGCCTGCGGGATGCATCCTTTCGCACGTGTTTTTACTCGACTAGCCTGCGGGATGCATCCTCTCGCACGTGTTTTTGCTCGACTAGCCATGCGCATCCCAAAAAACCTGCGCATGCGCATCCCAAAAAATCTGCGCATGCGCATCCCACAAAACCTGCGCATGCGCATCCCACAAAACCTCGCACGTGTTTGTGCTCGACTAGCCTGCGGGATGCATCCTCTCGCACGTGTTTGTGCTCGACTAGCCTGCGGGATGCATCCTCTCGCACGTGTTTTTGCTCGACTAGCCTGCGGGATGCATCCTCTCGCACGTGTTTTTGCTCGACTAGCCATGCGCATCCCAAAAAACCTGCGCATGCGCATCCCAAAAAATCTGCGCATGCGCATCCCACAAAACCTCGCACGTGTTTGTGCTCGACTAGCCTGCGGGATGCATCCTTTCGCACGTGTTTTTACTCGACTAGCCTGCGGGATGTATCCTCTCGCACGTGTTTTTGCTCGACTAGCCTGCGGGATGCATCCTCTCGCACGTGTTTGTGCTCGACTAGCCTGCGGGATGCATCCTCTCGCACGTGTTTTTACTCGACTAGCCTGCGGGATGCATCCTCTCGCACGTGTTTTTGCTCGACTAGCCTGCGGGATGCATCCTCTCGCACGTGTTTTTGCTCGACTAGCCTGCGGGATGCATCCTCTCGCACGTGTTTTTACTCGACTAGCCTGCGGGATGCATCCTCTCGCACGTGTTTTTACTCGACTACCCTGCGGGATGCATCCTCTCGCACGTGTTTTTGCTCGACTAGCCATGCGCATCCCAAAAAACCTGCGCATGCGCATCCCAAAAAACCTGCGCATGCGCATCCCACAAAACCTGCGCATGCGCATCCCACAAAACCTCGCACGTGTTTTTACTCGACTAGCCTGCGGGATGCATCCTCTCGCACGTGTTTTTACTCGACTAGCCTGCGGGATGCATCCTCTCGCACGTGTTTTTACTCGACTAGCCTGCGGGATGCATCCTCTCGCACGTGTTTTTACTCGACTAGCCTGCGGGATGCATCGTCTCGCACGTGTTTTTACTCGACTAGCCTGCGGGATGCATCCTCTCGCACGTGTTTTTGCTCGACTAGCCATGCGCATCCCAAAAAACCTGCGCATGCGCATCCCAAAAAATCTGCGCATGCGCATCCCACAAAACCTGCGCATGCGCATCCCACAAAACCTCGCACGTGTTTGTGCTCGACTAGCCTGCGGGATGCATCCTTTCGCACGTGTTTTTACTCGACTAGCCTGCGGGATGCATCCTCTCGCACGTGTTTTTGCTCGACTAGCCTGCGGGATGCATCCTCTCGCACGTGTTTTTACTCGACTAGCCTGCGGGATGCATCCTCTCGCACGTGTTTTGACTCGACTACCCTGCGGGATGCATCCTCTCGCACGTGTTTTTGCTCGACTAGCCATGCGCATCCCAAAAAACCTGCGCATGCGCATCCCAAAAAACCTGCGCATGCGCATCCCACAAAACCTGCGTATGCGCATCCCACAAAACCTCGCACGTGTTTTTACTCGACTAGCCTGCGGGATGCATCCTCTCGCACGTGTTTTTACTCGACTAGCCTGCGGGATGCATCGTCTCGCACGTGTTTTTACTCGACTAGCCTGCGGGATGCATCCTCTCGCACGTGTTTGTGCTCGACTAGCCTGCGGGATGCATCCTCTCGCACGTGTTTTTACTCGACTAGCCTGCGGGATGTATCCTCTCGCACGTGTTTTTGCTCGACTAGCCTGCGGGATGCATCCTCTCGCACGTGTTTTTGCTCGACTAGCCTGCGGGATGCATCCTCTCGCACGTGTTTTTACTCGACTAGCCTGCGGGATGCATCCTCTCGCACGTGTTTTTACTCGAATACCCTGCGGGATGCATCCTCTCGCACGTGTTTTTGCTCGACTAGCCATGCGCATCCCAAAAAACCTGCGCATGCGCACCCCAAAAAATCTGCGCATGCGCATCCCACAAAACCTGCGCATGCGCATCCCACAAAACCTCGCACGTGTTTGTGCTCGACTAGCCTGCGGGATGCATCCTTTCGCACGTGTTTTTACTCGACTAGCCTGCGGGATGCATCCTCTCGCACGTGTTTTTGCTCGACTAGCCTGCGGGATGCATCCTCTCGCACGTGTTTGTGCTCGACTAGCCTGCGGGATGCATCCTCTCGCACGTGTTTTTACTCGACTAGCCTGCGGGATGCATCCTCTCGCACGTGTTTTTGCTCGACTAGCCTGCGGGATGCATCCTCTCGCACGTGTTTTTGCTCGACTAGCCTGCGGGATGCATCCTCTCGCACGTGTTTTTGCTCGACTAGCCATGCGCATCCCAAAAAACCTGCGCATGCGCATCCCAAAAAACCTGCGCATGCGCATCCCAAAAAATCTGCGCATGCGCATCCCACAAACCCTGCGCATGCGCATCCCACAAAACCTCGCACGTGTTTGTGCTCGACTAGCCTGCGGGATGCATCCTTTCGCACGTGTTTTTACTCGACTAGCCTGCGGGATGTATCCTCTCGCACGTGTTTTTGCTCGACTAGCCTGCGGGATGCATCCTCTCGCACGTGTTTGTGCTCGACTAGCCTGCGGGATGCATCCTCTCGCACGTGTTTTTACTCGACTAGCCTGCGGGATGCATCCTCTCGCACGTGTTTTTGCTCGACTAGCCTGCGGGATGCATCCTCTCGCACGTGTTTTTGCTCGACTAGCCTGCGGGATGCATCCTCTCGCACGTGTTTTTACTCGACTAGCCTGCGGGATGCATCCTCTCGCACGTGTTTTTACTCGACTACCCTGCGGGATGCATCCTCTCGCACGTGTTTTTGCTCGACTAGCCATGCGCATCCCAAAAAACCTGCGCATGCGCATCCCAAAAAGTCTGCGCATGCGCATCCCACAAAACCTGCGCATGCGCATCCCACAAAACCTCGCACGTGTTTGTGCTCGACTAGCCTGCGGGATGCATCCTTTCGCACGTGTTTTTACTCGACTAGCCTGCGGGATGCATCCTCTCGCACGTGTTTTTGCTCGACTAGCCATGCGCATCCCAAAAAACCTGCGCATGCGCATCCCAAAAAACCTGCGCATGCGCATCCCACAAAACCTCGCACGTGTTTTTACTCGACTAGCCTGCGGGATGCATCCTCTCGCACGTGTTTTTACTCGACTAGCCTGCGGGATGCATCGTCTCGCACGTGTTTTTACTCGACTAGCCTGCGGGATGCATCCTCTCGCACGTGTTTGTGCTCGACTAGCCTGCGGGATGCATCCTCTCGCACGTGTTTTTACTCGACTAGCCTGCGGGATGCATCCTCTCGCACGTGTTTTTGCTCGACTAGCCTGCGGGATGCATCCTCTCGCACGTGTTTTTGCTCGACTAGCCTGCGGGATGCATCCTCTCGCACGTGTTTTTACTCGACTAGCCTGCGGGATGCATCCTCTCGCACGTGTTTTTACTCGAATACCCTGCGGGATGCATCCTCTCGCACGTGTTTTTGCTCGACTAGCCATGCGCATCCCAAAAAACCTGCGCATGCGCACCCCAAAAAATCTGCGCATGCGCATCCCACAAAACCTGCGCATGCGCATCCCACAAAACCTCGCACGTGTTTGTGCTCGACTAGCCTGCGGGATGCATCCTTTCGCACGTGTTTTTACTCGACTAGCCTGCGGGATGCATCCTCTCGCACGTGTTTTTGCTCGACTAGCCTGCGGGATGCATCCTCTCGCACGTGTTTGTGCTCGACTAGCCTGCGGGATGCATCCTCTCGCACGTGTTTTTACTCGACTAGC
This sequence comes from Lasioglossum baleicum, assembly GCF_051020765.1. Classification (NCBI taxonomy): domain Eukaryota; kingdom Metazoa; phylum Arthropoda; class Insecta; order Hymenoptera; family Halictidae; genus Lasioglossum; species Lasioglossum baleicum. Next base: position 282,574 of record NW_027469170.1, read on the forward strand.
CTGCGGGATGCATCCTCTCGCACGTGTTTTTGCTCGACTAGCCTGCGGGATGCATCCTCTCGCACATGTTTTTGCTCGACTAGCCTGCGGGATGCATCCTCTCGCACGTGTTTTTGCTCGACTAGCCATGCGCATCCCAAAAAACCTGCGCATGCGCATCCCAAAAAATCTGCGCATGCGCATCCCACAAAACCTGCGCATGCGCATCCCACAAAACCTCGCACGTGTTTGTACTCGACTAGCCTGCGGGATGCATCCTTTCGCACGTGTTTTTACTCGACTAGCCTGCGGGATGTATCCTCTCGCACGTGTTTTTGCTCGACTAGCCTGCGGGATGCATCCTCTCGCACGTGTTTTTACTCGACTAGCCTGCGGGATGCATCCTCTCGCACGTGTTTTTGCTCGACTAGCCTGCGGGATGCATCCTCTCGCACGTGTTTTTGCTCGACTAGCCTGCGGGATGCATCCTCTCGCACGTGTTTTTACTCGACTAGCCTGCGGGATGCATCCTCTCGCACGTGTTTTTACTCGACTACCCTGCGGGATGCATCCTCTCGCACGTGTTTTTGCTCGACTAGCCATGCGCATCCCAAAAAACCTGCGCATGCGCATCCCAAAAAATCTGCGCATGCGCATCCCACAAAACCTGCGCATGCGCATCCCACAAAACCTCGCACGTGTTTGTGCTCGACTAGCCTGCGGGATGCATCCTTTCGCACGTGTTTTTACTCGACTAGCCTGCGGGATGCATCCTCTCGCACGTGTTTTTGCTCGACTAGCCATGCGCATCCCAAAAAACCTGCGCATGCGCATCCCAAAAAATCTGCGCATGCGCATCCCACAAAACCTGCGCATGCGCATCCCACAAAACCTCGCACGTGTTTGTACTCGACTAGCCTGCGGGATGCATCCTTTCGCACGTGTTTTTACTCGACTAGCCTGCGGGATGTATCCTCTCGCACGTGTTTTTGCTCGACTAGCCTGCGGGATGCATCCTCTCGCACGTGTTTTTACTCGACTAGCCTGCGGGATGCATCCTCTCGCACGTGTTTTTGCTCGACTAGCCTGCGGGATGCATCCTCTCGCACGTGTTTTTGCTCGACTAGCCTGCGGGATGCATCCTCTCGCACGTGTTTTTACTCGACTAGCCTGCGGGATGCATCCTCTCGCACGTGTTTTTACTCGACTACCCTGCGGGATGCATCCTCTCGCACGTGTTTTTGCTCGACTAGCCATGCGCATCCCAAAAAACCTGCGCATGCGCATCCCAAAAAACCTGCGCATGCGCATCCCAAAAAACCTGCGCATGCGCATCCCACAAAACCTGCGTATGCGCATCCCACAAAACCTCGCACGTGTTTTTACTCGACTAGCCTGCGGGATGCATCCTCTCGCACGTGTTTTTACTCGACTAGCCTGCGGGATGTATCCTCTCGCACGTGTTTTTGCTCGGCTAGCCTGCGGGATGCATCCTCTCGCACGTGTTTTTGCTCGACTAGCCATGCGCATCCCAAAAAACCTGCGCATGCGCATCCCAAAAAATCTGCGCATGCGCATCCCACAAAACCTGCGCATGCGCATCCCACAAAACCTCGCACGTGTTTGTGCTCGACTAGCCTGCGGGATGCATCCTTTCGCACGTGTTTTTACTCGACTAGCCTGCGGGATGCATCCTTTCGCACGTGTTTTTACTCGACTAGCCTGCGGGATGTATCCTCTCGCACGTGTTTTTGCTCGACTAGCCTGCGGGATGCATCCTCTCGCACGTGTTTGTGCTCGACTAGCCTGCGGGATGCATCCTCTCGCACGTGTTTTTACTCGACTAGCCTGCGGGATGCATCCTCTCGCACGTGTTTTTGCTCGACTAGCCTGCGGGATGCATCCTCTCGCACGTGTTTTTGCTCGACTAGCCTGCGGGATGCATCCTCTCGCACGTGTTTTTACTCGACTAGCCTGCGGGATGCATCCTCTCGCACGTGTTTTTACTCGACTACCCTGCGGGATGCATCCTCTCGCACGTGTTTTTGCTCGACTAGCCATGCGCATCCCAAAAAACCTGCGCATGCGCATCCCAAAAAACCTGCGCATGCGCATCCCAAAAAACCTGCGCATGCGCATCCCACAAAACCTGCGTATGCGCATCCCACAAAACCTCGCACGTGTTTTTACTCGACTAGCCTGCGGGATGCATCCTCTCGCACGTGTTTTTACTCGACTAGCCTGCGGGATGTATCCTCTCGCACGTGTTTTTGCTCGGCTAGCCTGCGGGATGCATCCTCTCGCACGTGTTTTTGCTCGACTAGCCATGCGCATCCCAAAAAACCTGCGCATGCGCATCCCAAAAAACCTGCGCATGCGCATCCCACAAAACCTCGCACGTGTTTTTACTCGACTAGCCTGCGGGATGCATCCTCTCGCACGTGTTTTTACTCGACTAGCCAGCGGGATGCATCCTCTCGCACGTGTTTTTACTCGACTAGCCTGCGGGATGCATCCTCTCGCACGTGTTTTTACTCGACTAGCCTGCGGGATGCATCGTCTCGCACGTGTTTTTACTCGACTAGCCTGCGGGATGCATCCTCTCGCACGTGTTTTTGCTCGACTAGCCATGCGCATCCCAAAAAAACCTGCGGATGCGCATCCCAAAAAATCTGCGCATGCGCATCCCACAAAACCTGCGCATGCGCATCCCACAAAACCTCGCACGTGTTTGTGCTCGACTAGCCTGCGGGATGCATCCTTTCGCACGTGTTTTTACTCGACTAGCCTGCGGGATGCATCCTCTCGCACGTGTTTTTACTCGACTAGCCTGCGGGATGCATCCTCTCGCACGTGTTTTCACTCGACTAGCCTGCGGGATGCATCCTCTCGCACGTGTTTTGACTCGACTACCCTGCGGGATGCATCCTCTCGCACGTGTTTTTGCTCGACTAGCCATGCGCATCCCAAAAAACCTGCGCATGCGCATCCCAAAAAACCTGCGCATGCGCATCCCAAAAAACCTGCGCATGCGCATCCCACATAACCTGCGTATGCGCATCCCACAAAACCTCGCACGTGTTTTTACTCGACTAGCCTGCGGGATGCATCCTCTCGCACGTGTTTTTACTCGACTAGCCTGCGGGATGCATCGTCTCGCACGTGTTTTTACTCGACTAGCCTGCGGGATGCATCCTCTCGCACGTGTTTGTGCTCGACTAGCCTGCGGGATGCATCCTCTCGCACGTGTTTTTACTCGACTAGCCTGCGGGATGCATCCTCTCGCACGTGTTTTTGCTCGACTAGCCTGCGGGATGCATCCTCTCGCACGTGTTTTTGCTCGACTAGCCTGCGGGATGCATCCTCTCGCACGTGTTTTTACTCGACTAGCCTGCGGGATGCATCCTCTCGCACGTGTTTTTACTCGAATACCCTGCGGGATGCATCCTCTCGCACGTGTTTTTGCTCGACTAGCCATGCGCATCCCAAAAAACCTGCGCATGCGCATCCCAAAAAATCTGCGCATGCGCATCCCACAAAACCTCGCACGTGTTTGTGCTCGACTAGCCTGCGGGATGCATCCTTTCGCACGTGTTTTTACTCGACTAGCCTGCGGGATGCATCCTCCCGCACGTGTTTTTACTCGACTAGCCTGCGGGATGCATCCTCTCGCACGTGTTTTTGCTCGACTAGCCTGCGGGATGCATCCTCTCGCACGTGTTTTTGCTCGACTAGCCTGCGGGATGCATCCTCTCGCACGTGTTTTTACTCGACTAGCCTGCGGGATGCATCCTCTCGCACGTGTTTTTGCTCGACTAGCCTGCGGGATGCATCCTCTCGCACGTGTTTTTGCTCGACTAGACATGCGCATCCCAAAAAATCTGCGCATGCGCATCCCACAAAACCTCGCACGTGTTTGTGCTCGACTAGCCTGCGGGATGCATCCTCTCGCACATGTTTTTGCTCGACTAGCCTGCGGGATGCATCCTCTCGCACGTGTTTTTGCTCGACTAGCCATGCGCATCCCAAAAAACCTGCGCATGCGCATCCCAAAAAATCTGCGCATGCGCATCCCACAAAACCTGCGCATGCGCATCCCACAAAACCTCGCACGTGTTTGTGCTCGACTAGCCTGCGGGATGCATCCTTTCGCACGTGTTTTTACTCGACTAGCCTGCGGGATGTATCCTCTCGCACGTGTTTTTGCTCGACTAGCCTGCGGGATGCATCCTCTCGCACGTGTTTGTGCTCGACTAGCCTGCGGGATGCATCCTCTCGCACGTGTTTTTACTCGACTAGCCTGCGGGATGCATCCTCTCGCACGTGTTTTTGCTCGACTAGCCTGCGGGATGCATCCTCTCGCACGTGTTTTTGCTCGACTAGCCTGCGGGATGCATCCTCTCGCACGTGTTTTTACTCGACTAGCCTGCGGGATGCATCCTCTCGCACGTGTTTTTACTCGACTACCCTGCGGGATGCATCCTCTCGCACGTGTTTTTGCTCGACTAGCCATGCGCATCCCAAAAAACCTGCGCATGCGCATCCCAAAAAACCTGCGCATGCGCATCCCAAAAAACCTGCGCATGCGCATCCCACAAAACCTGCGTATGCGCATCCCACAAAACCTCGCACGTGTTTTTACTCGACTAGCCTGCGGGATGCATCCTCTCGCACGTGTTTTTACTCGACTAGCCTGCGGGATGTATCCTCTCGCACGTGTTTTTGCTCGGCTAGCCTGCGGGATGCATCCTCTCGCACGTGTTTTTGCTCGACTAGCCATGCGCATCCCAAAAAACCTGCGCATGCGCATCCCAAAAAACCTGCGCATGCGCATCCCACAAAACCTCGCACGTGTTTTTACTCGACTAGCCTGCGGGATGCATCCTCTCGCACGTGTTTTTACTCGACTAGCCAGCGGGATGCATCCTCTCGCACGTGTTTTTACTCGACTAGCCTGCGGGATGCATCCTCTCGCACGTGTTTTTACTCGACTAGCCTGCGGGATGCATCGTCTCGCACGTGTTTTTACTCGACTAGCCTGCGGGATGCATCCTCTCGCACGTGTTTTTGCTCGACTAGCCATGCGCATCCCAAAAAAACCTGCGGATGCGCATCCCAAAAAATCTGCGCATGCGCATCCCACAAAACCTGCGCATGCGCATCCCACAAAACCTCGCACGTGTTTGTGCTCGACTAGCCTGCGGGATGCATCCTTTCGCACGTGTTTTTACTCGACTAGCCTGCGGGATGCATCCTCTCGCACGTGTTTTTGCTCGACTAGCCTGCGGGATGCATCCTCTCGCACGTGTTTTCACTCGACTAGCCTGCGGGATGCATCCTCTCGCACGTGTTTTGACTCGACTACCCTGCGGGATGCATCCTCTCGCACGTGTTTTTGCTCGACTAGCCATGCGCATCCCAAAAAACCTGCGCATGCGCATCCCAAAAAACCTGCGCATGCGCATCCCAAAAAACCTGCGCATGCGCATCCCACATAACCTGCGTATGCGCATCCCACAAAACCTCGCACGTGTTTTTACTCGACTAGCCTGCGGGATGCATCCTCTCGCACGTGTTTTTACTCGACTAGCCTGCGGGATGCATCGTCTCGCACGTGTTTTTACTCGACTAGCCTGCGGGATGCATCCTCTCGCACGTGTTTGTGCTCGACTAGCCTGCGGGATGCATCCTCTCGCACGTGTTTTTACTCGACTAGCCTGCGGGATGCATCCTCTCGCACGTGTTTTTGCTCGACTAGCCTGCGGGATGCATCCTCTCGCACGTGTTTTTGCTCGACTAGCCTGCGGGATGCATCCTCTCGCACGTGTTTTTACTCGACTAGCCTGCGGGATGCATCCTCTCGCACGTGTTTTTACTCGAATACCCTGCGGGATGCATCCTCTCGCACGTGTTTTTGCTCGACTAGCCATGCGCATCCCAAAAAACCTGCGCATGCGCATCCCAAAAAATCTGCGCATGCGCATCCCACAAAACCTCGCACGTGTTTGTGCTCGACTAGCCTGCGGGATGCATCCTTTCGCACGTGTTTTTACTCGACTAGCCTGCGGGATGCATCCTCCCGCACGTGTTTTTACTCGACTAGCCTGCGGGATGCATCCTCTCGCACGTGTTTTTGCTCGACTAGCCTGCGGGATGCATCCTCTCGCACGTGTTTTTGCTCGACTAGCCTGCGGGATGCATCCTCTCGCACGTGTTTTTACTCGACTAGCCTGCGGGATGCATCCTCTCGCACGTGTTTTTGCTCGACTAGCCTGCGGGATGCATCCTCTCGCACGTGTTTTTGCTCGACTAGACATGCGCATCCCAAAAAACCTGCGCATGCGCATCCCACAAAACCTCGCACGTGTTTTTACTCGACTAGCCTGCGGGATGCATCCTCTCGCACGTGTTTTTACTCGACTAGCCTGCGGGATGCATCCTCTCGCACGTGTTTTTACTCGACTAGCCTGCGGGATGCATCCTCTCGCACGTGTTTTTGCTCGACTAGCCATGCGCATCCCAAAAAACCTGCGCATGCGCATCCCACAAAACCTGCGCATGCGCATCCCACAAAACCTCGCACGTGTTTTTACTCGACTAGCCTGCGGGATGCATCCTCTCGCACGTGTTTTTGCTCGGCTAGCCTGCGGGATGCATCCTCTCGCACGTGTTTTTGCTCGACTACCCATGCGCATCCCAAAAAACCTGCGCATGCGCATCCCAAAAAACCTGCGCATGCGCATCCCACAAAACCTGCGCATGCGCATCCCACAAAACCTCGCACGTGTTTTTCTCGACTAGCCTGCGGGATGCATCCTCTCGCACGTGTTTTTGCTCGACTAGCCATGCGCATCCCAAAAAACCTGCGCATGCGCATCCCAAAAAATCTGCGCATGCGCATCCCACAAAACCTCGCACGTGTTTGTGCTCGACTAGCCTGCGGGATGCATCCTTTCGCACGTGTTTTTACTCGACTAGCCTGCGGGATGCATCCTCTCGCACGTGTTTTTGCTCGACTAGCCTGCGGGATGCATCCTCTCGCACGTGTTTGTGCTCGACTAGCCAGCGGGATGCATCGTCTCGCACGTGTTTTTACTCGACTAGCCTGCGGGATGCATCCTCTCGCATGTGTTTTTGCTCGACTAGCCTGCGGGATGCATCCTCTCGCACGTGTTTTTGCTCGACTAGCCTGCGGGATGCATCCTCTCGCACGTGTTTTTGCTCGACTAGCCATGCGCATCCCAAAAAACCTGCGCATGCGCATCCCAAAAAATCTGCGCATGCGCATCCCACAAAACCTGCGCATGCGCATCCCACAAAACCTCGCACGTGTTTGTGCTCGACTAGCCTGCGGGATGCATCCTTTCGCACGTGTTTTTACTCGACTAGCCTGCGGGATGCATCCTCTCGCACGTGTTTGTGCTCGACTAGCCTGCGGGATGCATCCTCTCGCACGTGTTTTTGCTCGACTAGCCATGCGCATCCCAAAAAACCTGCGCATGCGCATCCCAAAAAATCTGCGCATGCGCATCCCACAAAACCTGCGCATGCGCATCCCACAAAACCTCGCACGTGTTTGTGCTCGACTAGCCTGCGGGATGCATCCTTTCGCACGTGTTTTTACTCGACTAGCCTGCGGGATGCATCCTCTCGCACGTGTTTTTGCTCGACTAGCCTGCGGGATGCATCCTCTCGCACGTGTTTGTGCTCGACTAGCCTGCGGGATGCATCCTCTCGCACGTGTTTTTACTCGACTAGCCTGCGGGATGCATCCTCTCGCACGTGTTTTTGCTCGACTAGCCTGCGGGATGCATCCTCTCGCACGTGTTTTTGCTCGACTAGCCTGCGGGATGCATCCTCTCGCACGTGTTTTTGCTCGACTAGCCTGCGGGATGCATCCTCTCGCACGTGTTTTTGCTCGACTAGCCTGCGGGATGCATCCTCTCGCACGTGTTTTTACTCGACTAGCCTGCGGGATGCATCCTCTCGCACGTGTTTTTACTCGACTAGCCTGCGGGATGCATCCTCTCGCACGTGTTTTTGCTCGGCTAGCCTGCGGGATGCATCCTCTCGCACGTGTTTTTGCTCGACTAGCCATGCGCATCCCAAAAAACCTGCGCATGCGCATCCCAAAAAACCTGCGCATGCGCATCCCACAAAACCTCGCACGTGTTTTTACTCGACTAGCCTGCGGGATGCATCCTCTCGCACGTGTTTTTACTCGACTAGCCTGCGGGATGCATCCTCTCGCACGTGTTTTTACTCGACTAGCCTGCGGGATGCATCCTCTCGCACGTGTTTTTACTCGACTAGCCTGCGGGATGCATCGTCTCGCACGTGTTTTTACTCGACTAGCCTGCGGGATGCATCCTCTCGCACGTGTTTTTACTCGACTAGCCTGCGGGATGCATCCTCTCGCACGTGTTTTTGCTCGGCTAGCCTGCGGGATGCATCCTCTCGCACGTGTTTTTGCTCGACTAGCCATGCGCATCCCAAAAAACCTGCGCATGCGCATCCCAAAAAACCTGCGCATGCGCATCCCACAAAACCTCGCACGTGTTTTTACTCGACTAGCCTGCGGGATGCATCCTCTCGCACGTGTTTTTACTCGACTAGCCTGCGGGATGCATCCTCTCGCACGTGTTTTTGCTCGACTAGCCATGCGCATCCCAAAAAACCTGCGCATGCGCATCCCAAAAAATCTGCGCATGCGCATCCCACAAAACCTGCGCATGCGCATCCCACAAAACCTCGCACGTGTTTGTGCTCGACTAGCCTGCGGGATGCATCCTTTCGCACGTGTTTTTACTCGACTAGCCTGCGGGATGCATCCTCTCGCACGTGTTTTTGCTCGACTAGCCTGCGGGATGCATCCTCTCGCACGTGTTTGTGCTCGACTAGCCTGCGGGATGCATCCTCTCGCACGTGTTTTTACTCGACTAGCCTGCGGGATGCATCCTCTCGCACGTGTTTTTGCTCGACTAGCCTGCGGGATGCATCCTCTCGCACGTGTTTTTGCTCGACTAGCCATGCGCATCCCAAAAAACCTGCGCATGCGCATCCCAAAAAACCTGCGCATGCGCATCCCACAAAACCTCGCACGTGTTTTTACTCGACTAGCCTGCGGGATGCATCCTCTCGCACGTGTTTTTACTCGACTAGCCTGCGGGATGCATCCTCTCGCACGTGTTTTTACTCGACTAGCCTGCGGGATGCATCGTCTCGCACGTGTTTTTACTCGACTAGCCTGCGGGATGCATCCTCTCGCACGTGTTTTTGCTCGACTAGCCATGCGCATCCCAAAAAACCTGCGCATGCGCATCCCAAAAAATCTGCGCATGCGCATCCCACAAAACCTGCGCATGCGCATCCCACAAAACCTCGCACGTGTTTGTGCTCGACTAGCCTGCGGGATGCATCCTTTCGCACGTGTTTTTACTCGACTAGCCTGCGGGATGCATCCTCTCGCACGTGTTTTTGCTCGACTAGCCTGCGGGATGCATCCTCCCGCACGTGTTTTTACTCGACTAGCCTGCGGGATGCATCCTCTCGCACGTGTTTTTGCTCGACTAGCCTGCGGGATGCATCCTCTCGCACGTGTTTTTGCTCGACTAGCCTGCGGGATGCATCCTCTCGCACGTGTTTTTACTCGACTAGCCTGCGGGATGCATCCTCTCGCACGTGTTTTTGCTCGACTAGCCTGCGGGATGCATCCTCTCGCACGTGTTTTTGCTCGACTAGACATGCGCATCCCAAAAAACCTGCGCATGCGCATCCCAAAAAACCTGCGCATGCGCATCCCACAAAACCTCGCACGTGTTTTTACTCGACTAGCCTGCGGGATGCATCCTCTCGCACGTGTTTTTACTCGACTAGCCTGCGGGATGCATCCTCTCGCACGTGTTTCTACTCGACTAGCCTGCGGGATGCATCCTCTCGCACGTGTTTTTACTCGACTAGCCTGCGGGATGCATCCTCTCGCACGTGTTTTTGCTAGACTAGCCATGCGCATCCCAAAAAACCTGCGCATGCGCATCCCAAAAAACCTGCGCATGCGCATCCCACAAAACCTGCGTATGCGCATCCCACAAAACCTCGCACGTGTTTTTACTCGACTAGCCTGCGGGATGCATCCTCTCGCACGTGTTTTTACTCGACTAGCCTGCGGGATGCATCGTCTCGCACGTGTTTTTACTCGACTAGCCTGCGGGATGCATCCTCTCGCACGTGTTTGTGCTCGACTAGCCTGCGGGATGCATCCTCTCGCACGTGTTTTTACTCGACTAGCCTGCGGGATGCATCCTCTCGCACGTGTTTTTGCTCGACTAGCCTGCGGGATGCATCCTCTCGCACGTGTTTTTGCTCGACTAGCCTGCGGGATGCATCCTCTCGCACGTGTTTTTACTCGACTACCCTGCGGGATGCATCCTCTCGCACGTGTTTTTGCTCGACTAGCCATGCGCATCCCAAAAAACCTGCGCATGCGCATCCCAAAAAACCTGCGCATGCGCACCCCAAAAAATCTGCGTATGCGCATCCCACAAAACCTGCGCATGCGCATCCCACAAAACCTCGCACGTGTTTGTGCTCGACTAGCCTGCGGGATGCATCCTTTCGCACGTGTTTTTACTCGACTAGCCTGCGGGATGCATCCTCTCGCACGTGTTTGTGCTCGACTAGCCTGCGGGATGCATCCTCTCGCACGTGTTTTTGCTCGACTAGCCTGCGGGATGCATCCTCTCGCACGTGTTTTTACTCGACTAGCCTGCGGGATGCATCCTCTCGCACGTGTTTTTGCTCGACTAGCCTGCGGGATGCATCCTCTCGCTCGTGTTTTTGCTCGACTAGCCATGCGCATCCCAAAAAACCTGCGCATGCGCATCCCAAAAAACCTGCGCATGCGCATCCCAAAAAATCTGCGCATGCGCATCCCACAAAACCTGCGCATGCGCATCCCACAAAACCTCGCACGTGTTTGTGCTCGACTAGCCTGCGGGATGCATCCTTTCGCACGTGTTTTTACTCGACTAGCCTGCGGGATGCATCCTCTCGCACGTGTTTTTGCTCTACTAGCCATGCGCATCCCAAAAAACCTGCGCATGCGCATCCCAAAAAATCTGCGCATGCGCATCCCACAAAACCTGCGCATGCGCATCCCACAAAACCTCGCACGTGTTTGTGCTCGACTAGCCTGCGGGATGCATCCTGTCGCACGTGTTTTTACTCGACTAGCCTGCGGGATGCATCCTCTCGCACGTGTTTTTACTCGACTAGCCTGCGGGATGCATCCTCTCGCACGTGTTTTTGCTCGACTAGCCTGCGGGATGCATCCTCTCGCACGTGTTTTTGCTCGACTAGACATGCGCATCCCAAAAAACCTGCGCATGCGCATCCCAAAAAACCTGCGCATGCGCATCCCACAAAACCTCGCACGTGTTTTTACTCGACTAGCCTGCGGGATGCATCCTCTCGCACGTGTTTTTACTCGACTAGCCTGCGGGATGCATCCTCTCGCACGTGTTTCTACTCGACTAGCCTGCGGGATGCATCCTCTCGCACGTGTTTTTACTCGACTAGCCTGCGGGATGCATCCTCTCGCACGTGTTTTTGCTCGACTAGCCATGCGCATCCCAAAAAACCTGCGCATGCGCATCCCAAAAAACCTGCGCATGCGCATCCCACAAAACCTGCGTATGCGCATCCCACAAAACCTCGCACGTGTTTTTACTCGACTAGCCTGCGGGATGCATCCTCTCGCACGTGTTTTTACTCGACTAGCCTGCGGGATGCATCGTCTCGCACGTGTTTTTACTCGACTAGCCTGCGGGATGCATCCTCTCGCACGTGTTTGTGCTCGACTAGCCTGCGGGATGCATCCTCTCGCACGTGTTTTTACTCGACTAGCCTGCGGGATGCATCCTCTCGCACGTGTTTTTGCTCGACTAGCCTGCGGGATGCATCCTCTCGCACGTGTTTTTGCTCGACTAGCCTGCGGGATGCATCCTCTCGCACGTGTTTTTACTCGACTACCCTGCGGGATGCATCCTCTCGCACGTGTTTTTGCTCGACTAGCCATGCGCATCCCAAAAAACCTGCGCATGCGCATCCCAAAAAACCTGCGCATGCGCACCCCAAAAAATCTGCGTATGCGCATCCCACAAAACCTGCGCATGCGCATCCCACAAAACCTCGCACGTGTTTGTGCTCGACTAGCCTGCGGGATGCATCCTTTCGCACGTGTTTTTACTCGACTAGCCTGCGGGATGCATCCTCTCGCACGTGTTTGTGCTCGACTAGCCTGCGGGATGCATCCTCTCGCACGTGTTTTTGCTCGACTAGCCTGCGGGATGCATCCTCTCGCACGTGTTTTTACTCGACTAGCCTGCGGGATGCATCCTCTCGCACGTGTTTTTGCTCGACTAGCCTGCGGGATGCATCCTCTCGCTCGTGTTTTTGCTCGACTAGCCATGCGCATCCCAAAAAACCTGCGCATGCGCATCCCAAAAAACCTGCGCATGCGCATCCCAAAAAATCTGCGCATGCGCATCCCACAAAACCTGCGCATGCGCATCCCACAAAACCTCGCACGTGTTTGTGCTCGACTAGCCTGCGGGATGCATCCTTTCGCACGTGTTTTTACTCGACTAGCCTGCGGGATGCATCCTCTCGCACGTGTTTTTGCTCTACTAGCCATGCGCATCCCAAAAAACCTGCGCATGCGCATCCCAAAAAATCTGCGCATGCGCATCCCACAAAACCTGCGCATGCGCATCCCACAAAACCTCGCACGTGTTTGTGCTCGACTAGCCTGCGGGATGCATCCTGTCGCACGTGTTTTTACTCGACTAGCCTGCGGGATGCATCCTCTCGCACGTGTTTGTGCTCGACTAGCCTGCGGGATGCATCCTCTCGCACGTGTTTTTGCTCGACTAGCCTGCGGGATGCATCCTCTCGCACGTGTTTTTACTCGACTAGCCTGCGGGATGCATCCTCTCGCACGTGTTTTTGCTCGACTAGCCTGCGGGATGCATCCTCTCGCACGTGTTTTTGCTCGACTAGACATGCGCATCCCAAAAAACCTGCGCATGCGCATCCCAAAAAACCTGCGCATGCGCATCCCACAAAACCTCGCACGTGTTTTTACTCGACTAGCCTGCGGGATGCATCCTCTCGCACGTGTTTTTACTCGACTAGCCTGCGGGATGCATCCTCTCGCACGTGTTTCTACTCGACTAGCCTGCGGGATGCATCCTCTCGCACGTGTTTTTACTCGACTAGCCTGCGGGATGCATCCTCTCGCACGTGTTTTTGCTCGACTAGCCATGCGCATCCCAAAAAACCTGCGCATGCGCATCCCAAAAAACCTGCGCATGCGCATCCCACAAAACCTGCGTATGCGCATCCCACAAAACCTCGCACGTGTTTTTACTCGACTAGCCTGCGGGATGCATCCTCTCGCACGTGTTTTTACTCGACTAGCCTGCGGGATGCATCGTCTCGCACGTGTTTTTACTCGACTAGCCTGCGGGATGCATCCTCTCGCACGTGTTTGTGCTCGACTAGCCTGCGGGATGCATCCTCTCGCACGTGTTTTTACTCGACTAGCCTGCGGGATGCATCCTCTCGCACGTGTTTTTGCTCGACTAGCCTGCGGGATGCATCCTCTCGCACGTGTTTTTGCTCGACTAGCCTGCGGGATGCATCCTCTCGCACGTGTTTTTACTCGACTACCCTGCGGGATGCATCCTCTCGCACGTGTTTTTGCTCGACTAGCCATGCGCATCCCAAAAAACCTGCGCATGCGCATCCCAAAAAACCTGCGCATGCGCACCCCAAAAAATCTGCGTATGCGCATCCCACAAAACCTGCGCATGCGCATCCCACAAAACCTCGCACGTGTTTGTGCTCGACTAGCCTGCGGGATGCATCCTTTCGCACGTGTTTTTACTCGACTAGCCTGCGGGATGCATCCTCTCGCACGTGTTTGTGCTCGACTAGCCTGCGGGATGCATCCTCTCGCACGTGTTTTTGCTCGACTAGCCTGCGGGATGCATCCTCTCGCACGTGTTTTTACTCGACTAGCCTGCGGGATGCATCCTCTCGCACGTGTTTTTGCTCGACTAGCCTGCGGGATGCATCCTCTCGCACGTGTTTTTGCTCGACTAGGCATGCGCATCCCAAAAAACCTGCGCATGCGCATCCCAAAAAACCTGCGCATGCGCATCCCACAAAACCTGCGCATGCGCATCCCACAAAACCTCGCACGTGTTTGTGCTCGACTAGCCTGCGGGATGCATCCTTTCGCACGTGTTTTTACTCGACTGGCCTGCGGGATGCATCCTCTCGCACGTGTTTTTGCTCGACTAGCCATGCGCATCCCAAAAAACCTGCGCATGCGCATCCCACAAAACCTCGCACGTGTTTGTGCTCGACTAGCCTGCGGGATGCATCCTCTCGCACGTGTTTTTGCTCGACTAGCCTGCGGGATGCATCCTCTCGCACGTGTTTTTACTCGACTAGCCTGCGGGATGCATCCTCTCGCACGTGTTTTTGCTCGACTAGGCATGCGCATCCCAAAAAACCTGCGCATGCGCATCCCAAAAAACCTGCGCATGCGCATCCCACAAAACCTCGCACGTGTTTTTACTCGACTAGCCTGCGGGATGCATCCTCTCGCACGTGTTTTTGCTCGACTAGCCTGCGGGATGCATCCTCTCGCACGTGTTTTTGCTCGACTAGACATGCGCATCCCAAAAAACCTGCGCATGCGCATCCCAAAAAACCTGCGCAAGCGCATCCCACAAAACCTCGTACGTGTTTTTACTCGACTAGCCTGCGGGATGCATCCTCTCGCACGTGTTTTTACTCGACTAGCCTGCGGGATGCATCCTCTCGCACGTGTTTCTACTCGACTAGCCTGCGGGATGCATCCTCTCGCACGTGTTTTTGCTCGACTAGCCTGCGGGATGCATCCTCTCGCACGTGTTTTTGCTCGACTAGCCATGCGCATCCCAAAAAACCTGCGCATGCGCATCCCAAAAAACCAGCGCATGCGCATCCCAAAAAATCTGCGCATGCGCATCCCACAAAACCTCGCACGTGTTTGTGCTCGACTAGCCTGCGGGATGCATCCTTTCGCACGTGTTTTTACTCGACTAGCCTGCGGGATGCATCCTCTCGCACGTGTTTTTACTCGACTAGCCTGCGGGATGCATCGTCTCGCACGTGTTTTTACTCGACTAGCCTGCGGGATGCATCCTCTCGCACGTGTTTGTGCTCGACTAGCCTGCGGGATGCATCCTCTCGCACGTGTTTTTACTCGACTAGCCTGCGGGATGCATCCTCTCGCACGTGTTTTTACTCGACTAGCCTGCGGGATGCATCCTCTCGCACGTGTTTTTGCTCGACTAGCCATGCGCATCCCAAAAAACCTGCGCATGCGCATCCCACAAAACCTGCGCATGCGCATCCCACAAAACCTCGCACGTGTTTGTGCTCGACTAGCCTGCGGGATGCATCCTTTCGCACGTGTTTTTACTCGACTAGCCTGCGGGATGCATCCTCTCGCACGTGTTTTTGCTCGACTAGCCTGCGGGATGCATCCTCTCGCACGTGTTTTTGCTCGACTAGCCTGCGGGATGCATCCTCTCGCACGTGTTTTTGCTCGACTAGCCATGCGCATCCCAAAAAACCTGCGCATGCGCATCCCAAAAAATCTGCGCATGCGCATCCCACAAAACCTCGCACGTGTTTGTGCTCGACTAGCCTGCGGCATGCATCCTCTCGCACGTGTTTTTGCTCGACTAGCCTGCGGGATGCATCCTCTCGCACGTGTTTTTACTCGACTAGCCTGCGGGATGCATCGTCTCGCACGTGTTTTTACTCGACTAGCCTGCGGGATGCATCCTCTCGCACGTGTTTTTGCTCGACTAGCCATGCGCATCCCAAAAAACCTGCGCATGCGCATCCCAAAAAATCTGCGCATGCGCATCCCACAAAACCTGCGCATGCGCATCCCACAAAACCTCGCACGTGTTTGTGCTCGACTAGCCTGCGGGATGCATCCTCTCGCACGTGTTTGTGCTCGACTAGCCTGCGGGATGCATCCTCTCGCACGTGTTTTTGCTCGACTAGCCTGCGGGATGCATCCTCTCGCACGTGTTTTTACTCGACTAGCCTGCGGGATGCATCCTCTCGCACGTGTTTTTGCTCGACTAGCCTGCGGGATGCATCCTCTCGCACGTGTTTTTGCTCGACTAGGCATGCGCATCCCAAAAAACCTGCGCATGCGCATCCCAAAAAACCTGCGCATGCGCATCCCACAAAACCTGCGCATGCGCATCCCACAAAACCTCGCACGTGTTTGTGCTCGACTAGCCTGCGGGATGCATCCTTTCGCACGTGTTTTTACTCGACTGGCCTGCGGGATGCATCCTCTCGCACGTGTTTTTGCTCGACTAGCCATGCGCATCCCAAAAAACCTGCGCATGCGCATCCCACAAAACCTCGCACGTGTTTGTGCTCGACTAGCCTGCGGGATGCATCCTCTCGCACGTGTTTTTGCTCGACTAGCCTGCGGGATGCATCCTCTCGCACGTGTTTTTACTCGACTAGCCTGCGGGATGCATCCTCTCGCACGTGTTTTTGCTCGACTAGGCATGCGCATCCCAAAAAACCTGCGCATGCGCATCCCAAAAAACCTGCGCATGCGCATCCCACAAAACCTCGCACGTGTTTTTACTCGACTAGCCTGCGGGATGCATCCTCTCGCACGTGTTTTTGCTCGACTAGCCTGCGGGATGCATCCTCTCGCACGTGTTTTTGCTCGACTAGACATGCGCATCCCAAAAAACCTGCGCATGCGCATCCCAAAAAACCTGCGCAAGCGCATCCCACAAAACCTCGTACGTGTTTTTACTCGACTAGCCTGCGGGATGCATCCTCTCGCACGTGTTTTTACTCGACTAGCCTGCGGGATGCATCCTCTCGCACGTGTTTCTACTCGACTAGCCTGCGGGATGCATCCTCTCGCACGTGTTTTTGCTCGACTAGCCTGCGGGATGCATCCTCTCGCACGTGTTTTTGCTCGACTAGCCATGCGCATCCCAAAAAACCTGCGCATGCGCATCCCAAAAAACCAGCGCATGCGCATCCCAAAAAATCTGCGCATGCGCATCCCACAAAACCTCGCACGTGTTTGTGCTCGACTAGCCTGCGGGATGCATCCTTTCGCACGTGTTTTTACTCGACTAGCCTGCGGGATGCATCCTCTCGCACGTGTTTTTACTCGACTAGCCTGCGGGATGCATCGTCTCGCACGTGTTTTTACTCGACTAGCCTGCGGGATGCATCCTCTCGCACGTGTTTGTGCTCGACTAGCCTGCGGGATGCATCCTCTCGCACGTGTTTTTACTCGACTAGCCTGCGGGATGCATCCTCTCGCACGTG